>NW_026261365.1:0-308056 GCF_024610275.1 Lodderomyces theae | reverse complement strand
CACTCCATCTAGGATGCTCTTAGTAAGGCGTTTCATAATCTTTATTTGAGCACTGGAGAAAATTCTTTTTTTTTTTTTTATTCTCCGCTTTGTTTACATTTGGATCTGATTGAGTAACAAAAAAGAAACACAATAACGCGCTTTTTGAAATTATCTGCATTTGAATCTTCTTCTGTGGCAGCAGAGGTGCAGTTCTTGTGCTGTTGCTTATCCCCTCCTCCCCCCCTGCCAACACGAGACCTTGGCAGGGACTGGAAAGGAGCAACCTAATCCGAGTCAAGAGAATGCAATTGGGTGTAAGGGGAAGTCATCCGAAGAACAAAACATTTACGTGTCTGTGCCAACCAACTGCTTCTTCTATGTTGATGTTGCTTCACGCCTACTGAACAAGGAAGGACCTCAGTCAACACAGTCAGCCTAATTGTAACCACAACAAACAATTTTAAGCCAGCTTTTACTCAATTCACTTTCCATTGTTTTGTTAACAATTCTTTCTTTTGGAATTACCGCTTCTGTATAATTGATATACCCTTCTCTCGCCACATGGTGCACGTGCTCTACGAACAAGAAGTGTACGTTTGCAAGTAAAGGAAAATGTATCAAATGAGAATTTCTGGCGTTGCCTAATGCGGAAGAGTTTCAGGTTCCTTCTGATATCTATTGCTCTTATCTTTCCATTTATAATGGCCAACTACCTTTTTATCTAATCAAAAAAAAACAAAAAAAACAAAAAACAAAATTAACAGACAGCAACTTTAAAACTGGCTTGCAACATTCTATGACGTTCTGTAAGGTTCGTCCGACCTCATGCACGTATTTTCCTCTAATCGCTACACAAGTTTAGTCAACTCTAGTCGAGCGTCAGAGCTTTAGCCATAGATTGGAGAGTCTACATACAGGAAATTAATAGTGCGTGAAACTTACATACAGGAGTAAGAAGTCAAATCTTTCTGCCCCTATGTTGCGTCGGAGGTAATTTTCAGTGAGCGGAGTTAGATACCGAAAAGATCGGTAACTTTCGGATATACTGTAATTGGTATAAGCCAAGAGAAAAGAACAAAAAAAAAAAATAACAAGGAAAAGTAATTTTTATGAAATTGTAATTAAAAAAATATTAAAATAGCAAAATTAACTTCACGTAGAGATAAGCGGTATGGAAGGCAAAAGATTCATTCCACATATCAATGAAATAGAATGTCAGATGTAATGGTGATCAAATATGGTAATGGAGGTGACTAATTTGGAAATAGTTGGTGAGCTGCTGTGCTGGTCCCCCTTCCTCTGATTCATACTCGTGGTAGACCGCATTTGTTATTGAAAGTTTCTTCTGTAAAATAAACCGAGCGGGTGCGGGTCGGGCTCCTCTCGTTTCTTTTTTTTTTTCTCTTCTGGTTTGAGCAAGCAAACGTTTGTTTGTAAATTGTTTGTTTTGGTTTGTTGTCTTTATTATTGTTTATTATTGTTTATTATTGTTACTGTTATTATTTTTCTATCTCTTGTGCTGTGGTCGAGAAAATAAACAAACCTAAATAATAAACAAAGGGTACTACTACTGTAGTATGAAATTTTCTGCAATTTGTAAGACCAAGAGAAAAGACCGGATAAACTGCAGCATGTGAATAAGAGGAAGAAGAAGAATTACTTTTATCGCATATACAGCAAGTAAGACACGATAAACACAGTAGAGTCGCTCCTTCTCAGCATTCCTCCCGAAAGCCTCACAGATTAGCTACCCACCCAGATCTGTGGTCTTTTTAGTTTTGCGCGGGCAATGAAGGGGGGGGGGACGGCAGCTTGGGCGGCAAAATAAATTCTCTAACTAATTTCTATTGTTGTATTATTGCGTTTGGGCAGAGGGTGGTGCAAAGAGTCATAAGTCCCAAACAATATCTTCCTTTGGTGACCTAAAATAGGAGTACGAGCTGAGGCTAAAATGGGGGAGAGGCCCGATAGCCATAGCCAAATGGCACGAGACTGCTTGACAAAAGAATTTCTTTTTTATTTTGTACCTCCACATGCTTTGTTTACCCTTTGGCAATGAATTGCTATTTTTAACACTTCGTATACAAAAACAAAGCGTAGTTCTCAATCGGGATATCGAATTTCCCAAAGCAGATTTAATTGTACACAATACACTACTTCTTTTATATTAGCTACTGCACATAACCACGATCTTCAATTGTTATTTTTTCCAAAGTAGTGCGTGTACCAGATACAGGACAATATCAACGTAACACAAAATCTCGACTTCTAATAATATTAAAAAATATAGCTCAAACCCAAATCAGGCGGCAAAATAAACATATGTTCGTATGACTAAAAGATACACAGAAAGCCGTCTTCTCTACTCTGCGCAAGCAAAAAAATAATTCACTACTGCGGCCTGCATTGTTTCGTAGTGTGATTGACCGCACCCATTTTTCCCATCTTGAGAAAATTTTTTTTTTCTTTTTCTTTTTTTTTTTCCTCTTCCTTCAATTTTTTTTTTGATTATAAATTAAGTCAAGATTCCCCCCCTGCTAAGACTTTTCCCATTTCTTCTTTTCTTTTCTTTTCTTCTCTTTTTCTCTTCATCAAACCTTACACTCGCTTAATCTATATATCAAAAATGCAATACTCAAAAGTCGCTATCTTGTCCGCCGTTGCTGGTTCAGCCGTCGCTTCATACAACTCAACTGTCACTGACATTGCCACCACCGTTGTCACCATCACTTCATGTTCAGAAAACAAATGTACTGAAGTCCCAGTCACCACTGGTTTGACCACCGTCACTGACGTTGACACCATCTACACCACTTTCTGCCCATTGTCAACCGAAGCCCCAGCTTCATCTGCTCCAGTTTCCGAAGCTCCATCATCCAAGTCAACCGTTGCTGCTGAATCATCTGCTGCTCCAGGTGTCTCTTCTTTCGAAGCCGGTGCCGGTAAATTGCAAGTCGGTGCTGCTTTGGTTGGTGCTGCTGCTTTGTTGTTGTAAGTTTATTAGAGAAATTACTACTTCAAAATACGTATATTTTCTATAGTTCTTGATATAATTTTCTAATATAACAATAAAAAAAAGCTGTTTAAAGTTGTTCTATTGTAATTGCGTTGTTGTTGCACTTTTTTTTTTATTCAGGGTCTGGTTGATCTTGGCATAGTAAGTCTCTGCCGAGGAAAAGTAGGAAAAATTACATTGACGAAAGGGGATCAACAATCAAAAAAAAATAAAAAAAACGTTCAACTTTATTATTTTTACCCAAAGTGTGCAAATAATATCTCATCATGGTAACCCACTGACACACTACCTGTCAACAGACACTTATGCCTTCATTTGTCTCTTCAGCCTTGTAGTACTTTAGAAACATATACAAACGCAAAAATAAAAAAAATTATTTACTCTCTACATACATTAATGCATCCACACTGACTTCTCTTCCCCCCTTTAATCATCATCATCATCTTCCAAATCAGTTTCCAAATCACACATTGTTCTACAATTAGGACAGTAAAACTGCGGATAGCTCTTGATAATGATCGGCCTGATACATTTGTAATGCCAGGCATGCGAACAAGGGCTTATAAATAGCGCTTGACACGGTTCAACCTTCATTAAACAAATTGCGCATTCACTGTTATCTGAACTTTCTCCTGCAGGCACAGCTGACCCCGATCCATGTCCGCCACTGGCCAATATATTTGGGTCACTGACACTCAAGTTTCTAAACTTTTTGTGAATCTCTAAATTGAATTGATTCACCTTACGTTGCCAACTCTTGTTAAACTCACATCTCATCTTAACGCATCGGTACACCTCTTCTGTTCCCCCACGATAGTCCATCCCCAATTGGATTATATCACCATCAATAACGGGCATCAATGAACTTTCTTGTGACGCAGGCGAAAGTCTAATATGGTTCAAAAACGTGCCCAGTGATGATTTACAATCCTTTAAAAACCACTGTCCATCCTCATTGCAATCCAATAACGCATGTGTACGTGAAACAACTTTCGACTTGAATACTATGGGTGCAGATGACCCCTGTGCTGCATGAGCAGCCGCTTTGTTTTTCTCAGTGTAACGTCCAATACTAATCTTGGCTCCTGGCTTGATTTTACGTATAATGGGCGAGAAATACAATCCACTTGAAGATGAAGAGTGATCAATCAACGGAGTTAAACGAACCGAGTACGTGCCGTCTTTTTCCTTACCCTCCTCTGACCCTTGTCTCGTGTCTTGTGCTGAAGACAAAATTGGCTCGCTCGATACGAGATTAAAAGACGATGATGATATAGCAGTGGTGGTTTGTTGTGGTTGAGGTCTCAAATTGTTGTCAACAATCGCAACTGTAGTATCAAGAGGCTCTTCAAGAGGCTCTTCAAGCGTATCATGAAATGCGGTGGCATTTGCCTCGTTGATGTCCTCATCGACATAGCTGTTCAAGTTGCCCAATGTGGGACTATTTGACATCAATTGAAGAGACGCATTTTGCAGTAGATGACGAGTAGGAGGTTGTGGTTGTTGTGGAAGTTGCATCGGTGAGACTGTGCTCAAAGAGGCATTCAATAGTTGCGGTGGTTGTGCGGATGCCCCTGATGTCGAGGTTACTGTAGCCAGTTGTGGTTGTTGCTGTTGTGGTTGTTGCTGTTGTGGTTGTTGCTGTTGTGGTTGTTGCTGTTGTGGTTGTTGCTGTTGTGGTTGTTGCAATGGTGGCGCCGACTGGGCTGCCTGATACGGACTAGAAGTTTCTGATTGCGGTTGCGACCTCATGCCAAAACTGCTCAAAAAATGCAATCCAAAGGATGGTCTTCTTGAAACCAGGGGTTGTTGATGCAGTCGTGCTCGTTGTCTTTGAGCTGGTTGTGCCAGTTGCATTGGTTGTGGAGGTTGTGCCAGTTGCAGTCCCACCAGCTGTTGTTGTTGCTGTTGTTGTTGCTGTTGTTGCTGTTGTTGTTGCTGTTGTTGTTGCTGTTGTTGCTGTTGTTGTTGCTGTTGTTGTTGTTGTTGTGGAGATGGACGATGCAATTGCTGTGAAGCAAGGGACGGATTAGTATCAGTCGACACTAATAATGGCGATGGGGGACTGCTTGACCCAGACGACGAGTTTAAATTATGCGAGGAACCTGATTTATTAGTTGACAATAATCTAAGCGGTTGAGTAACGTGTTCTTTGATCAAGATTGATGAACTCTCAGGCATCGTAGCAGCAGCAAACTTTCCTAAATCTTCTTCTCCTTGGTGAGCTTGTACTTTGTGCGAGATTCTTTAATCAGACACAAGAGTTTGATAGATGATGGTAGTGGTAGTGATGTGCTTGATGCGTGTTGCTAATTTCGCAGGGCGTGCTTTCTCTCCAGTTGTGTGTGCTGTGTGCTGTGTGCTGTGTAATTCTCTCCAACTGGCTGTATCGTACAGTTTAGGAAATTATTTTTTTTTCTTCTGTTTCAAAATGAATGAGTTCATTTTTCGTTTTCATTTTTGTCTCAACTTACACGAACTACTGAGAACGATATACATTCAACTACAATATCCCCTAGTTTTCAAACTACGAAACTGTCCCACACTCACTTCATACACCTCAATACTCTTGTTCTCCTATCAAACGCAACAACAATTGTTGCAACTCTTTTCTTCCTTTTGAACTGCGCCAAATAAAGTGGTCACTGTTTTCAGCAATAACCCACTCTGCAGTTCTTGAACTCAATTTAGTCAACTCTCTTTGCCATTTACCCCAATTCAACGATTTCTTAATCATGAAATCAGAGGAGATGACTCCAACTTGCAACTCATTGATGTCGGCATCTTTGATTTCGTTGTAAGACAAGATTCCCGACACTAATTGTTCTTGACATCTAGCACGAATGTATTTCGATTGGTAATACATGTCCCTACCGAAAATTCGACTTTTGCTTGAAAACTTCATTGGGTGGAAAAACCAATGGAAGCTGGGGATAATGCCCAATGGTGAAATAAAACCTTTGAGCCACAACTTGATACCAGTTATGTTGTCCATCACCTCCAACGAGTGTTTAAACACTTTGGTTGATTCATTCTTCTTTCCCGAACCGCTAAACGGCCATTTCTTGAGTAGGTCAGCCGGCCATGAGTCAACAAAAAGAATGGAGTGGATCTTGGCTCGGTGCCTGCTGGCAAATAAACGAGCGTATAACCCACCAATATCAAATCCAACCACAGCAAATGGGCCCTCAATACCCTGCGACTCCAATGCTTCCGTGAGGTAGTCAACAACAATACCAATGCTTTGTGGTGGTGGTGCTGAGTCGGAAAATCCGTACCCTGGTCTGTCCCAAACACAATATCTTTCAACTTTATCCAACAGGTGCAACTCTTCAATCCACTCTTGAAAAACTTCACTTGAAGTCAATTGACCACCTTCAACCAAGACTATTGGTTGATCCGATTTCTTGTCGTGTACATCACCAAAGCATGCCAAATGTACTCTAAATTGATTATTATTCACAGGAACCAACTGACCCCATGGTTTTTCATGCGTATCAAAACAGTGCAACCAAATGGTTAAACTGATACACCAAACCACCCACAATATAAACAACTCAAACAACGTCTTTACAAAGATGACAAACAACTCTCGAACAGATTTCCGTTTTTCAATTCTTCCAGTGTATCTAATCTCTTGATAATGCTTAGCTTCCTCCACCCAATAGTCAATTAGTGAATTAAGCAACGAAGTAAGAGCAGTCCACAAGATCAAAAAACTACCCAAAAACCCTTGCTCTTGTCTCGTTTCAGGTATAGTAGTAACCAAAATCAAATCAAGGAGTAACAATCCCAGGACAATATACCCACCAATCCGCTCATAATAAGCAGGCACAACAAATGACGCATTGTTTAACCCGTTTAACAATAAAGATATCAACACCAAGTCAATTTGCAAAAATGATTTGCCTCTATTGTTGAATCCTGGGATGGGGAAAAAGTCACTAAACAACAACACAAAGAATAACACAAGATTGACAAATACTAAAATCAACTGAATGTATTTAAGTAGTTTTATCCTATCCAAGTTTAGTGGCGAGACTATTGGGTCATCTGGGTCTAGCAATGCTTGTGTTTCCATATCGGATGAGGAAAGCCGATCCTCAGCAGGCACGCAGGTGGGACTAACGGGCTCTGGATTGTTGCGATGTAAGCGCTCGTGTTCGCCTTCGTGGGGACCATGGACGTCTGCTCTTCCATTATGATCACCAACGCCACTATTTGAGTCTGATTGGTCTATTGATTGATATTTTGACATGGTGTCAATGGTGTTGGGAGAACAATCAAACGTGGAGAATGATAGTTTTCAATTCGCAGCAATTTAAGAAGACAAGAGAAAATGTGTGATGACTTTTAACTAAGAGAAACAATGATTGCGCAGGACAAGCAAATACGATACAACCGTATCCCCAGTGCAACATAGATACACACCCATTACTCTACAACAACAGAGTTCTTGGAAAACTGTATACGGGAAGCAGGAGATGTTACCAATACTAATTAGGTAAAGCTCAGTAGAAGTTTAGATCAATTCTCTTGACATCCGTGGTGAACGCCAAAATTTGGATGAACTGTAATCCAATACCAATTTATCACCAAGCAATTCAAGTAAACACCCTGTTTCCTCATCAACCCGAGGAAGGATAGCACGGAATTGACTATCTTTGCCACTCACTGTTAAAGATCGACGAATACGCCGTGAAATGTCGGATGAAGCCACACACAATTGACGGCGGAAAAAAAAAAAATATATATATATTAACCCACATACACCACAGCCATACAACACGTAAACGGCCCTCTCCTTTTCCCAGTACCAATGTCAATAGCGATACCCACGGAGATTGATATAGATGGATCGACATACTATCAGATTGATATAAAGCTACCGCTTAGATCCTACTCCATTAAGAAACGATACTCCGATTTCGAACAACTAGTCGACACATTGTGCCATGACTTGGGTATCAACCACAAGGACTTTCCTTATACGTTACCGGGTAAGCGAATCAACTGGTTGAACAAATACAACGTGATTGAAGAACGGAAAAGGGGGCTTACGGATTTTCTCAACGGAATGATTAATGACCGCTCGTTGCAGAATGAACGTGAATTTCTAAATTTTTTGCAATTGCCCAAAAACTTCAAGTTCCAAGATCGCCCTCAAGTGAATAATGAAAACTGGCATGAATTGTATCGAGGTGTAAAGACTGAGCTTTTTGATTTGTCAAATACGTATGGGTCAAATGTAATAAAGTTGAAGGAACAAATTAGAAAATCCATTCAGCCCTCGATAAATGACTTGATAACAAGTAGTGGCGTCGAAGATAAGACTGAATCGCTGAGACGAAGAAGTATGATTAGTCAACTACAGTCGAAAATCGACGAAATGTTGATCCAACAACCACGACAACTGAGTGCGGGAGCTTTTTCACGAGTGTTGGGAGGGGATGGTGGTGCGGTAAATGCAAAAGAGACTGAGGATACTTTACCATTAAACAACAAGGAGCTTCTACAACATCAGGTGCATATCCATCAAACACAAGATCAGGAGTTGGAACAATTGCGAAAAATCATTGCTCGACAACGACAAATTGGCGAGACTATAAACGCCGAAGTTGAGGAGCAAAATGCAATGTTGGACAGGTTTAATGAGGAAGTGGAGCAAACTACGGATAAAATCAAACAAGCAAGGAGAAGAACAAGGAGAATATTGTGAAAAAAAAATAAAGAGGGGATGTCGATAGGGCTACAAACGAATAATTACGTTTACAACATATTTACAATCTTGATATTGTCGGCCAATGTTTTCACTTGGACATTTGTACCATGTCCGCTTTCCTGGATCAATCTTTCGGCATCTTCATTTTCAATCGTGCGTGCTGCCTCATTTACTTCATCAAAAGCCTCATCCGCATCAACACTCCAAAACCCACCAATGTTTCTGAAAAACCTCGAAATACAAAACCTTCTCGGCGGGAACGCTCTCCCTCTGCTCGCCAATTGAAACACACTCGGATGATACTGATGATAGAATGAAGCTCCCACAAAAGAGCCCAACATCGACCCCGCAATCACATCGCGCAAGAAATGCCGATTATCACTGACTCTCGTCCCAGCCACAAACGCAGCACCCAAAAGTGGTGCAATGGTCAAGAACACCTTGAATGAGTTGTTCCTCCTATCAAAAGTCTGCAATTTTGCCGCCATGTTCAATGAAGTGATGATCATACCACAAAAGACCGTTGATGCGTGTCCACTAGGGAACGACCTGAATCCTTCCATTACCACATTCCAATTAGGTTGAGTACATATAGCCACGTTTGATAATTGCGTAAATGGGATACTCTGAACCATTGGCTCGCATCGCTCAATCATATCAGGACGAGGAAGCCCCGTTATGTTTTTCAATAATGACACTGCCCACACTTGAGTTGCTTGTGCTCCAAGTAGACATAAACAACCAGCAAAAAAGTCCCACAATCGACGTTTTAATGATAAGGAGCGGAAAAAGATTGCACATAGCAAGAATTGGAGTAGTGGGATTCCAGCTGAAATCAAGATCAATAACCACACGGGAACTGTTGCTTGTGGTAAGAATGTGTAGCGTAAACTAATATCGAATAACAGAAATTCATGATATATTGGTGGAACTAGTCTTCCCAATACTGTTGAAAAGATTAGAATTGTGGAGTAGAATATGAAATCAAAGATGTATGAAAGTGTTGAAAGACCTGATAGTTGTAGACATTTGTAGGTTATCGCCCAATCACGCAACATGGTGTAGGTGGTTGGAATTGAATTGCAAAATATGAGGCCATTTTGGTGCAAAAAAAAAAATAGAAATAAAAAAAAAAAAAGAATTAAATATAAAAAGTATAGACAACGAAAAGTGAAGCAAAGGAATTTTGATATGGAGCTTTTTACATAGAGGGGCTTGACGGTTTGTGAAGTAACCGAATTAAGCAACAGAGTTTCCCTTTGGAACTGTATCTTTGATATTTCGTTGTAACCCAAATTGCGTACAATTCTTCCATTCATTCATCCTTGGATTGGAGGATTTAACAGAATATGTTCCATCAATAAGAATAGGCTATTCCTTTGCATCTTGCCCTAATTTCCTCCACCTACCTTCCTAATCTTCCTTCATTGTATTCGTTTCACTTTCAATGGTCAGTGTCTACTGTCGCAACCTTTAATCCTAAATGTACACAATACAAACATATCGATTTTCAATGTATGAAAAATTTTCCCTTCCCTCTTTTCAAACTCCCTTCTCCTGCTTAGCATCTTCACCTACAGCTAATTGACAATGCGCAAACGGTATGTTAACCCCAACACAAGTTCAATCTCCCCCTTCTTTCTTTCTTTCTTTCTTTTCACTTTAGAGATATACCATGATGATAACGTTTTCGCCTAATTCTCGAAAATTCATGAGATTATAACAAACAATATACACCAAGATCTACGCTGAATGTATTCTTAAAAAAGAAAAGGAGAAAGAAAGAGTAAGAGGAATGTGGTTGCGTCTTTTCCATAGTATAGTAGTTACTAACTTTCTACATAGACGGAGTGGTATTACAGCATAAGCAGTAAAGAGCTTGCTGCAATCGTCTTTGAGCAGAATAAGTTGAGTTTTCCGCACATACGCAAGAAAGTCACCATCCTTTATAAAGGACCCACCCCTTTCTCCTTCTATTTCTTTGACAATTCAGCAATAGTCTCTCCCCATATCTTGACCCCCTCTTCAATTTCCTCCGAGGTCAAGTAACTAATACTCAATCGAACACAATGATCACCCCAATGCTGTCTATTTTGTGGCCCCAGCACCTCAAACCCTTCACCACTAGGGATTACGACTCCTTTGGTGGCCAATTTCCCAATCACGGCACGGTTATCGATGCCATTTGGTAATCTGACCCAAAGGAAATATCCTCCATCACCGCCATAAACTTGTGTTTGCGGTGGCAAATACTTCTCAACACTTTTTTTCAACACCTGAGCTCTTTCAGCGTAGATGGACTTGAAATTGGTGATGATTGTGTCCAACTTACCCGATTCAATCAAGTTGGCAACGACCAAAGTCGACAATTGCGAAGGCGTGCCTCCTGACTTGTTAGCACCAGTGATGCTCAATTGTTGGACTAATGCCGGAGTAGCTGACTCTTGCCAACCAACACGTAAACCCGGTGCGATAATCTTGGAAAATGTGGCGTTGGAAATCGAGTTCCCGTATTTGGACGATACTGTCTCTTGATCAATTTGATTAATCTTTGCAGCTGGTGGTGGTGGGATTGTTGATGGTGAAGAATAGTCTAAAAACTCATACACATCATCACTAATGAGCAACATGTCGTATTGTCTCGCCAATTGTAGCAATTTCTCTCGAGTCCGTAAAGAGTATGTCACTCCACCGGGGTTTGAAAATGTGGGAACGAGGTACATCACAAATTGGTAAATTTTGCGTTCACCTCGAGGATCTTGTACAATGTTCTCAACCCCAACTTCGCCATACTTCTTCAACTCGGATTCAAGTTTCTCCAAATCGAGCTCGTATTCTCCCAGTAATGTTTCATTTATGGCAATCAACTCATCTCCCAAACCAGCATCCACAAATACATTATTGATCAAAAAGTACGTTGGCGTAACAACAAATGCCTTTTTCGTAAGCTGTGGGGTTGTAGTTGATGCCAAGATGTTGGCAACCCCATAAGATGCACCAGCAGTTAGGTTTATCAAATCAGCCGTAGTTGATGTGATATTATATTTGTCATTGATCCAATTGGCTATGGTAGTCCTGACGTCCAAGTTTCCAGGATCGGTGCCGTATGCTAATGGATGCTGATTATTTGGATCAGTATCGTATGAGAGATAGTCGCTGTCTAGTAAGACCCTGTTGTAAGCATTTGCAATCTCCTTGACTGGAATGATGGCTCTGCTCGGATGACCCTTGAGGAAATTTATCATAATTGGAGATGATGATGTAGTTGTAAGAAGAGCTTGAGGGAATCGAATGAAGCCACAATTTTCGCAGGAAGTTGGTTAGCGCTAATCATTACACAATTGCCGCTCAAGATTACGATATTTGTGAAGGTGCCACTTCCAAGACCAATACAGATGAGAGAAGTAACATTTGGGTCCTAGGCGCTACTTTGATATCTATAAACACTCTTGAAGGTGATTCCAAGTTGTAATTGGCAATTTTCTAAATTCTTACACAAGTAGACTCCCACGACTCTCCTTTTGAGAATCGTCCTCCGCATATACATTAGAGTGTCCAAACCTCACTTGCCGCGCAAGCTTAAGTCCATTGACAGGTGTAAACTCGTCTCTATTCCCAGCTCCTATTCCTCAACAACAAATTGCTGCACTTTACAGACCAATGAGAAATGGAGCGAAAAAAAAATAAAAAAAAAAAGAAAAATTACCTTAAAGGTCAAAACAGTCACTACAAGCATTCACCTAACGCATACTCCACACCAAACATGCCAACAGTAGGAGGATTAGCATTCAGCTTAGCATCCGGAGCAGCAATAAGGCTTTTCCAGACCAGTCTCAGCGGCTCACCTGGTAAATTATCACAAAAGTTGATTGGATACGGATCCATCATGACTTTAACGGGCTCGCTTTATTATTTCGTATTGGATCCACAGATTGAACAGAATAGGGAGTTGTTGAGTAGGAGATTGAGTGCATTGAGAGAACAAAGGGAGCGTAAGCTGGATTTGGTGAGTTTTGAAGAACAAGAACTGAGATTGTTTACTGCTAGGGATAAAGGAAGATTCTTTAGATTGTTTGACAAGTACAGTCAGCCTTATAAGTAGTTTATATATATACATATATATATGCATATACATATACATATACGTGGGATTGAATAACTATTTATTGATAACTGAGGCAGGAAACTCACTTTACAACTTGTAAATGTTCTCCTCTTCATTCCTCTTTGGATCGAGTAAATACCTCATCGTTTTCAACATCGTCATCTTCTCCTTCCGCTCCTGATGCATCTTCATCTGCACTTCCAGCTGCACTGTCGTACTCTTCTGCAACATCGCTGCCGTCGTCATTACCTTCAAAATCCGCATCTTCATCATCATCATCGTCGTCGACTTCATTATCAGCAGCACCTGCGCCAGCACCAACAGCTTCATTTGCATCGGCACCTCCAGTCCCTGTATTTTTCTCTTTGTTGACGCTGTTATACGAGTCATCGCTGATTCCATGAAGTCTGATAAAATTGTCAATAATATTGAAATAAGCTTGGTCAATCATACTAAACTCCATTGGCCGTTCTTCGTCCCTGTCATTAAGGACAACAATATTCAAACTGAATGTGTGTTTTGTGATACTCGTATAGCTAGCACGTAACACTTTAGACAATTTGAATACCAATATGGGTTTCTTGAATGCAAAAATGACATATGGGGCATTATATTCATTTTGTTCCAAAAAGATCAAATTGCCATCTCTTGCTCCCTTGTGACATTCAACCATGATAATTTTGGGATGGACGCCGTCCTCACTAGTTAAGGCAACTGCGGTATCTTCATTTACAATATACTTGTTGTGGAAAATGCTTGAGCACGGTAAATAATTGATCAAATTGATGCCAACAAGTTGAAATTGTCGTTTGAAATAGTCAATGATTCTTTCTTGTATAGGGTTCAACACAACCTCGTTTTTATAACTTGATAAGTCAAATTGGGATTCTATATCACTGGGTAATTTACCATTCTTGATCATTTGTTTCTTGATCATATCCAAGTTTAATTGACAGATAATTGGATCTTTAGACACATTTGGGTCAGTGTAGTAATGGTCATGGATCCAAAAACACAACATGGCAATCCCCTTTTTCTGAGAGTTTGTCGAGTTTCCCAATATAGGCAAAGCAAGACATAGCCTAACGGCGTGCTTTAAATTGATAAAGGACAATTCGGGAGCATTGTTGGCTGGGTTGACTATAGACATGACTGGTATGGGCTCACCGTTTTGTTCAATCAAGTGGAATGTAAGATTCATTCGTTTACGAAGGGGAGAGGAAAATGACACTTGCTGTATTTCAAATATGACGGAGTCCGGATGAATTGAGGAGGATGGAGTTAATTCTTCGTGTCCACCAGCACCGGCACCAGTGGCTGAACCGTTCCCATTTTCCGTATTTACATCATGTCCAATTTTCCTTCGCTTGTTGTTGTCAGATAAATATTGGTACAATTCTGTAAACACTTGCTGTGATGTGGGATTTTGGTGTGTTATAGCGACAATTTTACTTTGTAAAGCTTCGGGTAGTTCCAGTAGCCAGTCCATGATTAGTTTTTGTTGATAGATTTGTTTGCAGTGGAGGGACAGTTTTGAATCGTGGGTGCAGATGTTGTTTTGATTTTATTTTTTGCGATTCGAGGTTTTTGAAGATGCGATCAGTGTGTGAGTAGAAGATGCCAAGAGAGAGGGAGAGAGAGAGAGAGAGAGTGTGTGTGTGTGTGTGTGTGTGAAGCGTAGAAGGACGAGAAACGAGACAGTATAGAAACGCCAGCGATTTCTAGCTTTGGGCGCAAATAACGTCTCTGGACAGGACTAGTACTTTCGATCATATTTGGTGATTGTGGAATCCGTGACAACTGGTGGACAGTGTAAGACTGCCTCAATGTGTAGAGACGAGTAATAGCCCTACTGAAAGAGCAAAACTGTTTCTAACCCCCAGGAGATCTCCAACTGTGAGGTCTACAATTGTTGGTGTTGGACTCAATTCGACTACTGCAGAAAACCCAAGATTGTAAATTCAAACAGTCGTAGATATGGCAGGTGCAATTGTGGTTGTTAATAGTTGTTATGGATGTTGGCGGCTATTTGTGAACCGCTTCTGGGACAGATCTACACGAAAGAAAATTAACAGAATACTATATAATCACTAAGAGAAGCCTAGTGAACATACAAGAGTGCTAAGTTAAAGCATTATTTGTACAAATCTCTAATGTAGACATCTTTATGTAGTCATAACTATCCCTGACTATGTGTTGATCAAGGAATGAGGTTTCCAATGAGAGAGCTTGCAGACTGAGAGAGCAACAGCTATTGACAGAGTCAGAGTCAGAGAGAGAGAGAGAAAAATTTTTTTTTGAGAGAGAAGCACAGAACTTTCAGAACTTTTACATACACAGTCAGATTCAATCATCCAAGCTATTATTCTTCTACTGGAGATAGCACACATTGTAATACTACTACTACTACTACCACTACCACTATCACTATACATATACATATACATACACATACGCATACGCATACATATACACTTGATACCACCTCCAATCACAGTTGCACACATTTAATTTGCCTGTTAATACCCGTCAATCATTTTTTTTTTTTTTCATTTTTTCTCAATTATTGGACCACTGTTAAAAGAGATCCTCCAATATTGTCCATAAATTTCTGAGGAAAAAGGGGGTTTTTCATGTATTAATCTATTAGATCAACAACTTCCACAAACTTAGACTCAACCTAATCACCCACTCACACCTTGCTTGCTTACCTGCACCCCAACTTCATCCCTTTTTTTTTTTCTTTTTTGCATTGATCACTTGAACTTTTTTATACTTCATTTTTCACTTTTTGTCCGTCTTTCATCCTTGAATGTCAGCTCCATCCTCGTCCTCTACTACAAAGTCATCGTCTACTAGATCAAATACCACGTCAAATGGAGGAGGAAGCGGAAATCGCCTGCGGTTTCGTGGAGATGCAGCTAGTTTTTCACCTCGGAATTATGCCGCTTATCATTACCCTCAACAACCTTATCCTCCACAACCCCATGTATCGAATAAGCTGTATTTTTCATCACCGTTGCAGCATCAGCTTACCCCACAGCAGCAGCAGCAGCAGCAGCAACAACAACAACAGCAGCAGCAGCAGCAGATGTACATGCACTACGCTTCCTTTAATTACCCAATGATGACAAATCCAATGTACATGTATGTACCCTATCCTCAAGATGTATATCAACAACAACAGCAACCACCTCCACCAATACCACCACCACCACCACAGCAGCAACAGCAGCAACAGCAGCAACATCAATATCAGCATCAGCAACAACAAGCACCTCCGCCACCACCTCAACAAGCATATATGATACCGCCAACTTTCTCACCACAACCAGCAACTCCTCTACAGTCTCATCATCAAAATTCACAAATACCCCTACCAGTGCCACCGGTTAATTCTCATACACATCTTCTGCCACAGACACACCTGCAACCCCAGCTGTATTCCCAACCACAACCACAACCACAGCCACTGCAACAACATTTCCAACACCAACATCCAGAGCAGTCACATCCTCAGCACCAACACCAGCACCAAGCACGCTCGTCACCTGCTATACAGCTGCCGCTTGGCACAGGAACACCAACTTCGTCAGAAACTGCTGACTCATTACCGGGCACAAAGGTTGAAACACAAGATGAAACTTCAAAAATGCCGTCGAGAGACTCAACCGCTCTCCTGGCGACGCAACAACAAGTTCAAGACATTCATTTGTCAAATGAAGATGCCAGCACCAGCTCTGACAGCACCAAACTGAAGGTGGAGACGAAACTTGGTGACGAGGAGGACGCAGGACTTGAGCAGAGTGAACTCGAAAACAAGGACCACGTGGTACACGCTCCTACACTCAATGGGCACAAAGAAACCGAAGATCAGGAGACTGTGGATGTTAAATTTCCCTTGTACATAAACGAATCAAAACCAAGCTTTGATAATGTATTTCCTTTTGTAAAGGAGAACAGAAAAATGGACGATATTGACAGGTTAAACAATTTGGGAAACAAGGTTAACAAAGATGAGAAGGTGATACTTTGTCTCGCATACACCGCAGTCTTGGATATAAACACGAACGAGTCTTACATCACTGATGGCAAGTCGGTAAAGAAAGAAGAAGAAGAAGTTGGAAAAGTCGAGCCACAATCTCATGGAACAGCTCAATTGGTGCATCCAACAAGGCAGAGTCCAACCCAGACTCAAACTCAACCACAAAGCACGAACTGGGCTGCAATTTTGCAATCCAGTGCACCAATAGCAAAGAAAACCACCAAACCAACAAAAGCCACTACAGCTAAACCAGGAAACAACAACAACCAAATAAGTCATACCGTTCCCACTCACAGGTCTAAAACGACTACACCCGATGTGTTCGATATCGAGTCGGAATCGGCACACCCTTTGGGAATATTGCTACTCAAAGTCATGTTTGATAGCAACTACTCCTTGTCCAACAATTTCCCTGTTTTTGATATAAAACCCAAAGGACTCACCAATACGGGGAACATTTGTTTTATGAATTCAATCTTGCAATCATTACTATATTGTAAACCTTTTAACAGACTACTCAAATTGATTGAGTCCAAATCAATTGGAGATTTAGTTGAATCATCACAGCCATTGATCGACGCCACCATCAAGCTTTTCAATGAGTTTAAACCTAACGATGTGAATAACAATACCAACAACAACAACAAATCACCACCAGTTTCAATTGAGCCATTTTACGCTGCGTTATCCAAACATAAGAATTTCCAGCATTTGAAATGGGGACAACAGGAGGATGCAGAGGAGTTTTTAGGGTACTATCTTGACGCATTGAATGAAGAAATGATTGGCGCTTTGAAGAAATTGAATACTCCACAGGTGGACCTGTTGATACAATCATATGCGCAAGACGATGTGGCCAAGTTCAAGTACAATGTCAAGACTTGCATCAAGAGGATAAAGAAGGATGACGGTAGAGAGGAGGGAGATGATGATGGTTATGATGATGAAAGTGAATGGAGTGAAGTTGGGTCCAAGAAGAAAACGATAACCAAGATTGAAGTTGAACCAACTCCGTTAAATATGATCTTTGGAGGAGAGTTTAAATCAGTCATTACCATTCCCAAGGGCTCGTCCTCCTCTTCATCTTCGTCATCTTTTCAAAAATCAATTACGTTGGATCCTTTCCAACATGTTCAACTCGACATTTCAAATTCAAATTCAATAGAAGAGGCATTTTTACATTTGAACGAAATGGAAACTATCTTGTACAGGGGACACAATAACAAGGAAGTTGAAGTTAAAAAGCAAACTTTCGTTGAGAGATTACCCCAAGTGTTGATTATCCATCTTAAAAGATTTAGTTACTCGAAAGACCAAGAAAATGCCATTGAGAAATTGGCCAAGAACATATCCTATGACCATACATTGACGATACCCAGAGAAATACTATCACAAGACCAGCACCAGCACCAGCACCAGCACCAGCACCAACAACATCTACAGCCTCCATCTTTGTCCAACCAGTATCAATTGATATCTGTCGTTTACCATCACGGCTCAAGCGCCGATGCAGGACACTATACCAGTGACACGTTTGATTTTGAAAGTAACCATTGGTGGGAGATTGATGATACGATTGTGAAACAAATCAAAGATGATGAGGTGTTGAGTTCGGGTATTAACAATGCCTATATACTATTTTATAGTAAGATTTAAAATGATCTAATATATATCCTATATATGTATAGAAAAGAAATAAAACAAGGATAAGAAAGTCCTTTTTTTTTTGGCCCCTTTTTTCACCTTTATTCAACTTTTCTGGAATATGATAGGAGAAAACACATTTAACAATAAAACAAAATAATGCCTCCATTCTTCTCCCACACTGCACATTAGGCAGTGAGGCGAGTAGCCAGCAAAATACTACAGGCCGGCACATGAAGACATGCTGAACCTGTTTTACCATTTCAGCTTACCACCAGTAAGGGCGACACCTTTAAAAACAAAACAACCTCTCTCCTCTAAACCACCTTTTCAAAACCAACACCATCAGCATCAGCATCAGCATCAGCCAGGTTATCAACCATATCACAAGCCACAGCATCAAGCCAAACCCATAACAGCGTATACCTAGCTTCAGGAGAAAAAAATATGTCTAAGTTCAGTGGTCTTGAAGTAGGACAGACCTACTCCTCCACCTCCAAACATAACCTGACAATGCTGTAAAACATACGGGAAAAAAACCTGCTTGCGCAGATGAAGAAAACCCAGGTGGATAATACAATCACTTAACCATCACATACCATTTGTGGAAATAATGTCCTTAATATGTAAATTGCAAGCAGATGATTATATGCAGGTCCCCTCTTGCAGTAGGTTTTTTCATTTTTTTTTTGTTTTTTATTTTTCAGTGAGATGAGATCTATAATTTTCCAGCCCATCTCATCTTTGAATTAATAACCCACAGCAGTAATAATGGCCAGAACCAGATCGAAAGGGCCAGCCTCACCTGTAGCGAACAAGGTAAAGGAACAAAGCAAAGTTACCAAGCCAAAGAAAACAACCAAACCATCGCCTAAGAAGGACTCCAAACCAAAAGCTGATCCTCAAGAAGAAGATATTGTTGATTTGAAACAGAACGATGCGTCCTTCATAATCAGCAACAAGGTAACTGACAAGGCAATTTCAGAACTCAAAAGCTATATAGCAAGAGAACAAAGCAAAAGAGAAAAAAAAGCCTCTCAAAATCCATCTTCAAAGTCTCAATTGTTTGATGATGAGGATTCAGACGACTCCACATTGACCTTAGTCGTGGAGTCAAAAAAATTTTTGAGCTCAAAACCTCAATTCAAACCAAAGAGCATAAAGTTGTTCAAGTCTATAAATGACGCTTCAATAAAATCGTGTTTGATAATTCGGGACCAGCTTGTCAAGTCCGATCAGGAAATTGAAAAAATTGAAGAAGCAAACTTGCCTACAGTCTCACAGATACTACCATTGCAATCAATAAAGACAGAATACAAGCCGTATGAAAAGAGACGTGAATTGCATTCGAGTTTTGATTTGTTTTTCGTCGATGACGCCGTGTTAAACACCATGCCAACCTCATTGGGTAAAATCTTTTACCAAACAAGCAAATATCCACTTCCTGTGAGAGTTAGCACTTCAGGAAACAAGAAGGAGTTGTCGTTGACTACTTTATCAAATCAGTTGCAAAAGGCTTTGTCCAGTACAAGCTATTTGCCACCCCAGGGAACCACCGTGTCGATCAAAATTGGCTCCATCAATGACGAATTCACACTTGAGGATTTGAACAAGAATATAAATGCTGTTGCGTCTAGTTTCAACATTTCCACTATTAAATCCATCATGTTGAAGACGGCAACTTCCCCTGCATTGCCATTGTATTATACAGATAAATTGTATGACGAGGATGATATCTTTGTGGAAACCAAGGAGGAAACTACAAACGGAGATGAGCTTTCAGCTTTCGAAAAGGGATTGTTGGAATTGGGTGATGCTGAGACAGTTGCCAAGGTTATCGGTAAAAAGTTAGGGGAGAAAAAGAGGGCTGCAGCAAAGGGAAAGGTAAAGAAACTTAGAAAGTAGATAAAAAAATATACGGAAGATTAGTTGTAATTTGGTGGCTTTCGATTAGCTGAAAAAAAAAAAAATGCACACAACACACACCCACAACACACGCGAGCCAAAGTAGGACACTGTTTTCTTGCAATGCAATGTGGATTGTGCACCACCAGGGAGACACACACGGAGGTGAGTAGTAAGTCAAAACAGTGTCCTTATACGTCTACTAACAGTTGTACTTAGATTATCGCATCTTGTTTCCTGAAAGGAATTACAAAGTGGGCCGTAACGATCAAGTAGATTTCGTGTTTAGTTCCCGTAAATCTGCAAGAGAGTTATTGCAACTTGTCACCGGCCCATCTTCACGAAAAACTCAATTGAGCTTATGCGTTCAATCCAGAGCAAAGACAAATGTGAGTGGAGCAATACTACGACTAAATAAAGGAGAAAGTCCAAGGGAAATTGATTACACCAACAGCTCAAGCATCACCATCACGGTTGAACCTGATTCCGATTCAGAAGTCAAGGATACTCCAATTAACGTTGAATGGGTAGATGTGAAACTATTTGTGGATACAAAGGACGAAGTTGTGCAAGAATTGAAGCAGTCTGGGATCGATTTCGCCTTTGTTGATACGTTGCTGGATGCCACGCATTTCTACACAACTCAAGCCATACCGAACCTGGCGGACTTCAAAAATGCTGTTGTTAAAGGGATACCCATAGTTAATGATTATTGGGCCAAGACTATCATCAGAAAACCAAATGAAGTAGACAAGTGGTTGCTCAAATGTGATTACTCGCTATACCTACCCAATGAAAATAGTGCCTACTTGCCCGAGCCAAAGAGAAAGCTTCTTGATACAAAGTTGATATCATTTGAGCCTATTGAGTGGTTGGATACGACGGTAGTGGAAAAGAGCGAAGAGGATATCAATGCACATGTGGGTACCAATGAGTTCATCTTGATCAATTCATTTAACGTATTTGGATTCCAGGCTGTACATGAAGCAGATCTTTGGAACAAAGTCATGTCCAAAATGGTAGACTCCATACCAACGAATAGGGTAAAGGAGCCAGAGTCTTCACAGAAGAGGCCATCTTCTGCTGAAACCCAGTCCGGTTCCAGAAAACGACGTAGGTATGAAAAAGTCGACAAGCTTCATTTCTTTTCACCAAGCGCCACGTCAGTACCTGTAGTTGAGAGCCATGAAGGCACCCTTAAAGAGAAACAAGATACCAAACCAAGTATTGGTAAGCTAACCCCAAAGACGGCACCACCGAAACCAACAAAGGTAGAAAAAGCACACAACTCACCACCACCTGCACCAGAGGAAAACCTTGCTTCACCACAGCCTAAAATTGAAGTCCCGGAGAACCCCAAAAAGAGGCGAAATGAATCTTTTACGGCACACAAGGCTCCTAAAATTCCCAAATTTGTACCCAAGGTATCATTTGCTGATGCTGTCATGCAAACTAAAGAGAAAACAAAGGAGTTATGGGAGAGGGAAATGGGCATCCTGGAAGAGCCAGAGGGAGTCACGCAAAACTTGTCAAACCTAGCCATCGTTGAAGTTGTTGATATTCCAATAAGGAGAAGTCGAAGCAAGTATCTCAATGGAGCTGATAATGTAAATACCGAGGGCAAGAATTTCAAAAAGTTTGTCAAAAGCGTACCAGTAAAAAGACAAGTGACACGTCCACACATTGACATGGTTATCGAGGAGACTACAAACTTGCTTCTACCTAAAACAAAGCACAACAGGCAGTCGACCATGGATGAGGACTTTAATGGTGTCATGAGTGACGTACGAGGGTACGAGCCGAACTTGTTTGTCGCTGATGACGAGTCTGATGACGAATCAACGACACAACCATTCTTTACAAGCCAGACAAATACAAGTAGTGGAGACGGAATTAGAGGACGTCGAAACCATGTACCTGTTAATCGTGTTGACCGAGACGACGACGCTGGCGATGATGATGGCGATGACGATGACGATGACGAAGAGGATCAGCCAAGGTTTGGATTTAGTCGGTAGTTACTTTATGATCCCGCAAAGTCCCATCTTTCGAAAGTATGTGATATGTGCTTGTAAATAGTCGTGTCTGTCCAATGCAAAATTTGGGAAATCATGTACAATACAATCCTGATTTGCGCCATCAACACAATCCACAACTTGCTCCAACGGCGGTCTTTTATTCATTGTTGAACAATTTAGGTAAATTTGGTTACCAAACTGATGATACTGGATGAAAGGATTTCGACTTCTGGGTATTGTTGTAATAACGTCATTTTTATGTATCACTCGTAGAAATTTTCTCTTGAATTCGTTATGCTTGAGTTCACTCTGACTGCCCAATACTCCATCTGCCCAATTTACAAAGTCATGATTGCCAGTTAATGGTTGCCCCATTGTGACTAAAGTCAATTTCTCATACCCAATATCGAGATAATGCAACCCCAATAGCAACGCAATGCTCCCACCCAAGGAATGGCCCACTATGACTAGTTCGTAATCTTCATCGCCAACTTCATTGATAACGTAATCATTGATATTGTTCAATGTGGTTTTAAAGTATTTGTAGAAACCATCATGGACTTTGCAACCACTTCCACACGACAGCAAGTGCATTCCGGGGTTGGCGTATCTTGTCATGTCCACCTTCATATCTGCATAGGTGTCAAATATTGACCGTGTGCCTCTGAGGGATACAACCACCGTCTTTTTTGGCAGGGAGGTATCGTAATTGAAAATGTTGTCGTATGTACTAGCGACATAACCAGTCACAGAGTCAGGGAAATACCATTGATAGACCAATGTCATATTGGGAAAACGTTTCTCACAGTTCAAGTCACATTTGAACGGGGGACCTATACCATGTACCTCTGAAATGCAATAGGATATATCGATCAAGTGGGCGTAGGTATACAAGTTGGAATAAATTTCAGGGTCAATGGGATAAACTGTATCTCCACGCATATCAAAATAGACTTTATTGTCGAGCGGGAATGGAAACGCTGGTGTGAGTAGAACGTATAAGACTAGCAGCACAATGCCATATAAGGACATGGTGATGCATGCATGTTAGTTGCGTGGAATGCACAACAGATGGTCACGAATAGAAATGAAAGAGATCGAACATTTTATGGTGCGGCTTGCGTATATCACAAAGACTCACATAGTACGAATTTTACAATTCATTAATTAGACCAGTACATTTTCGTAGATATTCAATTGGATATCCTGAACTTACCAAACGCCATGACAAGTTGTAGGGTGAGAATAGCCGCAACTACTCCCAAAGCTAATGGTGCAATCATGACAAAAGAGATCCTGACTATTTTCACAACAAAACGTACAAAGGGAATGGCTATCACCAGAAGAACAACTACTGCCATGCACAAAAGAACCCTGCGAGTGTGGAAGAATGCACTTGCAATGCAATCATAGCTTGTGGATGCAAAAGCCAGGATTTTGTGTGCGACGTTTGGAATGAGGTTGGCAATATATTCTGTTGCGTTATTGGCAAAGTGTATAAAAGTCCAAACTCTTGAATCGAATGCTTCAATGGACAGAACCACTTGTTCAATTCTCTCTTCCAAGCTCTCCAAAGAGCCGCTCAACGAAGTTTCGAATGACGTTAGTATATTTTGGCCCGATGAGTTTAAATAGAGCACAAATGCTTCCGAAATATCTCCCAAAATGATCACAGATTGTTCATCGACATATTGTCTTTGCACATGTAAGCTTTCAATGTTTTGGTTTATCATTGCACCAATTGAATGCATTTGAAAGACGGTGTGCTGGAACTGATTGTCTAAAGATTCAAAATGTTGTTTGGTAAAATTCTGCAATGCCAACATATGGTCGTTTATCACTTTCCCATTCTCTAGAGATTTATTTTGCTGATTCAAAATGATATCATTTCGGTTTTGCAACTCCTTCAGCAGAGCATCTAATCGCACTTGATTTTCTCGAATTAGCTCGCTAATGTGATATAATTCTTTGGTGAAGTAGTCGAGGTGGTGCTCCATCTCGTTCATGTTGGTGCTGACCCCTTGGTATGAATTACCTATAATTACAAGCGCATTGCTTAATGATGACTCTAGATTTTCATAGAAGACATTGAACGTCTGGTTCACTGCATCTGCCGACGGTTTTCGATCCTTCATCAACTGATCAATAATGCCCATCATGAGATCAAACCTTTCCTTTATTTGAGTTTGAATTTCCTCATTGCTAGCCTGAGACGCCACCAAGTCATTTAGCACATGCTGGAAAAGATTAGTGACGTTTGCATAAACTTCAACGATTTGCTCCTTTTTCAACGGTAAGCTAGCCTGGTGACATACCTCTTTCACATTTCTGTAATTACCACTATAGCTTGTCCAAAACTGGGGTGATTTTTCTAACGACTGAATACACTTGTCGATGTTTCTGTGCCGTATTTGTTTATCACAATCCAATGGGTATTCAATTTTGGCATTCTCCAACTCGCATATTGACAATTCCAAAGCCACTACTTTTTGCTGAGATGGGGTTACTGTTTCAAGCCCATCTAAGCATTGTGGTAGCAAAGACAGTAGAGCCTGCCTACTGCAATCATCTTTCCAAACCTCAAGGGCGGGGAGCCCGTTCAAGTAGTCACACAGCTCTCCCAAAGAGAGCTCTTTTGCTATGCCATATCCAAACAACAAAACGGTAGTAGTAAGCCTCATTAGCCTTGAATAAGTATACATCTCGCCTTGTTGTTCGGACAGCAATCTGGTTTTATGACATGTGGTGTTTGACACCTGAAACAATCTTGAAACAAAGACCCACCTTTCGCACCAAACAGACATTGGTGCTTTCGGATCTGCTACTGTTTGATGGAGTTATATACCAGTCGCAATAAAGAACTCTCGAACGTGCTCTGAGTGTAGAAGCATTGCCATCTTGGCTGCCTGTTGAAGTTGTATGTGAACGGGACCAAAACAGCATCTAGATGGTTGGATTATACTCAAGGCACTGAAACGACGGATGAAGAGACCTTTAACGAGGTCACATGGTCATTGTTACTCCTAAACTTGTGCTATAACCAGAGCTACCATGAAATGGGTGGGGGGGGGGAGAGGTTGTTGTTGTTGTTGTTGTTGTTGTTGTCGAGTCAGTAGTCATCCTCTTTACGATTTGTTCAACACATTCTGCGAAATTTTGAAAGACCAAAATTTTTCAACCAAAACAGCAGACCATCTCCAAATGCTAACAAAGAGGCTAATACGACAGTTACCTAAGAGGTATTCAACGATACTGTTTACTCCAAATGAGAATAAACACATTTTTGAGTCAGAGAGGCTAAGCCCAAGGGAGAATCACGATGCTATCCCAGACAAGCCCGACTTTTCCAACATCGATAAAATACATCATGAAATTGTGAATCCTGAGGAAGTCGCTGATTTGGTGACCAAGTTGAATACAAATGATGTGTTGATCTCCATCCTTTCAAAAAACAAGCGTCTCTATGGAGATGAGCATTATAACGTCCGAAACGTCAAGGACCTGAAGGAGCCACCAATCGTCTTCCCTTACTCAAGTATACTACTCAGTTGGAAAGAGGTTTATAACAAGCAAATTAAAGACTTGAAAGAGATACAACCAGTAACATTTACTTTACCCATTGTTGACTTCAAGTACTTGAATCTTTACAAGGGCAATTCATTAGAGGAATTTTTCCACAAGTCCAGGGCTGTTAAAAACTCCACTTCAATTAAGAAGGGCACAGTGCAGCTGACGGATGTAGACAGTTTGTTCACGGTTGAATGTGCGTCCAATGTGGTATTGAATTCCATCGAGAGTTCTGAGGCTCTAGAAGAGTTCATGGTATTCATCTCAACAAAAATTGAATTTTTCACTTTTCAGGGGTTGAAGGACTTGCTAACTCTGGTGACAATGTCATGCAGCAAATTTCCTGTGAATGGATCTTCTATGGATCAATTGGTAACTACTATGGCCAACCTGCACCCAAGAATATTGCGAGCTTTGGATCATGACACCAAGGATGTAATAGCCCACTCACTCATCGAAACCAATCCAGAACTTGCCAAAAATATAATCAAGGATCTTATAGAGGATTGTATTTGTCCATCGGAAAAAACTCTTGATAGATTCTTCGATAGCTACAAATCCAAAGGCCCTGTGACGAGTTTGCAAGAGTTGTCATTTTTGAAGTCGGTGATCCATCATTGCAAATTCAATGATACTACATTCAACTTGATTATGGAAACCATCACCAACGTTAATGAGTTGATTAAACTTGTGACACTATTGAAGAAAACACCGAACATGCTACAAGAGAAGCAAAATGAATTATACTCCAAATTACGTTCATTGACTACATCGGAATTGACAACTACTCAGTTCTTGCGCTTCTTGACAAAAAATAATGTGAAGTTGAATGAAGAGCTCAAAAAAAGAGTTGGCAGAGATTACAGCGACGATTCTAACATCATTTCTGTTCTTGATAGATTGTAAATAGTGTATATAGACTTACCGCAATCGTGGGTTGTCTAACTCAATGGACTCCCCACTAGAATTTACCGAATAATCTTCACTACGCCTGTCATCATTGTGTAGTATACCACTCCTAATTGAACCCGCAGAATGGGCACGATCTCTCGCATCATCGCCTTCACCTTCATTTCTGGTATAGAATCCATCTGTGTACACAACAAAACCATCATCACTAGAACTGTCATCCCAAGTTTGATCCATAGCTCTGTTTCGCAATATCTTCATCTCCTCATTAGCATATGGGTGGTCATAAGTCTCGAAAAATTTCCTGCTAGATATGGACCGCTTGATAAAGCACAACATCGAGGTGATCAATGCCATTGACACAATCGGTAGTAGCTGTATCCAACCCAAATAGCTCAACCTAGGAACGAATAGTAGAATATCAGCCAAAAATGCCAACAACGTTGTTAAAACAGAAAAAATCGTGAGAAACAACATTGCATTCAAATAAGGGCTCAAATCTCGTTCTTTTATATTTGTCTCGATGGTGTCCATATTGGCCCCATCTTCGTCATCAGACTTAATGTGGTCCTCATTTCCCTCTCGTCTTTCATTCCTCAAGTGGCCCAACACATTCGTCTGGCTGCGACGCTCACTACGGTCTTTTATCCTGTCCCATGTTTTCAACGCATACAACAAAGCAATCACAATCAAAAGCAAACTGGAAAAGCAGAATGCCACGACATGGACCACCAATAATTTCGAAATAGTATATCTCACATACGACGGTAGGACAACTCCACTATACTCTGTGCCGACGTCATTATCTAAATCAGAAAATGAACTATTTGAGGAAGGATATCCAATCTTGGGACTACTGCACCTCCCAGTTTGCGTGTCGCATATACCAAATACGCCAAATTTAATATTTTCAAAGTGTGAAAGATAAATGTTTCCTTTGTGAGATGTGAGTGGGACTGAAATAACAGGTAGTAGTTGGATGACCCAACAAACAGTGCACAATATGAGCAAAGCTAGTAGAGCCTTGTACATTGTGGAAAATGATTAAGATTGCTTTTAAAACCTGAAGCTGGGGGTCAGCATGAATAAAAAAGAACAGTAAGACAATGCTGTTGGTGCTGTTGGTGCTGTTGATGATGTTGATGATGATGATGATGATGATGTTCTATGATGTAACTTTTTAATCCTCAAGTTTTGTGTCATCAGCCCCACCAACTTTTCATTTTTTTCCTTTTTTTTTTTTTTCATCCCTTCAGCCAACTTTTCCAGTTCATTCTTATGCGCAGAAGCAAGGTTCTCATCTACTTTACAGCCATAGTGATAGCCTTCATATCGTTAAAGAAACTCAATTTCACACGCTTGTTAACAATGTCATCAACAACTCCCTCATACCACAAAGAACTTCAAGTTGCTACTCTTGCCGTGAAACGAGCATCGATTCTAACCAAACAATTGAGCGATTCCATTTCCCGCGCTAAATCAGGAACAATCACCAAAGAAGACAAGTCGCCAGTGACAATCGGAGATTTTGCCAGTCAAGCTATCATTAATAACGCTATAAAGTTGAATTTCCCCCAAGATGAAATCGTAGGCGAAGAAGATTCACAAGATTTACAGGACAATTCAAAACTCTCGTCAGAGGTGTTGAGTTTGATTACCAAGGTACAACAAGAGACCAGCGAGTACGACGATGTTATTGGGACTTTATCCAATGAGGAATCTGTTTTCAAGAGTATCGATTTTGGTAATTCGGAAGGTGGATCAAAGGGACGGTTTTGGGCACTAGACCCTATTGATGGTACAAAAGGGTTCCTCAGAGGTGACCAGTTTGCTGTGTGCTTGGCTTTAATAGATCAAGGTAAAGTTGTGCTTGGGGTTATTGGATGTCCAAACTTATGCCAGTATGTTGAATCGAATGAAAAGCACCACGGTACAGTCGGTGGTTTATACCTGGCTGTCACCGGCCACGGTTCATTCTACTCCGATTTATTCTTGCCAGGGTTCAAACCTTTGGATCAACAGGAACGTATACATATGTCTACTCGCCAATCACCAAAGGATTTGAAGGTGGTGGAAGGTGTTGAAAAGGGCCATTCCTCCCACTCAACCCAAGCTCAGATCAAGGACAAGATTGGGTTTGATCAGAGCACAGTTTCTGCCCAAACAATCAATTTGGATTCACAAGTCAAATACTGTTTATTAGCCAGTGGTCAAGCTGATATTTATTTGCGTTTACCGATAGATGATACATATAGAGAAAAGATTTGGGATCACGCAGCTGGTAATGTGTTGATCTATGAAGCGGGAGGTAAAGTTGGTGACATACATGGCACAGCATTGGATTTCAGTAAAGGCAGATACTTGAATTCCAAGGGCGTTATTGCTGGAAATAGTAAAATTTTTGGCAAGGTCATCGATGCGGTCAAGGATGTATTGAAACTTTAATTTATGCTCACTTTGTTGCCGCCAATGACATGCGGGGCTACCTCTTGTAGCCACGATAATTCAATGGCTGAACAATTTCTTGCGTATCCCTTTGTAGTAAAGACATACTCAATATACATTATCGCATCTAGATTTGATTTCCCAAACAATACCGATGATGGATGTATGCTGATTAGTTGCCCAGAGTTGAAGGTCCTGAATGACCTATCTGGCATACCAACAGCTGTGTTTGTAATGAACCCTTTCAAAAAGGACTTGATGATGGCTGGAATGTCCAATACTTCATCTTGGTCCTCAAACTGAGAACGAAGTTTGGACATTTGTTTATCCTTTTCAACATTCAGTGCACTATCGTCTTGTTTAACTGTGGCCATCATGTACTCCTTCAATTGATTCTTTATCTTGAGCACATTCTTGAACCCCTTGTAACTAAACATCATTTCCTGACACCACTCTTTGCCCAAAGATTGGAAAGTTTGATAAAACTCATATAATGCAATCAAGTCACCGTGAGTGTTTCCTTTTGGACAATATGACCTTCGCTTAAAGTTGATTTCGTCTCTTAATTCTCCCGAAACGTTCAAAATCAAATTGTCAACTGATAAACAGGAAACAATGTCAATCACCGGAGCCAAACAGCCCATTTCTGTAGCAGTTATCAAAACCACCGACAACTGAGGAGGTAATGGCAAAATGCTCATTTTATAACCCAAGCCAGTAATCTTTCCCGCATCATTCAACGCACCCAATGTGTATAATGTGTTCAAGGCACTTAATATCAGTTCCTGTCCGGGATCTTCAAGCCACGTCCAATTCAACAAATCATCTATACCCAACTTCTTCAACGTCAATATAGGCAAGATTATATCGTTTCTTTTAATCTCGGACTCTTGTTGCTTGGGTAGCTTCAAGTACTCGCTCTCCTGGTACAATCGAAACACTTTTCCCGCACTCTCTCTTCCTGCTCTTCCTGCTCGTTGCCTAGCCGAAGCTTGTGAAATGGGAGTTGTGAGCAAAGTAGACAATCCCAAATCATGTTTCCATATTTTAACTTTTCTTAATCCAGAGTCAATCACATACTTGACACCGGGGACAGTGATGGAAGTTTCGGCGATATTCGTAGCCAAGATAACTTTTCTGCGCCCCTTTGACAATTTTTCAAAAATTCTCAGTTGTTGATGGGGACTCAAAGCTGCATATAATGGCAAGGGGACAATTAGTGGTGCTTCACGAGGGAGCTGGGGTGCCAATTGATCCAAAGTTTTCACACAATTGTCAATTTCTTCCTGCCCTGCCAAAAAGCACAAAATATCACCTTCAGGCTCAGTCATGTTGACCTTTATCACTGAACGAATGACACAATCAACAATATCTTCATTACTCTCGTCTCCAACATACATTTGACTCACTGGATACATCTTACCTTCAACGTACAAAATAGGCGCACTGTTAAAGAAACGACTAAACAACTCTGCATTCAATGTTGCTGACATTATAATCACTTTAAGATCCTTACGAGTTCCCGAAGTAATTAGCGACTTCAAGAACCCCATGATCAAATCAGTCAATATCGTCCTCTCATGTGCCTCATCTAGAATGATTGCACTGTATTTCTTCAACTCCCGATCCAACATTATCTCCCTCAAAAGCATACCATCAGTGAGGTATTTCAATTTGGTTCTGTGACTGCTCTTGTTGGTGAATCGAACTTGATATCCCACTTCCGAGCCTAGCTTACATCCGTACTCTTCGCTGACTCTGGCTGCCAATGACGCTGCTGCAACTCTTCTTGGCTGTGTTACAGCAATAGTCTTCTTATTCTCAGGCATCAAGAATTGTGGTATTTGCGTGGATTTACCTGAACCTGTCTCACCAATGATGATGGTCACTTGGTTTTCAGATACAAATTGGATGATCTTGTCCTTGTGATGGTAGATTGGTAAGTTTTGTCGTACTTTTAGGAGCTCCTCGGATCGTTGCGTTAGTTGCTGAGACGATTGTTGAAAGCTAAAGTCGTTCGCATCATCGGAATCTGAGTCATGTTCATCATCAACGTATTTTACCACTTTAGGTTTGCGTGCAAGAGGGTTTTCGGACGTAGACTCATTTTTCAATGTAGTTAGTTTCACCTTAGTTGGGGAATCTGCATTCTCAAGTGGGGGTGTGGGCACTGGACTTGCGGATGTCGCAACCTCATCGAGATCACTAAATTTTATCTTTTTGTTTTGCGTGTGTGCTGGCTCATCTGCCACAAGTGTTGCAGAAACATTCTCATCAGATCTCACCTTGGAGCCCTTACTTCTCTTTCTTTTCCTCTTTTTCGAAACGTCCTCCTTGACACCATTTGCTTGAATGGAGTTCATCTTGGCTCACAACTCAAGCTCTGGCAAAAAGAGATGCGAAAAAAAGAATTGATTTTTTTTTTTTTTTTAAAAAAAATTCTTGAATTATTTTGATATAGAGATTAATCAATCATTCAAGAGATGTTGAAAGTATTACTAAGACAGCAATTGCGTCGACAAATTAGACTCAACTCATCAGCAACTTTACCTAGGGATACAGTGACAGTAATACCCAGCGTGTACGAATTGACTGAAGCCAAAGACTTAACCCCGGAAACCAGTCAAGACACATCTTTGATCAGCTACTTACAATCAAGACACTTGATTGAATCTTTGACCGATGATAAATTGTATGATATAACCACGAGGGACAATGGTACAAAGTTTAGGCTCTACTGTGGTGCTGACCCAACAGCCCAAAGTTTGCATTTGGGCAACTTGTTGCCTTTGATGGTTTTACTCCACTTTAAAATGAGTGGAAGTGATGTTTACGGATTAGTCGGAGGAGCAACTGGCCAAGTTGGTGATCCTAGTGGAAGGTCATCTGAAAGAACAGCGTTAAAAGTAAGCGAGGTCGAGAACAATGTGGGCAAAATTCAAAATCAAATCACTACTTTTCTATCCAACGGAATTGAATATGCCAAGTCTAGACAGTTCCCCATGAGTGCAAGCGTCGGCAAAAGTAACAGTGTCAATAATGAAGCATGGTGGAGAGACGTAAAGATGTTGGACTTTTTGGCAACCTATGGGCGTCACATTAGAGTTAGTGCAATGTTGGCTAGAGATTCAATTCTGTCCAGACTAGAGGGCGGTGGTATTGGATTCAATGAGTTTACTTACCAAATTCTACAAGCATATGACTTTTATCATTTGTACAAAGCCGAGGGAGTTAATATTCAAGTTGGTGGAAATGATCAATGGGGAAACATCACAGCAGGAATTGATCTTATCTCGAGATTGAAAAAGCAAGACGAAAAAACAAAGGAAGCGTATGGTGTAACTGTACCATTATTGACAACTTCATCAGGTGAAAAATTTGGTAAATCTGCAGGGAACGCCGTTTTCATTGACCCGCATTTAACCACACCATACCAATTGTACCAATTCTTCATAAACGTGCCAGATGACTTGGTCAACAAATTACTTAAGGTGTTTACGTTACTTCCATTGAATGTTATCGAGGGCGAGTTGATCCCAAAACACCAAAGTGATCCAGGTTTGCGTATTGCCCAACGGGTTTTGGCCAGAGAAGTGGTGGATTTGATACATGGAGTGGGTGTAGGTGATGAGATGGCCTATATTACCGGGTTCTTGTTTCCAACCCCAGACCAACCTTTCAATGATCACGTTAATGCCGACAAGTTGATTGACAATTTCAAACGCTCTGGCATATTGGTAAAATATCCCTTGGGCAAATGCGATGACATAAAATTGAGCACCTTGATTGCCAATATAACGGGCAAGTCCAAGAGCGAAGTGCGGAGATTGATTAGATCAGGAGGTGTGTATTTGGGTTTAGATAGAAACCAAGTGGAAGATCCCGAGGATGTTGTGTTATTTGACAAAGATAACCACTTGGTTGATGGTAAGTTGATGTTGTTGAGAGTTGGAAAACAACAATACTACGTTGTTGAGTTTGTATAAAGACTGTGATGTACTTGTGTATATAGAAGAAGTGGTTTTATTGAAGCCGAGGTTATATTGATAGTTCCACAAATGGAGATAAATTAAGCTTTGCAGATGACGGAGTTAAAAAATTTAGTTAGGGGGGTTATCACGAGGGAAAAGGGCGGGGGTAGAGGTCATCTTTTTAAATGAACACTCAGCCTCAATGGAGGGGATTATCCACAGCCAATGACAGATAACAAGACAGTCTAGAAACGTTTCAACAGTTGTAGAAGTGAGACTATGAAACGTGGTTTACTCCCAATCCCTTCTTTTTTTTTTGGAGTCAGCTGACTAATTACCACGGGAGGAAATGGTAGCAACTGTGCAATATAAAAATAAGCAAACAGCACACTCTTGCAATTTCTTTAATCTCTTTATCCCCTCTCATTTTTACATAAGAGTACACAGTGAGTTTTCGTTCAGGTATCAAACACATCATGTCCAAATTCTACGACTTAACTCCACTCGACAGCAAGGGAAACCCATACCCATTTTCAGAATTAAAGGGTAAGGTTGTTCTTATCGTCAATGTTGCTTCAAAGTGTGGATTCACCCCTCAATACGAAGGACTTGAGAAATTGAACAAGCAATTTGAAGGTAAACCAGTTCAAATCTTGGGATTCCCATGTAACCAATTTGGTAACCAAGAACCAGGCTCAGCTGAAGAGATTGGATCTTTTTGTAAATTGAATTACGGTGTTACTTTCCCTGTTTTGGCCAAGATTGAAGTTAATGGAAGTAATGCCTCTCCTGTTTATCAGTATTTGAAGAGTCAAAAGTCAGGATTGTTGGGATTGACCAGAATCAAGTGGAATTTTGAGAAGTTTTTGATTGATCAGAATGGAAATGTTGTTGAAAGATTTAGTTCCTTGGCCAAACCAGCAGACATTGCTCCCAAGATTGAAAGCTTGTTGAAGAATAGCAAATGAGTGGCTGGATGTTGTGCAATTGATTTAGTAGCTTGATATTTTGATTAATTTTGTATTGATTCTGTTTTGTAGATTTTTATTGCACCTGACGATTGAGCCGTTGAGTAATGCGCCTGTTCCCAACAAAGTATCTTTAACAAGTGGAGTAGGAGATGAACACGATTGCTTCATTGAATTGGAGTAAACATAGGTATGCAGACGCATTTAAAGCCTTGACACTCAGGGATGTTGTTGCATACGCCATTAAAATGTCGTCCCCACAATTTTCGGCCCCATTTGATGCAAATTGAGGAATAGTTGCGCGATAAGGTTCAGAATTGGTTGCAATAGACACTCCGGAGAGAAAATTCGACTGCCGGTTAGGGGAACATGACATGATATGTTACACACTCTCCTTCACAGGCATTGCACAATATAAACTTTTGTGATGAACCGGCAAAGAATCGTGGTCCAACAAAGGTGGCCATAGACCATTCGCTTTGGTGGTGAGTCCCTTCTTTTGAGTCATCACCTATTCCGGTGATCCAATTTTCAATTCGGTGCACTCCACTAAAATACGATAACGGTCTCCGGTACAGGGCCTGTAAAGTGAGAATTGTATGCAGTACACTCCAATGATTCATAAAATTTTTTAAATTTTTAATTTTTTTTTTTTTTTTTCACACAATAGGCGGGTGTAGAGGAGAGAGGAGAGACAGATCGAGTGAAAAATTTTCTCAACATTATAAAAACCCCCCCTTGTAATCCTTCTTCTTTCATCTTGGTTGGATTATTCGGCAATCTTCAATAAATCTACATCAACATCTATTGCAAAACCAGAAATGTCATTCAGAACCAATTCTTTGCGTATGGCTAAATTAGCCACCTCAAAAGCTACTTTGTCAAAGAGAACTTTTTCTTTGTTGGCCAATGCTACTAGAACTTCCACCATTGCCAAGGCCGCCATGCCAATGATGGCCGTACGTGGTGTCAAGACCATCAACTTTGGTGGTACTGAGGAAATTGTCCACGAAAGGGCCGACTGGCCAAAGGAGAAGTTGTTGGACTACTTTAAGAATGATACTTTGGCTTTGATTGGTTACGGTTCTCAAGGTTACGGTCAAGGTTTGAACTTGAGAGATAACGGTTTGAATGTTATTCTCGGTGTTCGTAAGAATGGTGCTTCTTGGAAAGCTGCCGTTGAAGACGGTTGGGTTCCAGGTGAAAACTTGTTTGATGTTAACGAAGCTGTTGAAAAAGGTACCATTGTTATGAACTTGTTGTCAGATGCTGCTCAATCTGAAACTTGGAACACTATCAAGCCTTTGTTGACTGAAGGTAAGACCTTGTACTTTTCACACGGTTTCTCACCAGTTTTCAAGGACTTGACCCACGTTGAACCACCAAAGAACATTGATGTTATCTTGGCTGCTCCAAAAGGTTCAGGTAGAACTGTCAGATCATTGTTCAAGGAAGGTAGAGGTATCAACTCATCATACGCTGTCTGGAATGATGTTACCGGTAAGGCTGAAGAAAAGGCTATTGCCATGGCCATTGCTGTTGGTTCCGGTTACGTTTACCAAACCACTTTCGAAAGAGAAGTCAACTCAGACTTGTACGGTGAAAGAGGTTGTCTTATGGGTGGTATCCACGGTATGTTCTTGGCCCAATACGAAGTCTTGAGAGAAAATGGCCACACTCCATCTGAAGCTTTTAATGAAACCGTTGAAGAAGCTACTCAATCCTTGTATCCATTGATTGGTAAGTACGGTATGGACTACATGTACGATGCTTGTTCCACCACTGCCAGAAGAGGTGCCTTGGACTGGTACCCAAGATTCAAGGATGCTTTGAAACCAGTCTTTGAAGACTTGTACGAATCTGTTAGAAACGGTACTGAAACCAAGAGATCCCTTGATTTCAACTCACAACCAGACTACAGAGACAGATTGGAGGAAGAATTACAAACTATCAGAAACATGGAAATCTGGAAAGTTGGTAAGGAAGTTAGAAAATTGCGTCCAGAAAACCAATAAGCGAATTGAAGCTTTCTTTCTACACCCTTTCAAAGCAACAATTACACATATTTTAATGGTCAATGAATGACTTGCATTTTATTCAATTCTGAACATCACTATTTTCTTTTTTTTTTGTTTTTTTTTTGTACTGTATCATATCGAAGTTATTTATTATGGGTTTATAACAAAACAAAAACAAACAAACAAACACAATCATATAGGAACTTTGCATATAGGTTTGTCGAATAAACACTGTGTTCCGTTATTAAAATGAAGTTTTTTTTGGTTTTGTTTTTAGTAGGATGGTGTACATGATGCTTGCCGGAGTTTGATATCGTTTTCTTTCGCAGTCGTATAGTTTCATCTTCAGCCTCATTAATTTTTTTTTTATTTTTCTTTCTTTGCTTTACAGCCGAACTTCATAAATTTGTAGTGATTCACTTGCAACAACTTCCAAAAATCTCACACCGTTCTAATATATCACTCATCATTTGTTATGCCTGAGGTTGATCCAATAGATGATGGAGAAGATGCATGGGACTACTCGTTCCCTCCTTCGACCGATTCACTCCCACTAGAGCAATCTTCGACTTTGCAGCAATCACAAGCAACAAACCAAAGACCATCAGGATTAACCAGAAGCGACTCCGACGAACAACAGCTGCGACAGATTGCTCAACAGATTGACATAATCAACAAACTAAGGCAAGCAGAGAGCTCAGAAGTGGGGTCAAATGGCGTCAGGTCATCGTTGTCATTAACATCTACATTTAGCAAAACGCCATTGAATCCATTGACAACAAAAGAGGATGCTAGTTCTGTCATATCAAAGGACTCAAGTACCAAGAAATCCACAAGCGAATTGGAGAACAATGACAAACCTCGTTTCCTCAAAAACCTACAAAGCATTGACGCAAATAATCAGACAACATCACCAACTTCAAATGAATCAAATGATCTTGACCGTAAATTAGGATCACCAAAGATAATCGCATACCGCAAATCAAGGAGAACTATTAGTGAAAGTACGTTTGATTCCTTTGATCCTTCAACACTGTTGTCTACGCCGCCACCTACAAGCAAGTTTGACACTCGTTTATATGTGGATGAGTTTTACAAGGATTCGAAATATAGATACGCCACCATCAAGAGAAATGTCGAGTTTCATCAAATGTTCAATTCACTCGACTTGACTGATCGATTACTAGATGATTTCTCATGTGCATTGAGTCGGGAGATCTTGCTTCAAGGTAGGGCATATGTTAGTGAAAGCTATCTTTGTTTCAATTCAAATTTGTTAGGATGGGTTACGAACTTGACCCTCAAATTCGATGACATTGTCAAGTTTGAAAAACGGTCAACTGCTGGGTTGTTTCCCAATGGGATCAGCGTCGAGACTGAAGATGGCACGGTGCACACTTTTGCAAGTTTTTTGTCTCGAGACCAAACTTATGATCTAATGACTACTGTATGGAAGGGAAAAACGGGGAGAACGAACCGAGAATCAGTCCTGTTTGATTCTCCAGAGGCAACGAGTCATGCTGACTCGTCATCTTTGGCCAATGTGACCTCACCGAGGGTGCAGTCTTACATAATGTCACTCGACGGTGACGACGAATCTACATCAAAAGACCAAGACGACGACACCGACCAAAACCAGGACGACTCCGATAACGATGAAACGCCGAACAATGAGCCACCGCAGCAGAATGGTGAGTTGTTACCTGCTCTTGGAATCATTTCCAAGCGTACAAAAATCACCAAGCTCAAACCAGACTCCAAGTACCAAAACCTAGGCCCTGATACACACGCGCCAACCACAGCCAAGTACACAAAGTTTCCACAAGAAGTTGATTTGATTGAAACAACAATTGATGCACCTTTGGGAGTAGTTTTTGCGATATTATTTGGACCAAACACCGATTTCCAACTTGATTTCCTAAAGCGTCATGACGGACTGGAAATATCAGACCTCACCGAGTTTAGACCATCGATTGAAGATCCAACGTTGCTAGCAAGAGAATATACGTACCGCCGTCAGTTGGGTTACTCCATTGGTCCGAAATCTACGCGATGCGAAGTCACCGAAACTATTGAACATATGAATCTTGCTGACTATGTTGTTGTCACCATCACCACCCAAACACCAGATGTTCCACTGGGGAATGCATTTGCAGTGAAGGCACGATATGTCTTCACTTGGGGCGAACTGAATACAACAAATTTGTTGATTAGTTTGTACGTTGAGTGGAAGGGCAGGTCGTGGATGAAATCTGTGATTGAAAAACTGTCAATTAGCGGGTCAACAACGACTTTGAATGAATTGGTGACGGAGTTGAAAGACGAGGTTGATAGAAATGTCTATCGTATAGATGGACCTAGTGAAACTGCCCCAAAGAAGAAGAAGAAGAAGGTTGCCGTTGATGAAAAGAAGGCTCAAAAGGTTAAGAGCGAGGTGATTACGCCTTCTCCTGGTACTGGAGCTTTGATTTCGAGGATGTTGCATCCTGGATACATCCTTGCTTTGGTTGTGATTTGGCTACAATTGGTCATCTTGTACAAGTTGATGGCTATACAAACCGCATTGCAGATGCATTTTGGAGCTGATTCACCTAGATGAAGTATCCTTTTCATACTAGACTTGCTAATGACTTATGAAACGAATCCCCTGTAAAAAACCGTAATGTATACTCTATTTACACCTGGAGGCACTATCAATCTATTTACAATGGTCAAAGATAATTCCTCACTTTCCCTTCTCAACAAACTCTCAATGCATTTTCCGGCTCTTCTTCGAACCTCTCAATGATATTCATATTCTCAACCGTATGCACCATGATCTGAGTACATTCCTCATTCAATTCAAATATGAACAATCCCGAAATGACCCTCTCCAAATCCTTTTGCTTTTCCTTTGATACTCCCATCACTGCACCTGTCAATTTACCAATCAACCCCGACAACGTCACGTTCGTACCCATCAATTTCTTTGTATCTTCGGATGACCATTTATGCGATCCGAAATGAGCATTCGACGTTGATTGCACACCCAAATGCTCACAATTGGGCATACATGTACTCCATCGCACGTAAACCTTCATTGTTGAGCTGAACATGGCTTGCGGGTCGGGTTTTTGTGAAGTTTTGATGCTTGAGATGTGGAGCTTTACTTGGGGACTAAGGATAATTGAAGTGATGAATAACGTGATGGCTTTGCATGCGCTGTTGTAAGCAATGGTTCCATGTAGCTTTGGTAGATAGTTTTCGTCAAATTGAGAAGGACAAATTCGGAGGTAGATATTGCTAGATATTAAATCTTTAGATAGATTGTGCTCTAATATATTGGGGATTTGTAATTTGAGTTTCTCAATCAAATTCAGTAAGTTCATCTTTCGTTCAAGCTCGAGTTTGTCCTTTGGTGATATGTCTTCATCGTTGTGGTTACGTAGATGCGGAAATTTGTTGAAACGTGTGCATGGGTTGACACGTAATGTTGGAGGCGTGGCAAGCGGATGGTATCGTAGTGGAGTTTGTGATTGCTGTTCATGGAATTGGGGAAACTGTTGTTGGTAAAGTCGTATTAGTTTGTTAGATGGCAGCCCAACCTCTGAATAAGTCAACGATGCATGTTTATATAGCCCTTGTCGTATCGGAGTGAATTGATGTATTCTCGACATTCAATTTGCCACAAGTATGGAAATCCAATGATATATCGCAATGGATGGTTGATATGATATTTCAAAGAGACAAATAATTTTTTTTTTATTTTTGGGGTCAAAGAAAAAATTATTGTGCTTCATAACTAAGTCTTTTGAATATAAATTAACACAGATATTATGAACTATAAATCTCTATAAGCCATATAATTAGAATTGAAAACGAGCAACTGCCACTTCAAGATTGTTCAATCAGAATAGTCGCATCAACATATGCACATCTCTGCTCATCATTTTGGGTCAAAACATGCTCGCTCAACCATTCACTAGCAATGTATCTTGCCCCACAAGCTACACACTCGCCGCTCATTGGTAACTTGTCCCCCAAAGTATGCGCGGTTTTACCCCTTGCATCATCGAATTTGAAATGCAGATGCAACAAATGCTTCTTGTAATCATAGGGTCGATTGAAATTTTGCGTCTTGTGATTGCACATTTCTCTAGGGTACACACACTGGAACCGACCAACTTCGTTATGGATTCGCATATGACGGGTCAAATCACGGCTAATGAACTTGTCACAAACGGGACAACGTGCTCCTTTGCTGCTTTTCTTTTTCGTAGCTGTCTTGGCAGTTGCTGTGGTGGGATCCTTTTTGTGACCATCTGAGCCGAGTGAGACTGCACTATGAGGAGAGCTATGATTGGAAAGTGCCTGGTTCACCGTTGGGTGCACCTCTGGATCCTCGTCCGAGTTTATATACTGGTCAACATTGAACTGCGGCGCCTCTGCAGAGTACGTGGACTGCGAATAGTTGTCAACTTCACCACCTGAAGCTCTTCCTGAAGATGAATCATTCTGTGATACATAAGAATCAGCTGGTATTTCCAAAGGAGTGAATTCACCCTTTATTGGCACCTGCTGCTCGTCACCAGCATCATCTTCTTGGAACTCTGGGATTGGGAATCCTATAATGTTGGTATCTAGTTCTTCTCCTTGCGTATTGCTGTATTCACCCGCCTTATTTAAGTAGGTCTCAAACGATTGATTGAAGTCATTCACTCTACCATCTAGACGTGTGGCCGGAGAAAAAAATCCTCCATTTGCAACCGTTTCAATGCCAGGAGTATGGTCCAACTCAAAATAGCCCTTTGTTGGTGGGTCGACAGACGGCGTCAAGTCAAATCCGGGAACAGTGCCATGGAAGCTACCTTCATGCAAACTCAAATCTCTTCCAACATCATAGTCATCACGCGTTAGTGCCATGGAGAGCCGCAGTGGACCGTGGCTGTTCCCACTTGGCGTCCTATTCCAGTAATCAGTTCCTGAATCTGATTGCGATGACGAGACGAGTCTATTCGGTAGGTTCACTTTCTTGTTTATTCCATCCAATTTCAAATGGAAGCCTGGCTTTTTTCTGGGTCTTCCCCGCTTAGCTTTGGTCTTGGGTTCAAATGGCGTCTCCTTGGTGGTTGATGTACCCGGTAGCTGGTTGGTTTGACTAACCTCAGTAGGGAAGTTTAGTCGAGGATTGTGTGAATAACTCTGCGTGGGCGCAGCTTCATTGTGTGCTTGCGAAGGTGAGTATTGAAATCCGGACTGAAAATGAGGACTTTGTTGCTGTGTCGCATGTGATGTCGTAATATGGGATCCGTGAGAGTGACTATAGGGTAGCGATGATTGAACATTCTCATATTGCTGGTTTTGAGCTTGTCTTGGAAAGGAATGAGGCTCGAATGGGATTTGCTGTGGATGATGATTCTCCAGCATCAGGTGCTCATGATGTACTTGTTGATGTTGTGAAATCTGGAATTGATTCTGGTTAAGTGGAGGATCCTGTTGCCCATAATTGTCACTATACTCCAGGACGTTTTGGTACTGCTGGTTCTGTGTTGCTTTGGTTGGATAATCTCGTTGCAGTGCTTCGTCTTGGTAAACAGGGTTGGCATTTTGCTGGTGCTGGTGACTTGATGTCAGATGATACTCATCATGTCCCTGCAGTGGTGGAGCTGAATCCAAACTCTGGTCGTAACCGTGCAAGACGCCATAATTTTGCATAAGATTGTGGACTTCTTCTTCTATCGACCTGTCGGTGTAAAAAGTCTCAATGCGAGATGACGGAACAGATATGGCGCCTCTATCCACAAAATAGCCGCTATTGTTCCTGCCATAGTCTTGATTATACTCCCCATAGTCTTGTTGGTTTAATAGCTTTGGCTCTTGATAAAGAAAATCTGGCGTTTGCCTTCCACTCTTTTGCAAAGCTTGCGCTGACTCATTGTAATGTCGAAACAACGACTTGGACAACTGCGAGTGGTAACTCGACTTGGTAAACTGTGGATTTGAGGACGAATTGTGGTCAATTTCATGTAAAGTCATTTTTTTAGCTCAAGCACATATGGATGTGTTTTCTTTTTTGTGTATATGAATAAAGTTATTATGAGTAAAAAGAGGAAGCAGTGGCAGCTGAAAAGGTGTTTTCTGGTTTGATATGTACCTCGCTTGACTGTAGTTGTGGGGTATAGCGACAAACTCTAATTGGTCATATAATGGTTCTAGAAATCGCTTTTGTAGAAGATTTTAAGGAACTAAAGCCCAAATTTTTTTCTTTTTTTTTTTCTGTCTCTTTGTCTCTACGTAATGAAATAAATTTCTTTGCTCTCTCTCTCTCTTTTGCACTACTTGAATTAGTTACTAGACGAGATTTAGTGGAGCTAGAGTAACTGTGGGAGTGGATTGAAACGCATTATGCACATCCTAATGAATCTGTAAGATCTACAATGTTTGCAATAGACTTTATAGATCTGCATATCAACATAGTGAGGCAATCAAGACTCCTTTTTTATGTCATTCCTTTGCATGCAGATGTAACATATCAAAACAATGCTGCTTTCAACACTTCAAATGTCGCATAATCGTGCCTTAAGATACAGCACTAGAGCCATTGAGATCCTGCCACAACAACAAAGCAAACACTAGATACACCTTTGAAAGAAGCGAGATTTTACATCAGTGATCATGCCACTGAAATTGTGTTTTCGCTCAAAAGATTATTAAATTAGTTTTCTTTATAGGCTGTTTTAGTTGTGAATTCTCGGCATTCTAATACCGAGTCGAGCAGCTAGCCGAAGAAGTGACGTAAACTTAAACACCACAACATCTACACACATCTGATTCACAAACTCTATGCTAATACCGAGAAAATACTTGAAAGCAGAGCTTACATTCTTACCAAATTAAGAACTGGTTCTCAATATAGCTGAAGAACTCCCCGCAAAGTGGCTTGTGAAAGACTAGTACTGTGCAAAAAAAAAAAAAAAAATAATAAAAAAAAAAGAGACTTGCTTGCACTTGCATCAAGTTGCGTTTGTTGCAAAATTTAATACATCCAACGAGCAGTATCACACTCTAGGGAAAAACTATATATAATTTTACATTTCTAAAAACACATCGAACCAAAAAAATTATATTTTTGTCTCTGTGTTTATTTCAATTGTAACAAAGTTTTCCCCTTTGTGATAGACGAGCCCGCCCACTAATAAAAATACGCAATGTTATCCGGAAATCCACTTTTTTCTCGGAAATTTCTGCGCACAAAAATCAGGGGACTTTTTTTTGTGTCGGTGCTTATTTCCGACTTAGCATTCCACCCCAGCTCTTTCCGTCCCAAAAATCAAAGAAAAAAAAGATTGATTTTCCAATTGTCATTCGAAAAAGAGTTTTCCTCTGTTATTTGCTTGTGTCTCAAGTGACATAAAAGACCCGAAACTGTAACAAATTTCCCCCTCTCCCCCTCGCTTTGCCACATTTAACCTGTAAAAAAAAACCAGAGTTTTTATAGAGCAGCAGACCAAAATCAGCTTACCCAACCATACCAAAACATAAGGGATTTCCGACCATAAAAATGCATGGAGTTTCTGGGGAAAAAAAAGGGACCGATGCCTTTGGACTAACGAATAGTCTCACATTCGTGTCTGACAAATACTACCAAAGTAGCCATGGCAAGGGGGGAGGGTGAGGAGAAAAAAAGAAAGAAAGAAGTAGAGAAAAGGAAAGGAAAAAGAAGAGAAGAAGAAGAAATTTAAAGGGAGGCTGGGGATTTTGATGCATTTAAATAATTATACAAAAATATACGCATAGCTATGGGTTGGGTGTGTGTAATATGTACACTCCTTCTCCCCACGCCTATGCCTTTGAATATATATTACAGAAACAAAACAAACAACACAAAAAAAGGAAAAAACATAGCAATGTAAAATGTATTTTCGCATGATGTTGAAAATAAATTTTGTTTTTGTATTTTTGTATTTTTTTGTTTTTTTTTTTGCGCACGTGTGTTTTCTTATCTTATCCACAGTTTTTTAATTCCACAAATACATTTTCCAAATTGCCAGTCAAATTTGAACATCAGAGGACAGAAAAGCACACACACAATGTCAAGCAGCAAAAACACTCCGAGTGGCTTCTATGGGTTCAGTAAGGAGGTTCTCTATTATCTTGGAATTCCTTATCCGGAAAAGGCATCTGTTATTGATAGAAACGATGAAACTTTACAAGTATCTTTATATGTCTATGACAATAAGTGGAGGCTACTCCCTCGCGTAGATGACCATGTTGACAATGGTTCTGATACAACTTCATCTTATCAAGAAAACACAACGCACCCAGACAAACAAAGACCGTTCAGAAGGTTCACCCCATCGATAATTTCTTGTATCTTTGGGTGGTGATAAATCAGAAAATGAAGAATAGGGTATATCGCAAGGACAAACAGACGAAATGGCTGCCGATTCAGTTGAAGATGATTGAATGTGCAAAATAACCATAACAACGTCGTATGTGTATGCTTCCTCAGTGATCGCGACTCACTGCCTTTTACCAGCAATACGTTGTATATCAATGTGAAATAATATAAAGTCAATATATTAGATAATTCTATAAAAACTGCTAAAATTCAAGAAGAGGAAACAAGTCTCATATTTATAGTGTTCAAGGACTCGTCTTGAGTGTAAAGCTCACTTTTCATGATAAAAGCTTAAAAAGTCGTGTCGCGCTCAATAATCACATAATTCCAATCAGCGTAAAACATCTCAAGTTAAGCTGACTATGCGACACGATCGCTTAAAAAAAAAAAAGAACTAAGTTTAGAAAAGTTTAACAAACACACAAAAGGTTATCAATATTAGGCACTACAGATTCTGCGCTCCGCCCCTTATTCTTATCAAGGGCAGACCACAGACCACAGACCACAGAGCACCGCGTGTCAGCTCGTTTTGCTAACTTCACCTTACAAGACAAGCCAAAACTGGTGTGTAGGTAAAGATAAGCAGCGAGGAAAGTACCATCAACGCTCTATACATTCTCCCCCAATAAAAGTAATACATACTCCAATTCTTTCACCCCTTTCACATATAGTAAACCATAACAAGCAAGAATTCTACAAGCCACAAACCGCACCCACAGTCAGCTTTAGGACTCAACTCGGGCATGCACAGTGGCACCTTCATGCATGCATCACCATTACCCTTTGTTTCAGAGAGATATGCATGTGGTTATATGGTTAGCAAATTTCTGTTTCTGAAAAAAAAAATATTGATTGAAAGAAAAAAAAAAAAAAGGGGGGGGGGGGGGAAGGGGGGTTTCTATATTTGGTATACACTTGCATGTAGATAAGTTGGCTGAATTTTGTTGGGTTAATACAGACACTTGAAGGGACAGATCCAATTTGGAGTTCAGTCATATCTGTTGATAAATTGTGGAAAAAACGAGTACTATCTCGTCTCTCCTGATTCTAGTGATAAACCTACCCTTATGCAAAAAAAACCGCTTTTCTTTCTCAGCATCACCTAGTTTCCAACATTAAACATCTCTTGGACGTCTCTGTCGTAAGAATATGCTCCTCCAACCACGTCTCTCCAGTAAACCTTAACCCACAAGGACACGTACCCCAGTGCGACAATTTATCACTCAAGTTATGCATCTTCTTCACTTCTGGATAATCAAAATTGAAATGACGATTGAGCAAATGCTTTTTGTAATCATAAGGGCGATTGAACTTGCCCAGTTTATGACGACATTGCAGCTTGGGAAATTCACAAGTGAATCGTGACTCTAACTGATGTGTACGCATGTGCCGTGACATGTCGCGTGTGATTCTCTTGCCGCAGATTTCACATACTCGATGGTCAACAAATTTGGCTTCAACTAGTGGGATGTGTGCTGAATTGATGTTTGAGTTGACGTATGTTGTCATGTCGGGGTACTCGGCAACATCTATTGCGTGCTGAGATGGAATGGCTGTTAATGGTGTGGGTGCAAATGGTAATGGGGGGCGATTGTATAATTGTTGCTGCTGGTGCTCTTGCTTCTGGTGATGTTGATGTTGATGCTGCTGGTGGTGGTGGTGGTGTTGTTGTTGTTGTTGTTGCTGCTGCTGTTGTTGTTGTTGGCCTTGGAATTGTTGGGGATGCGACGTTAGTTGCGGCATCAGCTGCAGATGTGGTTGGTGGAATTGGTCAGAAGTTTGCATCGAATAAGAAGGGTCCTGCAGTATCTGAGACCCCTCTTTGCTGTATGGTTGTGATTGAAGATAAATAGTTTCTGGCTTTGGTTGAGGCGGTCGCTGCAAACCAGTGATGGAAGACATGCTTGGATTGGAAACTGAGGAAATTGAACTGCGACCCGTTGTGGTAATGTAATTGTGCGTTTGTGCACTGTAAAGATGAGTAGCAGATGCCGAAATGGAAGTTGACGACACGTCTTGATTGTTTTCCAATGCCAGAGACTGGCCCCGGGTATGCAAGGAGCTAGCGCTAGTGCTCTCCAATTGATTTAGCGTGTCACTAGAATTCAGTGTGTGGAGTGTGTTTTCCGCGTGCAAACTTATTGAATCGACATTTGTATTTACTGATGATGATACGTTTGAAGGGGCACTCAAAGTCCCGTACTGCTCATACTGTTGGTGTTGCTGTAGTTGTTGTTGCTGTTCTGAAGTTGCAACAGGTCGCTGAAATTGCGATTGCGAGTGATGTAATGTCAACTGTTCATGAGGAAATGGAGGAGATTGGGGATACTGAGGCACAGGGGTATATCGTTGTGGCACTTGTGTTTGATACCATTGCATATGTTGCGGCGGCTGCGGTCCTTGTACGTGTTGAGGATAAAATTGTGGTTGATATTGTAGCTGTCGTTGTTGTACGGAACTCATATCGTTTGGTGGTTGAAATTGTGGTTGAAATGGTTGATGCTGGATTAATGGTGGCGCATAAACTGGACTCGTATGTGAACTTGATTCAGGTAAATGACTGTCACCACCAGCTGGGCTACTTGACATACCTTATTCTTTCAATGCTCCTTGATCTTGCCCTTGTCTACCAATTGTTAACCAAGTTGGCTCAATCTCCATTTACAGTCTGCTTCCAAGGTTCCAATTCGGTTTAGACCAAAGATGGCGTGAGTCCTCAAATACTGTCCAAACTTGTCTTTAAAATTGTGCTCAATAATTGTTGTTCTATTTTGTTGCTGTTCTTGTGGTTGTACGTGTGGGAAGCTTAATTGTACGAAGCGCTGGATGGGAGATCTCTAATACGTCTTTCAACAAACGGTTGCAACCTGACCACTGTAGCAGACCTTCTCTAGTTGCCGTGCACTTTACTTGCTCCCAGTATTCAGAAAGTAAATTTTAGGGGGGTTATTTGAAGACTTAATTGAGCGCCCAAAAATAATTTTGAAAAAAAAGTCTAAAACTCGAATTCTCGTGGTGGGAGGAGTAGAAGAAGGTAAAGCGCTTGTGGATTGCTGGTGACAGTAAAGTAACAGTTGTTGATTGATGTCACAACGTCCTAAAATGGTACAGTGAGTGTCTTTCTATGTGAAAAGTGTATGTTTTTGTTTATAGAAAAGTAGAAACTCGAGAAATAGTAGATTCTTTATATTCAATAATATGCCAAACGCAAATCTTCTATAAAAGGAATACCTGCATAAATTACTAGAGAAGAGTCCTATTGTTCCAACAACTATTCCCTTTGTTCGCTTTCTTTTACCAAAAGAAAGAAGAAGAAATGAAGACACAAAAAAGGGCTTCCACTACAGCTAGATAGACGAGTGCTGCTCTCAACAGTCACAAACAAGTTTTTTTTAAAAAAAGCCTTTTTTTTTTTTTTTTTTTTTTCTTTCTTTCTAGTGGCACTTGCCCTTCCAATTAATCTACTTTACAATCATTTTCTACTTGTCTCGTACTTTTTTTTCTTTTTTTATTTTTCTTTTTTGGCTATTGTTCTAAAAGATCCTTTTGTTTTTGTCTCTGTGTGGAAAAAGTTTCTTTTCTTTTATTTTCTTTTTTTTTCTTTTTTCCCGGTTTTGTGGTACTTGATTTGAGCAATAAAAAGATTTTGGGGTTTTTCATCATAATCCATGACGTATTTGTAACCCACTCGGTACATATTTACATCACATGGGTGATATTAGTGAGAACAAGCTTCGCTCCCATGGCAGAGGACTTGGCAAGTAACACGAGGAAGTAGCTTAACTTCCTCTGTTCTTTTGGTGCGTAGTGATGCATAGTCGACAACTTCCACAGGATACTTTGATGTCTGCAATTATCGTTTCTACATAAAACCATTTCTGGACTTTGAGACAGGTCTCTTTTGTCTAATATCTCACTCATAACCATCAATAAGCTTGGAGATGATCCTTCTCCTCATCTCGCTTAGTAGTTTAGATATTTCGCAGTTGAGTATTTAGTTGGGAGAGGGAGATAGCAACGGATGTCATAGAATACCATCTGTTCTCTACCCGTTTCAGTTTTCTTGAAAATCCTATTTCGTTGTCATACGAAACCGTAGAACTTGAATGGCCCATCTAGTTGACATCTCGCGCAGAAAAAAGTGTGGCTCAATCAACACACTCAAAAAAATAAAAAAAAAAAAAGAATGATAAAACCGCAGTGTATACATTCCCAATATCGACTATTATATGGCACAGTCTAGTTTCAATGAGCATGTTAAAGCCAACACGTGGAAATGGGGGACCTGCTACAGCACCCAAAGTTCTGGTCCACCGGGCAACGAACTTTTCATCCGTGCATAACCGCATCGCACAATACATATTACACAAACATTGTTTGTTGCGCAATTGCCCAATGCAGTAATTTCTACCAAAAAAAAAAAAAGAAAAAAGAGAAAAGAAAAAAAAAAAGAAAAACACACCTAAGAAGTGTAGTAAGAAGTGCTACATACGTCTACACATTTCACAACAATTGCAAATTTGCTTCGACTGCATATTTTCATGTAATGGTTAGCTAACTCTACGTCTTTCTTCTTTCTCTCACTACATCAGGCAGTTAAGACCCTTGCATTTGAGCGAAGACCCGATATATTCCTCTAGCTTATCTAACGAGACATATCGGAATACCTTGTACACAATACGAATAAGAAAAAAAAAGTTCTACCTTTCTTTTGTTGATATTTGTGTGCTAGATAGAGGATCTTTGAATTGTCAAAGCATAGCCCACGAGACGCTACACACTTCTTATCTTTCCCCTCGTAAAAGCTTCTTCAACAAACTTTACTCCTGAGAGAAAGTCCAAATGCTCGGAAGAATTAACATTTTTGTGTTTGGATAGAATTATAAATAGCCTGGTGACCACATTTTGGACGTATTGCATCTAATGCTCTTGTAATTTCACTTTCAACCTCATCTTTTTTTTTTCTTTCTTTCTTTCTTTTTGGTATTCCTATGTTCCTGATTATGTGCAAGAGAACGTGCGCTTTGGTGCTTGGAGTTTGTAATTCATTACTAAGGCAGACAGGTTGTGCATTTTGTCAATGCGTTTTGTGTGCGTAGTTTTCCCATAATTGGTCCACTCTAAGAAATCTTTGAACATATTTCATAAAAGTATGGAGACGGGCAAGGTGCATCCGGGTTTGTGTCGAGCCATAAGAGACCGTTCTCTCTATTTGGAGGATCAAGTGGAGGAGGGTGTGCCTTACGGGGAGAGCCGGGTGTTGTACAAAATTCCACTTTGCAAGGCTTTGTTTTTTTTCTTTTTGCGAGAAATGTTTTTGCTTGATAAGTTTGGTGCAAAGATGTCGAGGTATGGTCCCAAGAGAGCTTTTCTTCAAAAAATGGGTAAGTTTACCTTTTAAGCCCCCCGGAATTAAGAACATTCCATTTGGTTACAAGTTGCCTTTATCTTTTTGTAATCAAAACAACGTTGTTTAAGTTTCTCTGACCGTTAAATGCATTGGTCAAATATTCTACCCCTTTTGCATTTACGATAGAGTTCTCTTCACAAAAACAATTTTCTTTCCTGAGAAGACCTGCTTACGTAATTTGTTTACCTGTGCATTTTATTTGCCAAGAAAATTGTAAAATGACACTAAAAGAGAGGAGAAAAAAGAAATTTTGTTTAGGGGTGGTTTTTTTTTGGAGAGATCCTTCTTTCCGGTTACAAAATCCAAATATCAATCACCGAGATCCAAGACTGCGGCTGACTAGTATAGAACGGGTTCTAAAATAAAAGGGGAGGAAAGGACTAAATTTTAGTATATCATTCGGAAAGTACCTCGCAGAAATACAAAGTGACAGAGCTTATTTCCGGCTTTTTGGAGCCAGGTCTTCGCTAATACTTCCCTTTTTTTTTATGCTCAAGCTAGCTTTTCTCCCTCCCCCCCTCCATATGTATTCCTTCAATGCTTGTATTTCAAGATTTCAGAACAGTTCCAAAACCAACCCAACATTGATTTTCTAGATTTGTCTTGGCTTCACTTCTCTTGGACCTCCGTGTACTATTGGTAACACCTGTGAGCTCACACAAGATACCAAAAACAGCAACATAAAACAAACAAGTGATGATGACACCATTTGCGATTTATAAGCTGATTATTGTATATTCGTAGAATGCGTTACCTTGTTGACTCATGAACATAGTAAAAAAAAAATACACTTAAAACTACAATCGGTTTTGAACTTAGACAATGTTATGTTGATGTATTGTAATCTATGAAATAAAGTTTCTTGTAACACACGACCTCGTCAAGAGAATATAATTCGCAACCTAAATTAAGTTTGCAATTTGTTTCATATAATCCTTGCACTGGTGAACTTCAGAGAAGAGTTCTATTGCCAGCAGGGCCACACGGGTTTCATGCTACTGTGCGCAGTCTCATCAACACTATAAATTAGGGATTGAATTTCCCAATTTTAATTTGTTCTCAAGTTCATAATCCTTTCTGATTTTTTCTGACCTGTAAGGAATAAAATATTATCCAAAGGTGTCCATAAACAATATATATATATACAATATGTCTTTTGCTAGACTTTCTGATCCTGAATCTGTTGCTACCCCTTCTCATGGTACAGTCCCAACTGACGTTACCGTATCACCAGTTGTGCCCTTACAACAGGTATATAAGTACGTGCTCTCCAATAATCTATAGGTGAAAGGACATAATTAGCGAGTAAAGAAACGTGGTACTTACCTTGAGCGTATTTAAAATACGGGTACTCACTCTATACAGAAGTAAATTTGGTCTCTCTCTCTCTGCCNTCTCTCTCTCTCTCTCTCTCTCTCTCTGCCCAACTGCCTATCTGTCGTCGTCTATGCAAGCCCACTTCTTTTTATCATTTATTGGTGCCTACATTTCTGTTTTTTTTTTCTAAATTGCGCATGTTGGAATTACATAATCGGTGCAAAAATTAAGGCGTACTGCATATATGAGCCGTTATTATTACATTTTTGGCAACCAGCCAGCGCACTACAAAAAAGAGCAAACCAATAAACGAAACTTTAAAAAGATGGGAGAATAATATTAGTTCAACGGAAACGTAAAAAGAGCCAGCCTGTAGATATACTCAAAAGAAACAATATGTCAACGCTTAGAAGTCACAAGAAGCAATTCGTGTTGTTCTGCAAGGGACAGAGTTATTGTGCCGTTGTTTGAGTGCTTTCTTTCTTTTTTTTTTGCTTGCTTGTAAATACACATTGGGCAATACGCAACCCTATGCAGTTAAGAGTACATGTCTTGAAATATATATATATATATGGATCGACATACCTCGTAGTCTAGATCTTCACTTAGTTGTAAGAGATTGGAATTTAGCACCATTCATACTTTTTTTTTTTTCTTGCAAAATCCACAGAAGATATCGAGACAGATTCAGGTTTGAAACTACCACGAAATTTAACACACACAGACACACACAGACACACACAGACACATTTTACACCCACTTTCGTTTTAACTCACCACTAGTCATTCCTTTCCCCTATTAACACAGAGTGTTGTACTTCACATCAACAACAAACTTTAGGTATGTATTAGTTCTTTTTTTTGTTTTTCTCCCAGGAATAGCAGGGTTTACAAATTTGACTGAGAAAGAGAGAAGTAGTAATAGAATTGTTTCAGTTACCAAAAATAGAACATTAAGCCAGCATTTGAAACACACACAAGTACACAGATATAAGCACACGAGATCAAGACACGGCAACTACTATCAAGAGAAGGAATGAGACTTAGCAGTTGCAGTTACGCACTCCTTTTGGGCAGAGAAATGAGCACACAAAAGATATTATAATTTGGAGACAGATTTGAGCATGCAGAAACGACAACCTTACCAAGAAAGAGATTCCCAAGATAATATCATTCCACCTTTTGGTAGTATCCCACTGCACCATTTGATACAACTACTAGTCAAATGAGGCGAGAGGATTTTGTTTGTTTCCTATGATGATTCTACAATGAAGAGGCGATGATGAAAACAAGTTTTGAGTTGTTGGTGTTCATTACGGGATGTTACTCCTGTCGTTGTCGTGTGTGGTCTCCTCCCTGCTGTATCAAAAATATTGTTATAGGGCGTGTGACATCATGCATGGCTGGATTGTTGTGCATTGTTTGTTGTCACAATACGAATTCTTAGCCAGCATAAAAACACAACACAAAGACGCGCAAAAAAAAATTGAGAAAATGCAGAGTGACACGATATATTTTTTATCCATACACACAACACCACACAGTTCACACAACAAGAACAACATTAGCATCACACCACCCATACTAAGCATATGATTGCTGTTACTGTTACTGTTACTGTTGCTGTTAGTGATATTGCTGTAATACATACACACAGCAATACTGTATTATACTTCAAATTGGAATGGGGCGTGTTTCATGTCCAAGAAATTATCTTACTATCTTTTACGATTTTGTGTACGACGCAAGAATATGCATACCATCTAACAACACAACAACACAACACAGCAACAACTAAAGCTAACATTCACCTCCTTTTAAAATAATAATACCACCACTGCTAATAAACAAATAAACAATCAATAAACAATCAACAAACAATCAACAAACAATCAACAAACTTTTTAACAGAGAGACAGAATTTTTTTTTTTTTTTTTTACTTCCCACCAATCGTCAATCCAATCCATTTCCAAAAAAACTCTAACCCACTCATATTCATTCCTTTCTACTTCTTCCTTCTCACCACACTCATTTACAAACCAACTTGCTTTTCAAAGGTTTTAAACACTCACCTGTGTGTTGTTTCCCAAAAATATACTAACTTCTATCTAACCTCAAGTCGTTCCTTTTATATCTGAGATTATCATTTTCACAGTTAGTTCTTTTTATTTTTTTTAACAACCACATACTGTTACCACTACTACTACTTCCACTTCACATCGTCACTCCTTTAGCTTTTATCTATACCCCCACTTATACCTTCATTTGCTACTCAAACTAAGCTGAAACTATCACTACCACTGCCATGAAGTTTTCCAATTCGATCGTTTTAGCTTTTGCTGCTTGGGCTTATGCTGCTCCTGCACCATCTGTACCTGACTATTCAGGCTACTCCAACCACGCTGTTGTCCCGGGTGCTCTTGACAAGAGAGATGCTTCAGCCGATGACTGTCAAGATCCAGTTTTCCACGGCCATCACAAACACAAGAGAGCCGTTGTTTACGAATACGCTTATGTTACCGTTACTGTTGATGCCAAGGGTAACCCAGTCACCACTACTGCTGTCACCACCACTCAATCCACGGGTAATGCTCAAGAAACTGGTGCTACTTCTCTGGACATTTCATCCACCACCACCATTGTTCAAAATGACTCGTTGACTTCAAACCAACCATCTACATTGTCTTTGCCTAGTGGAACTATTACCCCATCAACCTCATCTTCAGCACCTCAAGCTTCTTCCACTGGTGGCAGCGGTGGTGGCTCTTCTTCAGGTGGCATCAATGGAGATTTATCTGCTTTCCAAAACCCAACCCAAGAATTCCCCGATGGTGTTTACTCTTGTGATCACTTCCCTTCTGGACAAGGTGTTGTTGCTTTAGACAACTTGGGATTCGGTGGCTGGTCCGGTATTTACAACAGTGACACTTCAACCGGTGGATCATGTAAAGAAGGGTCTTATTGTTCATATGCTTGTCAAAGTGGTATGTCCAAGACCCAATGGCCAGACAACCAACCAGCAAACGGTGTCTCCGTTGGTGGATTATTGTGCAAAAATGGTAAATTGTACAAGACCAACTCAAGATCAAATTACTTGTGTGAATGGGGTGCCGACAAAGCCAGTGTTGTTAGCAAGATTGACAAGTCTGTTGCCATTTGCAGAACTGATTACCCCGGTACTGAAAATATGGTTATCCCCACCGTTGTTGATGCCGGCTCTACTTCTGTCATTACTGTTGTTGACCAAGACTCATACTACAAATGGAGAGGTGGTGCCACTTCGGCTCAATTCTACGTCAACAATGCCGGTGTTTCCTACCAAGATGGTTGTGTTTGGGGCACTTCAGGTTCCGGCATTGGTAATTGGGCACCATTAAACTTTGGAACTGGGTATGCTGGCGGAGTCGCATACTTGTCTTTGATTCCAAACCCAAACAACTACGATTCGTTGAACTTCAATGTCAAGATTGTTGCCGCTGATGGAAACTCAAATGTTAGTGGACAATGTGTTTATGAAAATGGGAAATACAATGGTAATGGAAAAGATGGATGCACAGTTGGTGTTACCAAAGGTAAGGCCAACTATGTCTTGTACAATTGAGGGAGACACAATTAGCTTACGCTAGATTATCCTCGATTGTTTTTGTTTCCACGTTGCTTGTTTTTCCTTAGATGATTACATTTCACCAGTTTTCCATTCAGCTCGTATTCGTCGTTAAACACTATCACATTCTTCTAATGATTAGCTGTTTTAGATAGATACGTTTATATCCAGCTGGACTATTTAGTTTTTCTTTTTTAACATACACACTTTCAATAAATTGAATAAAACTCTCTACTCTAGAACTCTTACACCCCTCAAAGATATTCTCTAAATTATATGAATTAAATGAAAAACCCAACTCTAAATAATGTACAGTTATATACAAATGTATACGTAGCTTTATCAAACGAAAGAAATCCAAATACTTTAAATCGTCTCTCTAAGCATCCCTCCTCCCTCTCTATGCAACGACATCCCAGAACTTTTCCCACAAGTTTCTAGGCTCAGTCGACTCCCACCCCATTTCATCAACCTCACGTACTCCAGAATCAATATCACACTCATCCAAGGGCACGAAATAATCTCTCCACTTCAAACTAAACCCATGGAAGAAAATTTGGAACCCAATCCACAATGCCACAAAGAAGATAGGTGAGATATAAGCAGTAAAGAAATCAGTCACATTAAACCCATTGAAAAATGACTGGAATCCCTGAATCAATGTAATCAAAAAGATAAAGAAACAAGCATAGTACGCAGCCCAAGGCATAAACATGGCCTTGTAAGGCAAGGAATCACGACTAATGCCTCTCTTCTTCAAAACCTTGATGAACCTAATGTGGCTGGCGGAAATGAATCCCCAACAGATCAAACCGGCAGTGGAGGAAATGTTCAATAACCACGTAAACGCATTTTCACCACTACTGGAGACGGCCAAGTATCCCAATGCACCAAATGCTGCAGTCAAAGCCACGGCAAAATATGGAACTCCACCACGATTAGTCTTCAAAAAGAACCTAGGGGCCACCCCAGCTTCTGCCAACCCGTAAACAATACGCGATCCACAATACACATTGGAGTTGGCGGCAGATATGATGGTGGTTACAATAACTGCATTGAAAATGTGGGGCAAGACTTTGGTTCCCGAGTTATTCATGGCGATAATGAATGGCGAGTTTGAAGTGTAGGACCCACCAGTCAACTTGTCGTCATTGTAAGGAACCAACAATCCAATGAAAAACATGCACAAGACGTAGAAAATCAAAATACGAAACAAAACCTTCTTGATGGCACGGGGCACTGTGCGACGTGGGTTTTCTGACTCACCAGCAGAGATACCGGTCAACTCGGTACCTTGGAACGTGAATGCGGCATTGATCAAAGAAGACAACCAACCGAGGAACCGACTGGTTGCGGTATCCGAAACAAGGATTCCATCTCCCCATGCGTATCCATTTCTCCAGTACCTGAACCCCACGGGCCCAGTTTTACCGGCACCGCAAACCATGCACAATGCATAAATGATCCATCCAAACACGGCAATGACCTTGACGGAAGCGACCCAGAACTCAACCTCACCGTAAAATTTGACGGGGAAAAAATTGAACACAGTAATAATGACAAAGAAAATACTGATCCAGGCCGCCAAGGGCACGGCGTCGGTCCAGTACTGGATAACTTGCCCTACAACGGATAATTCAAGAGCAAATGTGATTGCCCAACTGAACCAGTACAACCAACCATTAGCAGCACCAGCCGATTTTGAGATCCACCGAGTTACAAATTGAGCAAATGACCCGGAAACGGGGATCAACGTTGCCATTTCTCCCAAGGACTGCGTGACTGAGAATGCAATTGTTGTCATGAAAAGGAAAGAAATGAGGGAAAGAACAGGACCGGCTGAGGCCAACGTGCTTCCTGTAGATATGAAAAGACCAGTTCCAATAGTACCACCGAGGGCAATCATGGACACGTGACGTGCTTTCAACCCACGTTTGATTTCGTTGACGGACCCATCGTTGTCTGATTCATTGTCACGAAGAAAAATCTCGTCGTCGTCTTGTATGTAGTTGGTGTTTATTTGTTTTTCTTTGATGCTGAATGGGCTTGATTGTGATGGGGTCAAGTTGTTGGCTGGGGCTGCAAAGTTGGCATTGTTGGGATGTTGTTGTATTGAGTTTGCAGCTGATGACGACGAGGCGCCTTTTTCTAGATCGTAATTACTCATGTCCACAGACTAGTAATTAACCCAAGGTGATGGATTTTGTAATTTGACGAACGGAAAAAAAAAAAAAAAGAAAAATAAAATAAATGCAAATGCAAATGCAAAAAGGTATCACGGGAATATGTTTAGATATCTAGAAGTCCCAGGTCGTAGACAAGTTTGATCAGGAGAAAGGGTGATGTGTTTTGTAAATAAAAAATACAGTGAAAAACGTTAAGGGAAAAGGAAGAGATTATATAAGGGGTATTTAATAGTTTAGATCTTTTTTGGTTTTTTTTTTTTTAATAAATTGACGGCGGTTAAATTATTGATGATGAGAAATTTCTTTTTTTTATTTTTTTTCTTTTGTATTTTTTATTGTTTAAATTAGTCAATCTATATGTGGGACCTGATAAGACAAATTAAAAAAAAAAATGAAATGTATTTTTATTACAACCGCCGTATAGCAAATATATCCTCTTCTTCTTCTTATTCCTCAAAACTTTGTGACAAATGTCGTACGACTTGTTAAAGCCCCATTTTGTATAGCCTATGCAATCGATGAAGTTCACTATTCATAGTGTGATCTAGTTTGTTGTTTGTGTTAGTCGAATACAGAGAAGGTGGAGCAATGAGATATAAAAGTATCGCACATCTATACCATGAAGTAGTCACCCCACAAAATCAGCTGGATTGTGAAAAAGCGGATTTGAGGAATTGGGGAAGATAGGTTAACCGCGATGCGAAAGAGATGTTCACTGTTAAAGCCATTAGTTCCCTTTAGTGAAAGTCTCTACGTGCATGAAAGATTAAATGATATACACCTAAAGGAAGGTTAAAGAGAAGAATGAGGCGATTTGGAACAAGAATAATAATGTATGGCTTTTGTATTAGAATATATAAGGCTATTTGAAACAGAAAACTTGTTTTTCTATTGTGCCATTTTTTTTTTTGATATTATATCTTTGTCTTTAATGAGTTACATTCTGTATGCAATGGCATCTGACTGCGAAAGAAAAAAAAAACAAAAGAAAAGAAATTTTTCTCAAATCGCCGTATCTGGACTGGTAAAAATGAAGATTGCTTTATTTCTTTTCTCGCTACATACCCACTTTCTCGAACTTTAAGGAATCGCGCATCGAGCTGAAGAAGGTTTCCCTCTTTATTTAGTTCTTCGGAGTTATATTTGTCAACCTCAGAGGTGGCAACTTCATCGATTCCCATCGTAGACGACAAGAACGGCGAATTGCTCATTTTCTTTCTTTTTTTTTTCTTTCTTTGTAATTTTGTGCCGTTCTATAATAGCAATGAGAATGCCGTTTAAATTTGAACTCAAATTCAACAGCCGAACTATGCATCCTCTTCTACACTGGAGCCTATTTCAATCTTCTTCACTTTCGATCACATATTCAGCTGAAAGGAGAGAGATATCGACTGAAGCACCATGCTTGATATGTGCGCACAACCAAACACACTAACCCCCATGCTCATAAAAGTTGCCTCGATTGAAACTATGTCTACACCAATATCTGGCTACCGACCCTATGCGGTGAAAATGATCTATTTCAATTCCAATGTCGTAGAGAAAGTTACGTAAAAGCTGGGGGTGAATCACACATTTTCGGGAATGCGTAATCCAAATACGACACGACACTCAAAGTTCAGATTTTTTGCGACAATTCAAAACTTTTTGTATCTACACACGACTAATTTTCCAGTGAGGTAATCTTATATCGATCTCTTTTCTTACAGACAGTTCGATTGCTGCAAGCTGCATCCCAGTTGTTGTCGGTTTTGAAATATGTGCCAAATGGTCCAAAAAACCACCTCTTTGTAGACTTCTTTAGAAGGTTTTTTTGAAAAAAGTTGGTGTTTATTTGGTTGCAAAATGCAAACAAATATTAAAGTAAGTGGGCCTATTCCGTATCGTTCATAACATAGCTGTACACTCAGCCAAACATAATCATGAACACACACACACACACACACACACACTACAACCTTACATTAATGCTCTCATCTTACAGGATTAAAGACTTCCATTCTAATTGTATACTGGGGGTTAAGTGAATGGCCCCCTCCCATTGTCTTTTACTTTTTTTTTTTTTTGTCCCTTCTCTTTAATTCTCGCGTGTGTTTTGTTGTGAGTAGAAAATCTTCAACAGCGTGGAAATTCTAAACACATAGCAACATATTTAACAGCATCTGGTCTCATAACAAAACTATAATTCAACAAGACTACTACATACACCTTGGAACTCATTTACTCCCTAGTCACTATTCAGCAACTTATAACCTTTCCATTCCCCACTAAATCAAGGAATAGCACCTACTTCCCCAAAAATGAGTTCGTCAGAGGATGAGACTGCCCTTAGTCAACTACCTATTGAATCACAATCAGTATCCACCACGCCGACCTCAGACGAAATTGACCGTGAAGAGGAGGAGGCCGATGTTCCATTGACGAAGAGAAGCAGGAGGAAAGTTGCTGTGGAGTCAGATGACACTGACAACGACGATGATGATTACGACGACGACGATGTGCCGTTGTCCAAAAAGGCAAAGAGTAATAATGGAACGGCAAAGACTAAACCACTGAAAGAGACAAAGACAACGAAAAAGACCGATACAAAGAGGAAAACTACTTCTAAAGTGAAAGCTGAACCGATAGCCAAGGCAACGACAACAACATCCACAACTGCTAAATCAAAAGTCAAGAGTGAGCCTTCAATGAGATCTGCAAGGGTAAAGAAGGAGCCATCGGTTAAAAGTGAAGCTAGAGCGAAGAAGGAAATATCCGTCAAGAGCGAAACTCCAGGGACTGAAGATGAAGACACGTTCAAATGGTGGGAGCAACAAACGGGAGATAACGATGGTGAAATCAAGTGGCAATCGTTGGAACATAATGGAGTCATGTTCCCTCCACCATATGAACCTTTGCCATCGCACGTCAAACTATACTATGATGGAAAACCTGTGAATTTACCCATTGAAGCCGAGGAAGTTGCTGGCTTTTTCGGAGCCATGGTTGAGACTGATCATGCAAAGAATCCTGTTTTCCAAAACAATTTTTTCCAAGATTTCCAACAAGTTTTGAAAGAGTGCGGTGGTTGTGGTGTTGAAATCACCGATTTCAATAAATTGGATTTCAGCAAAATGCATGCATATTTCGAAAAGAAAAGAGAAGAAAAGAAAGCATTGAGCAAAGACGAAAAGAAACGATTGAAAGAGGAAAAGGAAAAAATTGAAGAACCGTACAAGACATGCTTACTCAATGGGAGAAAAGAGTTGGTGGGTAATTTCCGTATTGAACCTCCAGGGTTGTTTCGTGGCCGTGGTGCACACCCTAAAACTGGTAAGTTGAAAAGAAGAGTTTATCCTGAACAAGTGACGCTCAACTTGAGTGCTCATGCTAAAGTGCCTGACCCACCACCGGGCCACAATTGGGCCGAGGTGAGGCACGATAATGAAGTTACATGGCTAGCTATGTGGAAGGAAAACATTGCCGATTCGTTCAAATATGTACGATTCGCTGCCAATTCATCAGTCAAGGGACAATCCGATTTCAAAAAATTTGAAACGGCACGGGAGTTGCGTAAATATGTCGATGCAATTAGGAAAGATTATACCAAGATGTTAAAGCTGGAGAAGATGCAAGATCGACAAATGGCCACGGCAATGTATCTTATTGACGTGTATGCCTTGAGAGCAGGTGGTGAAAAGGGTGAAGATGAAGCAGATACTGTTGGGTGTTGTTCGCTTCGATTTGAACATATTACTTTAAAACCACCAAACACGGTAATCTTTGATTTTCTTGGTAAAGACTCGATTCGGTTTTATCAAGAGGTGGAAGTTTCGAAACAAGTTTTCAAAAACTTGCGCATATTCAAAAAGGACCCCAAGCAGCCAGGCGACAATTTATTTGATCGGATAAATCCCAGTATGGTGAATAAACAATTGCAAAATTATATGAAGGGATTAACGGCAAAAGTTTTCCGTACTTATAACGCATCCAAGACTATGCAGGATCAATTGGATTTGATCCCTAATGAAGGTACCGTTGCTGAAAAAGTTGTCAAATTCAATGCAGCTAACAGAACAGTGGCCATCTTGTGTAACCATCAGCGTACCGTGAGCAAGAATCACGGCAATTCCGTACAGAAAATCAGTGACAAGTTGAAGGAATTGACGTGGCAAAAGATTCGAACCAAAAAAATGCTTCTTCAATTGGATCCCAAATTGAAAAAGAAGGATCCTAAATATTTTGAAGAGTTGGATGATTTAGTGAAAGAGGATATTGAGCATATACATCATGAAATCATTGAGCGGCAGAAACAACAAGTGATGAAGAAGTTGGAACGTGATAACGAGAAGTTGAAGATTGAAAAAAAGCCTTTACTAACAAAGAAGGATATCAAGGATAAATTGGACAAGATCCACGAGTTGGAAAAAGAATACAAGAAGGAGTTGAAAACTGGTAAACCGGAACTTCCAGCCAAAATGACTGTGGAGAAATGTTATCAACAAATTGAAGCTCTTGAGAACCGAATAGTGTCAACCTCATTACAATTGAAGGATAAAGAAGATAATTCCGAGGTTTCTTTGGGTACTTCGAAGATGAATTATATCGATCCTCGATTGACCGTTATGTTTTCAAAGAAGTTTGATGTTCCGATTGAAAAGTTGTTTACAAAGACTTTGAGGGACAAGTTCAAGTGGGCTATTGAATCTGCCGATGAGAACTGGAGGTTTTAGGAGGGAACCAAATGGCAACTGTGTATGTATAATCGCCAGAATAGACAATGAAATTGCATGTAATAAATATTGTGCTTCGAAGACCTTTTGTTTTTTTTGTTTTTTTTTTTTTTTCCTGAAAGGGTTGCGTGTAGAAGGAAATGCATCATAAAGCCACTTTACGATGGAAGGCTACACAGAACGCGTTGCAAATTGAATTTTTTTAGTTTTACTTCCTGTGGTTGATAACACAAAACTGGAATGTATGAAAATGAAGAGCGGATGTAAATCTAGGCAGTTGCCTAGGACCAGAGTGTTGTTGATATACAAAAATATAGATTGCACGATAAAACTTATATGCTTTACGGGCAGTTGAGCTAACTTCCACCTAGAATTCTTGCTCTTATTGCTTGTACCTTTAGTCATTATTTTCTTTCTTTCTCTCTTTCTTTCTTTCTTTTTTTCTTTGACGCGCAATTACTTAAAGAACCCTTTGTGTTGCAATTGCAAATCTTTCGTTGCTGGCACTAAAAAAACAAAAGAGGTTCATGAAAGAATATACGAACTAACTAAAACATAGATCGATGGGACGTGTTTGCATTGTTCCAACACTTTGTACTCTTCTTTTACTCATAACCCTTTCCCAATACAGTGAATTGATTAGAGGATTTTCCGAAGCCCGACTTGAAATTGCATTTCTTTTCAACAATCAATTAAAAAACCTTCTTCTTGCCATTGACAAGTATTTTCTTTTACTTTTTGGTTGACCATCAAGTGATAGAGACATTAACGAAGGAGCATTTATAAGGAAGCAGCGTTAAAGAGCTAGTTAAACATGGGTACCGTACCTGAGATATACATTACGCGTCATCATATGAATCACCAGCACCACCAGCACCACCAAAGGGTGTTTGCAAGTCCAAGTTTTGAAATGGACTTACCACTACCCACAAGCCTAACGCATAACCCGAATGCAACGCCGTCGCTGTCTTCGTTTCTACAATCAACACACGTAACCATGGTTACAGCTATGCCCACACTTGTTATTCGAGATGGGGAAACTGATAATGGTGGAGACACTCAGTCTGGTGCTTCCATGCCTTCACTTGCCGAAACCAGCTCGTCGTCTTCATCAATCTCAACCACCATTACTGCTATACCTAGCATGAACAACCCATATATTCACGTACCGACACTACCCGCAAGCTTAGTATTCATCATTGTTGGTGCCGTTCTTGGAGCCATCTTACTTGCGTTGACATCTTACCGAATCATCAGTTACTACATCTCCTCATCAAAAGCGCGTAGGGACAAAGAAGTTTACTACTCCACACCTGGTGCAAACGCAATGATGTCAGAGCATTATTCATTCCCTCATAGACGCATAGGATCGTCTTCATCATTACTTGACTTGTCATCCTCATCTGCTTCCACTCTATCACAGGGAAGATCTTTACAGAACCACATCCTCAGTGATAAGCAACAATTTCGTAAATCAATGTTTAATAATCCAAGTTTGGAATATGATACTTTACCATTGTATCAAGATAAGCGAAATTCGTCATCTACGGTGTACTTGCATAAATACAACAATTCATCATCGGCCTCGCTTTTGAAGCCATTAGGACCATATTTGGATTCCAATGCGGCTGTTTCGTCGTCTTATATTCTGGAAGATGGCAATAATACCAATAAGGATACGGATAGTGATAAGTTTGGAACTACGGGGACGTTTGCGGGAAGTGTGCAAACTACGTTACGTCCTCCAAGTATGTACCTTGAGGATCTCTTGAATGGGGAAATTGCGGGAGATAAGGAAAGTGGATAGGCACGACGATAGATGACGTCTTTGGCAGATGATATAATATAGATTTTTGGTTCGATTTATTTAGATTGGAGTTGCATTTATTTTTAATAGAATGATACCATTTATTGCATTTCGAATCGTTAACGACTCAGCATTTTACTGCTACATGTAGTAGAAATTGAGCATTTTGCAACTGATCCAGCAGAATGGAAGCAACGGGAAAGTGTTGACATTTCAATGGGTCGTGCAGCTAATCTAATTGTTGAACAGTAAGCAAATGCATCGAGAGTTTGTTTTGGTATCGTGTATGTCTTTGAATATTGCGTATTTATCCACACCTTGTCGATGCAGCCATTAAGCTGCTATTCGCAGGAAACATACGTTGCTCTACCACTTTCTGAGACAAGACAGACAGACATCAGCCACTTGGCCATGCACAAGCATATTATGACATGCACTCTGAGCTGCATTGACAGTCATATCAAGTCACACGATGTTTGCAAATTATCGCCAAGCCTCGAAAATGACGAGAGCGCAAAAGTTTATTTTTTTTTTTTTTGCCAAGCCCCCCACAATTTAGCATCATATGGAACAAGAAAAATAAAGCAGTTCTGCCATTATTGTTCTTCTTGCGAATTGTATTTTGGCGTGTAGACGCCATACAGTGAGCTAGTGAGTTTTTTTTTATTTTTTTTTAACGCAATTAATCAAGACGGTGCTGAATGGTTAAAAATCAATGATTTCCCTGGTCGAGAGAATCCAGTAATACCCCAATACAAACGAAGACAGAGCCGTAGCTAAAAGAATCGGCGAAATCTGCTTTACTGTAGATTTTCAATCGTTTTCATGCACAAGAGGGGGGGAATATGGTGCTATCAGTAGACGGAATTATTCTTTGCAAAGTATTGTATGACATTTTGTGGCCAACAAAGAGGCGCGGCTAAGTTTCCAATCAAAACAACTCATGATCTTTTCGTCATTACCAACCTTCCTAGCCGCAGCAAATAAATACGCTAGAGCTTGCATATATATGAGTTTGATTGTTCTTTCATTTTGCAAATTACATCAGTGTTAAGCGGAGCTCATCTATCTACGAAGAGAATAGATCACATTCATCGGATCTAAACAGTCAAAACTATGGTTATCGAATTAAAACCACGTCGTGGAGGAGGAGGTCACTCTGGAGGAGGCCACTTTGGAGGAGGAGGAACAAGAGGTGGAAGATCCAGTGGAGGCAATTCAGGGTCCGGGTCCAAACCAAAAAGCCCAAAGAATCCAAAAGGAATTCGCCCTGTTGGAAATGGTAGAGGCCATCATACTACCACTACAACCACTACAGATAGCAGTGCCACCAGTAGTAGCAGCAGCACCACCAAGACAAAGAAACACAAGAAGACAAAATCAAAGAAATCAAAGAAAAAGACAAAGGCCAAGAAGAACAAGAGGTTTCAAACTGATCCATCCAGAGTTGCAACTACCGAGTATAATGTCTACAATGACCAAGTTACTAGTTATAGCCCACTTCCAACTACGTTGATACTGAGAACCTTTGAGCAAAAGGTAGTGTCAATGGATACACCTACAATGACATCAATTTTGGAGGATCTAATTCCACATGAAACGGGATTTGGGCCAGAATTAATCTCCTCTTGTGAAATTGCTTTTTCTGGAATACCTCCAAATATGCTCTGCTATGTTGCTGGTGGTGCGGTGGCACTCATTGTTGTTTTCATTGGCGTTTGTCGTTTGTTTACAAAATCAGATGATGTGAACGGGGATTCGTTGGAGAAGGACTCATATTACATACATTTACCAGGTCCAGATGATTCTGTGGTTGCCAAGGGTGGTGAGTGTTCCGATCAAACTGAGATAGAAAAGGAAGCATTACTTGAGAAGAAATGAAGCTGTTGATGCATTCTTATGTATAGTGGTCATTCAACAATTAACTTTTGCGTTTTACTTATGAATTGACGTGCATTTCAAGACTTTTTTTATGTAATCAAGTAGCGGCTTCCAGCCCTGGTGGCCCACGCAAAGTTTTGAATACTTATTCATGAAAGCGGCCACATTTGAGCACTAACCAATTGCAATCGTCTCTTTCTTGTGATCCATGAAGGAACACATTACACTTCACTAATCCTTGTAGAACCTTCTTCCCCCAGGATCTTGCCCCACCCCCCCACATCGGCCTCATGAAGTACACAATCTCAAAGCTACCAATTTGCCGAATGATGGGTTTGTGTAATTTAATCGGATCCAAATTAATTGGTGTGACGTTGGACAGAAGAAAAAAAAAAAAGAGTAGAGAGAAGAAAGAGAGAGCGAAAGAGGGAAAGGGAATCTATACTGCACTCCGTTTATCGCTCATCTATAGAAACCATTGATCACTTATTAGGACATCTCTTTCTACTTCATTACACAGCACGATCCATAATGCTTAGACAGTCAATCAGAAGCGCTTTCAATGGCACCAACGTTGCCAGCAGAAGGTTTATCCAACAATCAGTAATCAAACTTGCTAAAGGTGATCAATCCACTATTGATGCATTTAAATTACCCTCACAAACATCAATCAATGAATGGGAATTCAAGTATGACTTTATCCCAAAGACTTCACAACCAAAAGTGCCTCCAGTCACCAAAGAAGCAGTTAAGCAGGACATTGCGCAGGAAAAAGCCAAGGCGGTTGAGCGTGAGTTATTTGCTAAGGAGTCCAATTCATCCGTCAAGGTTGAGGCTAATGATGCTAAGGTCTTGCACGGTGGTGAGTCAGTTGATGCCGAGCATGTTCTTCGAGAAGATAGAGGCAGCAATCCAATTGACACTTCAAAGCCAAATGTTTCCAATGCATCCAAGCCAAAGAAGGCTGCCAATCATGATCAGTATGTTCAATCATCAGTGAACCCAGGTATAAATCAAGCTGATATTGTCAACTTGGGTGAGAATGAGATTGATCACAAGACCGAGGAAGTTGGTAAACAGGCACAAGTTGTTGATGATCTTGAGCATGACAATTTACACCACCACGGTCAAGAACAAGCCTCAACGTCTTCAGGAAGCCCACGCGTTGTGGGGGTATTGGCCCTTTTAGGTTTAGGTGGGGCCGGCTACTGGTACTACAATTCCACCACTACCAAACCGGCCAAAAAATAGAGAAACTACGTCCGGAGGATACATTCAATAAATAAATAAATAAATAAATAAATAAATATTCATTAAATCAGTCAATTTTTATATATATATATATAACTTCTATTCACAAGGTAATATGTTTTTAATATTGTCTGGCAGCTTCTTGGCATGCTTTCAATTGTTGTAAGTAGTAGCCACATGTTTGCATGTTCCCATCATTCTCTTCCAAACATCTAGTAAAGTTTCTAGCATCCACATCACAGTGTCTTACTTGCTCTTGAGTAGCGTATGAGTTCTGTTGTTGATATGGAGCGAGGTCTTGCTGTTGTTGTTGTTGTTGTTGTGGCTGATCAACAGGGGCTTCAGATCTTCCGCCAAACATTCCAGTGATACCAGCACCCAAAGTGTGACCAATAGTGGAACCAACGGCAACACCAGCAGCAGTGGATGCCATTTGTCCAAACAAACCTGGTTGTCTTTGTGTTTGAGGTTGAGCTGGGTGAGCAGCTGGGTAATGACTTTGACCGTAAGCTGGAGGCGCGGTAGCAGCAGCAGTGTGAGCTGATCTAGTTTGTTGTCTTGGAGCTGGAGCTGATCTTCTTTGTCTAGGCATTGTTGAATGTGTTTGATTTGCTTGATAAACGTGGGTGTGAGACGTATTGAGTGGTAAAGTTTTTTTTTTTTTTTCTCTCTATATATAGAGAGACGTTTCTCTCTCTGTTTTTTTTTTGTTTTTGGTTTGGGTGGCGAGAAAAACGTGCAAGAGTAGTGCACGTTGACCAGGTCTAGTGCGAGAGTGGATATCTCCGGGAGGTCATTCAAGAGTTGTAAATAGAGGTCACAGATACATGTCATTACAAGGCATTGGAGAGGGTCAATTGACCTGGACCTGAACTCTCAGCAGGTACTTAATTGTGTCCAGATGTGAAGTCCTCAATGATGTTGAGCTATCTATGGTCAAGTGTAAATACGATCCTATAATTGAAACCTTTTTGTGTAGATACTTAGATTATGTTACCTAAACACAACAGAATATATGTTTGATAGGTAGATAAATAGACTATGAATAAGCTTGTGTCTAGAAGAATTTGATATGAAAACAAAAAAAAAAAAAACAAAAAAAACTTCTGGATATTCAGGTGTTTATATAGCCTTGCATCGGTTCTCCTCCAAATTTACCAATCGTAAGCCAATCGTAAGACATTTTGAACATCGAACGTTTTATAACCAAAGCTGCTTATTACGAGATAGTCCAAGTAGGTCGCGTGGGAAACTCTAAAAGGTTGTATATAACATCAAACGCACTTGGTAGCACTGGGGAGCCCTATCACCCATCTGTAGGTTGACCAAACTCTGCATAATTTGTAAGGTATTGTTGTATACGCAGCCTATATGTATTATCACAATTAGTAAAGCCAATTCTACTGTCTTTTTCATGCATGAGACTTCTTACTACTCCAAAGCACTATGATATACAAAATCCAATCACCGTCAAAAGGACTTTGCACTAATGAGCAAACCATCATCACTTGGATAATGTTGATATTATCGTCACAATCTGTAGCTGATCCGTCCGAAATTTTTTCTAGTTTCGGCGCCTCATTAACCTTTTGTTCCCTATACTCTTGATCGTGGTACTTTAAACATTTTCTCGTGCCCCTTAAGTTGAGACTAATTTCGAGATGACTCCCCACCGTATAACTAACCTAAGCCTCCATTTATCATGGACTGATAAGATTTGGATAGAAACTTCGGCATTTGGATCTACAGTTCGGCTTCTTGTTTTTAAATGCTCAAATTTGTTATCGCTTTGTAAGGTCGGTGACATCAAACAAACAGAACTAAACTCCTCACCTCTTTGATTGAAGAACAGTCCTCCTCATACTTCGGCACCCGAGGTTATCTCGTAGTCCCCCTTTAGAAGATAAAAAAAGAAAAAAAAACGCGTTTGTAAGCTTCCTCCATCCGTTTGCTAAACGCCGCATTCGCCGTATATAAATTGTTCTCAGTTTCAGCCCTTCTAGAAATACTGCATACAATCATCTCGCGAAAAAAAAAACAAGTTCGGATTTTACAGCGTTTTTTATGAGTGTTTTGCGTTCGGCCGAAGTGAACAAACAATACATATTAGAAATAGAAGTTTCCAAAAACTCGGGTATTACCCGATTAGGCAACGAAATTCCCTTGCAATTTTAGCACATTGTGTAACAGACGCTTTTGAGAAATTTTCTTTTTTTTTTTTTTTTTTTAAATCCCCGTTTATTTAACTGTTTGGTCTCTAACAACTGTTCTTTAAACCCCCTCCCTCGCTTTTGAGTCACATCTGGTACACCACAAGTCGGAGCCGTATTTGTTTGTGATGGTCAGTATGAGTAATCCACAAACCATGCCTATTGTACAAATTAGGGATTATACCGAAGTAGTGCGAAGCGGTTTTAAGAAGGATTTAAGTAGCAGAGGTTTCAAAACACAATAGAGTATAGAATATAAATATCTCTTCAAATAACTCATCAATTTCAAATTAAAATTGCACAGTCTTCTATACCATAGGACATACATTTCAACTAATACGCATATCAACAAGGTTTTTTACCACCCATCTCAATATGAGTCAATTATTTACAGAGTCTTTTGTTGGCCATTTTTTGTATCGAATTTCGGGTAGAAAGATTTTCTTGCACCGTGATGAGTTACCTGGCTACGTCATTCCAGAAAAATACTTGGTAAATAATGATCAACAACCGGAATACGAGTTTCCAAAAAGAGAAGGAGAAGGAGAGGGAGAGGGAGAACACAACAGCAATAACAATAATAGCAGCAGCAGTGACAATATAGAGGTTGCGAGAGGTTCAACTTCAAACGATGAGGACATTGAGAAGGAAAAACAACAGAAGCCAGACAGTGCCTCTGAAGAGACCAAAGCAACTACCGAATCCAATAACAAAGACGACGCCAAGTCAGATTACATAATAGTCACGTGGGATGGAGATGATGATCCAGACAATCCATACAATTGGCCATTTTATCTCAAGGCTATTATGGCTTTCCAAATTGCGTTTTTAACCGTTTCAGTATACATGGGATCAGCAATATATACCCCAGGTGTCCAAGACATAATGACCAAGTTCAACATCAATGAAACCAAGGCAGTGTTACCATTGACTATGTTTGTTATTGGATACGGTATTGGTCCTATATTTTTCAGTCCCTTGAGTGAAGATTCGAGAATCGGTAGGACTCCATTGTACATTATTACGTTGTTTATCTTTTGTATGATGCAAATTCCAACTGCTTTGTCTACTAGTCTTGCTGGAATGTCCGTTTTGAGATTGATTGCTGGGTTTTTCGCTAGTCCCGCTTTGAGTACCGGTGGTGCGTCATTTGGTGATTTTATTACATTGCCATTTTTTGTTGTTGGGTTAGCTACTTGGTCATTGGGTGCCGTTTGTGGTCCTAGTGTTGGTCCATTGATTGGTGCCGTTTTGGTGCAAAGAGGTGGCCATAATGGATACGAAAGTTGGCGTTGGACATTTTGGTTTATGGCTTTGATTTCATCGTGTTTTTTGATTCTTGGTTGGACATTGCCAGAAACTTATGCACCTAAATTGCTTCGTCAGAAAGCAGAAAGATTGAGAAAATTGACTGGAAACAACAAGATTGTATCTCAAGCTGAGTTGGACCACAGCTCAACACCAACTGGACAAGTTGTCAAGAAATTATTATGGCGTCCATTTGAAATCACCATCACTGAACCGGTTGTGTTGTTGATTGGAATTTACATTGCCTTGGTGTACAGTATTCTTTATTTGTTCTTTGAGGCTGTGCCTATTGTTTTCCAAGAAACTAAACACTTTACATTGGTTGAAATGGGTGTCACTTATCTTTCAGTTGTCATTGGTATCTTCTTTGGTGGGGCAATATACATTCCATATGTGTACAAGGTGTTCACCAAGCCATTGCTTGCTGGAGAGTATGAGAAAGTTACCCCAGAAATCTTCTTGCCACCATCGATCTTGGGAGCTTGTTTGATGCCTATTGGATTATTCATTTTTGGTTGGACTTCGTCTCCACACATCCATTGGTTCCCACCTATGATTGGAACCGCGGTTTTTGCAATTGGTGCATTCATCATCTTCCAAACTTTGTTCAACTATATGGCTGCTAGTTTCAAAGTTGAGTACTTGGCCTCGGTGTTTTCATCGAATGCATTTTTCCGAAGTGTTGTTGCTGGTTGTTTCCCACTTTTTGGCAGAGCATTATTTATCAACTTGAGCATTAAAAATTACCCAGTGGGCTGGGGATCATCTTTATTGGCATTCTTGTGTTGTTTGATGATTCTTATCCCTGTGTTTTTCTACTTGAATGGTCCCAAGTTGAGAGCAAGATCAAAATACGCCAATCATTAATAGTGAACGAGAGAGAGAGAGAGAGAGAGAGAGAGTGCGTGTGTGTGTGTGCTTGATTCTGTCTTTCTTATAATACTTATACATATACATAGTCTAGCAATAGTACATGAGTTAATAATAGAGAGTAATTTAGAGTAATTTGATGAGCAGTTGTAAGATGGACATATCTCTTTCTCTGTGTTGTAGTTGTTGTTATATCTTGATTGAGAGAGAGTTATGTTTGGTTTTCCGTTGGGCCTAGGCCTATTTATTTATCTCTCAAAGGGGAAAAATCAGTGAGAACGAAAAATCACGCAGTTGAGTTTTGTGTTGAACGACAATCAGCAATTTTCCAACAATCATTGACGTTACATACTATATACATATACCCCACTCATACTCATACTCATACACCTTACTACAACATACATCACACTATTATGGATTTTGAAGAACGTTTGGCTGGAGCAGAAAGATCCGACTCACCTTCACTAGTTGGTGCGTCATTAAGATCTGCTGATGACTCCCCACACCAGAACTATATTCACCCGGAGAAATACGTTTCATCAAGAGCCGAATCGAGATCCAAATCGAGAACAAGATCAAGTAAATTGAGACTGTCAATTACCGCATCTTTAGACGATTTGATTAATGAAGGTGCGTTATTGGGTTCAGAAGAGGACTTTGATAAGTTTTTGGATGGCGACGGTACTGTGAAGAACGAAGCCAAGTACACCAGTAAATTGGATAAGGATATTGATGAAGCTGGTGAGGAAGAGGATACCGAGGAGGAAGGCAAACATGCTGGTGATGGTGACAATGATGAGGTTCAGCAAAAGATTGCTAATGCCATTAAACAAGATGAACCATTGAGGGGTAGACGGGCCAAAGTGGACGATAAAAAATTGCAACATCCAGTTGAGAGTGAGAGTGAGACGGAGACAAAGTCAGCTGGAGCTAAAAATGTAGCTTCCTCATTCTACAAGCAGAGTGACTACTCCACCCCTAACTTGTCGGATTACCAATTGGACCAAAACATCACTGACCACAGTGATTTTGTTAGCCATGTCCAATCCCACGATTTAGACAAGTTGCCTCGCTCCAAGCTGTCTTTTGCAAGCGAGAAAGAATCCGAGTCGTTGAGACCTAAGATCCACACTACGTTGTCGTCTGCACAACAGCAAAGATTGGAAAGCAGCTTGCATCCTTTTCATACTGATAGACCAAGATCAAGATCTAGATCAGCCAATCCAACAACACGTATTGCTGCTCGTTCGTCATCTTCTTCTTCCTCTTCACGCCATTTAGCTAGAGGAGATTCGTACAGAAACGTTCATGGGGACGAGCCATCAAAATACGAGTTGCCTCCTTCTTTTTCAAGTGACGATTTGAAGGAGTCAGAAGAAGAAGAAGGTAGAGGAAGAGCTGCCAGACCCACTTTAGGAGATACTATTGCTGCCGCTGAGGCCAGAAAAGCTCGATCAGAGACTGCGCTGTTTGTGCCTGAGTATGAATCCAATCCAATCAGTAGAGAGCCATCGTTGGTGACAACTGGTGATTACACCAACTTTGATGTCGACAACCCGCCACGCTCTCCAGCAAAGTATAAACCAAATGCAAGATTTATCAGATCCAGCTCAAGTCACCCAATGGATGAAAAGAATGATTCCAACGTGGATGGATTGGTGGAAGAAGGCGCGTTGGTGACTGATGATCCATATGCTTCAATAGATCAATTGGATAATTTGATGGAGGAGGTGTTACGAGGGAATAGTGCCTCATCGGAGCTGAAGAATGAGACAGAAAAAGGAAACTCAGTGAAGGCCAAGAGCTCAGTCGCAAAGGGCGAGGATGACACTAAGGTGAAGGAGTCTTTAAAAGCACAAAAAGAGAATGAAGACGTGCCTTCAGATACCGCAGAGGATGTGAAAAATGATGCTGGTGATAAAAATAAAGACCCCGTTCTGAGAACTGAAGAGGATGCGAGTTCAAGCACAGAGTTGAAGGAAGATAAGGAGAAGGAAGATAAGGAGAAGGAGAAGGAAAAATCTGAATTTCATAAAGCTGAAGACTCAAAGGAAGCTAACGGGAAGGAAACAACTACTTCATCAGGTAAGGATTTGGAAAAGAGCGCCAAAGGTTCAACCCACGAGGAGTTGATTGATGAAGATGCAAAACGCGCTGAAATAGAGGGAAATGAGAAAGATGACGCTGATACAACTGCATTAAAAGAAGAAGGTGCATTGACCAGTAACGACCCTTTTGAACGTATTGAGGAGAGTGAATTAAGAGAGGGTACAACCAACGATGAGTCAACAAAGGAGAAGTCCCGTGAATCCGAGGAGACGAGTGGGAATCAGTCTTCACATTTAGAGACAAGTAGGAAAAAACCGGAGGACAACTTGATTCAAGGATCTCTCAACACTGATGGACCCGCTGATTTGGAAAAGCTCGAGGAGGAAGAAGCAGAAGGTCGCAAGGAGAATGAACTTGAGAAAGAGGAAGAGAAAGAAGGAAAGATACCTAAGGATGAGGAAGCTGAATTGGAATCTGCAGAGAAGAATAAACCCAACTTGATCGTTGGCGGTGATGATGAAATCGATTCCGTTGCTAAAGAGGACTCTAGAGAAGCTGATGGAAAGGAGAGTGCCAAAGAGAAGGCTATTTCTGATGCGGCTCCTGATTCAGAGACACTGGTTTTTAAGGAAGCCGAGGAGTCCAAGCTGGCTAAAGTACGCCAATCTGAACCAGAGGAGACCGATGGCACCTCCAAAACTGAGGGCTTGCACAAGGATTCATCAGACAAGTTGCTAGAAGGAACCCTCAATGCAGACGGTCCTGAGGAGTTGAAAGAGGACGAAGAAGAAGAGGGCGTTGTAAAGAGTCCCGATGAATCGGGGGCAAAGAATGAGACAAAAGATGGCAAAGAAGATGAGATTGAACCTGAATCAAATAAGGTTGACGGAGTTGACGAGAAATCTGACTCAAGCAAAGAAAGCAAAGAAAACAAAGCTTCCGAGCAGGCTGGTGTCACCAAGGATATTGAAGCTCCAGCAGCGAAGGATGAATCAGGTACAAACACCTCCGCAAAGGAATCAACCTCAACTACACCAGTCCAAACAGACTCAACCACTGATGGATTTGATGATTTAGAGGACATCTCCCCCGCAGAAATCCGCAAACATCTCGAATCTCAACCAATCTACATTTTCACATCTTTAGCCGGGGGAGCTCAAATCATCCCTCGAACCAATAGATTAGCAACTATCTTGCAAGCCAACGGAATCAAATTTGAGTATAGAGATTTGGGTACTGATGAAGAAGCGAAAAAGATTTGGCGCAGACAAGCTAATGGCAAGACTTTACCTGGTGTTGTTAGAGGTGATGATTATGTTGGAAATTGGCAAGAGGTTGACGAGGCTAATGAAGAGTATCAAGTGAAGGATTTATTGTATAGTTTTTAGAAGAAGCTTTTCCTTTTTTTTTTTTTTGAAAGGGGGAGTTTGGTGTATCGAGTCGAATTGAGGTTATAATTTTATTTTTACATATTTATTGACAAGTTGTTCAAGCTGGTTGTAGATTGAGGTTAGGAAGGGTACTTAAGTGATGGTTTTGCCCACGTATGTGAAAATGCATTTAGGGAGTTGGGCAAAAGTTGCAATTTGGCTCTGTGCACAGAGCCACGAGAAATGTATCTCTTGCCTCACAAAAGCGTCTTCGTAACTTTTTACTGACCAAAGTTTGAACTGCTTGCAGGGTTGGTAATGACCACCCTTCAACACACACGGAATGTGTCAATATCGGAAATAAACACAGTCCTGACCAAACTTCACTTAAACGTCGTAATTGAAGTTTCCCAAAGCTATCCACTCATTTAGTGAGTTGATCTTTAACACAGAGGTACAGTTTAATTGTTTATGCCATTGGTGCTTGACCTCTTGAGGTACCTGGGGGGGGAGCGGGTTCCCCCAAGATGACAGATTTTTTCAATAAGTTCAGGTGGTAAGTCACTGAGTTGCATTGTAAACCACAGCGACAATATTGGAATGAAGCCCTCTGTATCAAGTTTCGCAACTAAAGGAGCTGTTTATAGGAAGAATCTAGACACCTTATAACCATCAATTATACTTTCCGCAGATTAACAAGGACACATTTTATCGCAAACAAGAAAATGTGCTCTCAGAATGAATCAAATCAACAATGATGTTAAAGTAGCCTTACTGGTAGATTCTCTAGAGGCATTAGCGAGGAGCGCAATTTACAAACTGCACACACTATTAAACGTAGACAGAGGCTTGCAGTACAAGCATATAGCACAACAATCTTCTTCTTCCTTCGCTTCCTCAAGCGTTGATTGGTTGCAAAATATCCATTTCGCAATCTCGGTTATCATATCCTAATTGGGAAGTACAGAAATTGCGCATAAAGCCGCACAAGCTTCCTCATTGGGAAGTGAAAAAACTGCTCAGTTTTAAATATCACCAAATGCACACACCAGCCAATAATGCACAGACAGAGTTGATTATACGTCTTACGCAAACCGTAAACCTTTATATAATATGTTTTTACTCTTCTTTTTAGTTCTCTCTTGATTGTGAGCAAATATCAACTGTATTAAACTGGTATACAGTTATTAACTCATTCACCACTTCACTTAATTAATTCACCAGGTGTATAAAAGAACTCAACTTATTCCTTCCTCAAAAGACAAAAGTATAATAACTATACACTCATAACAGCATAACAAAGATTTAAATCACAACAACTGCATTCATAAATCACAACAATTCAATCATGTACAAAAGACACGGTATGCACGACATGGGCTCATCGTCAATGGATATGGGATCAATGGCTTCTTCGACAATGAGTATGGCAATGGAAACAATGTCTAGTGCCATGAACAGTAGTAGCAGCAGTAGTGGAATGGGAGACATGGATCACATGGGAGGAGATGACAGCATGAGTCATATGGCTGGTATGCATATGTACTTTACCAGAGAATTCAAGGACTATCCAGTCATTTTCAAGAGTTTGTCCGCATCCACCAAAGGCGAGGCGTTTGGTATATTTATATTGCTATTCTTTGCTGCCTTTTTTGCCAGATTTTTGGAATTTGTTAGAAACTATTTGGAAGAAGTTGTATGGCAGAATAAGAATTATAGTGAGTTTGAAGCTGGTGTTGTTAATCATGGAGCTAATTTGCATGCTTCACCTACGGCTCAAGCTGGCGTAGTGACTACTGGCAGAGCAGGCGCATGCGCAGGCGCAACAAGTGTGGATGATGAAAGTATGGACAAGAACGTCTCCAATGATGACGTGATTGTTCAATCACAGGAATCACAATCGTTGAATCGCAATCTACCCATTGCTAGCACCATAATGAGAGATGCTATACGGTTGGTTTTATGTATTGTTCCCGACTTGTTTGGATACACATTGATGTTAGCCGCAATGACGTTTACATTGACATATTTCTTTGCTGTTGTTATTGGCTCAGGAGTGGGAAGATTTGTTAGTGAAAGATTGATGGAAAAGTTTAGAATAAAGCGTACCCCTCCAAGAAACTGTTGCTAGAAAATGGGGGTCACATGTATATAGATCTAAAAGAAAGAACAAAAAATTTCAAACAAAAAAGTTAATACACCAACCAGTGCTTCTTCTTTTCTCTTTTATTCTATGATTTCATTTATTTTCTTGATCAAGTCCTCATACTTGTCCTTATTGAACTGAGAACCGTTTCCATCGGCCAATTTCTCACTGTATATCAACCTAGCAAGATTATGGTATTGCGGTTTGGTATACTCTGATCTCTTGGACTTGATGCGATTCAACAAACTAAACTCATTCAAGGTAAACATTTCAAAATATAAGGATGACTTTGCAAAATCTATTGCTTGTGGTGTTGCCGACAAACTTCTCAAAATTTGTTGCAATGTTGAAATATTTAACAACACTCGTTTAATACCATTGCTATTAATTTTGCGAACCTTGAATGAACCTTGAATCATTGCGTCATTAAGGAATTGACTGAAACCGACAAATATGCTGTCTTTGTCTTCTGCTCTCAAAGCCTTTGTCAAACTAGTGTCAATTGCAAATATCTCCTGATTGAATTGGACAACGTACGGGTCAGCATCACCCGGTTCAGTTGTGGGTACCCAATCCATCACATTGAATGATAGCGTAAGATAATGGATTGCTTTGCTTCTCAATTCATACCTCAAGGCTAGCAACGTTTGATCACGAATACTTTCGAAATTGGAAATCACCTCCTTAAACGCAATCATCTTTTCCGAACTTAAAGCAAGAAGGATATTATTCCTGGTTATATCAGATGCATCGGTTGTAATGTCGATCGAAGGGCGGCCATTTTCCAAGAATGACCAATTGTACCTTAGTCTTTCAACTGGCGACACAACAACACCATTGTTTCCGTCTTCGCCAACTGCATAGTTTGATTGTTTCTGAACCAATGCTAACCATGTCAAAATCCACGACGTCGTCAACAATAAATGAACAACTTGCGCAAAAGTATCCCTGTCCAAAAGATTATCTTTATTTACCACAATTTTGTCAGTTTCCCGAAGCAACATTCCACTTTCGGACGTTACAAAGTTGGCAAACTCGGTACTGTTTTTCTCATTGAGCGAAAGTATAATGGTTCCACTTACATGCGTCAACGATTTTTGTGTCATCCATTTGCTAATTTGCAGAGCCGGTCTTCCCATGGCACTGGCACCTCCACTCGATAGCAAGTCTTTGAATAGTTTTGTATACTCATTGGCAAAACTTTCCAATATTTGCAAAACAGTATCAGAAATATCTTCTCTATAGGTTAACGAGGTATTCAAAATAAGACAGAGCTCCAAAAACAACTTCTTGAAATTCAATGCATTCTCATAAATGACAATTGTTGATTCGTTACCAACACGAGAATCCTCAAGAAGTTCCAAGTCTGTATTTTGATTCAATGTGATGACGTCAAGCTTCAATCCCGAAGGCTCACTTGTGTACGCAGTAGTATATGTCCCACCAACCTGGTCGCTGAAGACCATCTCGATGGCAGCTTTGAAATAAGTCAAAAAGGAGGACTTCATAAAATTTTTGAAAAAATCAAAGGCAAGATCATCGGTACTGTTCTTTTTCATTTGGAAATTGGAGAGAACTCGATGAGACCCTTCGACAAAAATCAATAATGGTTCCAACACAATCCTCATATTGAACAAGTTCTTTGGAGTCAATACCTCCACTTGTGTATTAAAAGATTCGTCTTCAAAGTAAGGCGTTTGCATAGTGAGAAGATCTTCATCGTTTGTATCATCAATGTGAAATCCAGGGAAAATATCACCAAGAGTATCTTGAAGCTCTTGTGCAGATTTGGTGCTACTCCAATCCACATTTTCAAACTGAAACAACTTCCTTTTCTGCAATGCTTTGCTAACCTTTCTGTTGTCTGTTTTATCAACCAAACCGGATCCAGAATCAAGGGGTCCGTCATCATAGATATAACTCACGATCAAGTTCAGTAATTCTTTCTTTGTCGAATTCCATACTCGCAACACATTCTTGGAAACCACCCCTGCTGATGGGGGCATGTTTGCAACCAGCCCTGGCCTCAAAATAGAAGTAATGCCATCAATGATCTTGTACTTTTGGAATGATAGTAGGTATCTTATTGTGATTGACCCAAAAAGCTCTTGAAGAATAACCACTGCAGAATCACTAAAGTTTTTGTGTGCCATTACATCGAGTAATGAGTCTTGTTCAAAATTTTGAATCTTGTTGAGTTTCGAAAGGGCATACCCATTCCTCAGCTTCACCTCCTCGGTCACTCTATTGACCAAGCCATGTAGCTCCAGTTGGTTGGACTCAATCAATGTTTCAACTACTTGGTTTAGGTTGCCCAACTTCTGAGCAGTCGCCAAAAGCTGGTACATGTAGTAGAAGCTTTCATTCGATGTATTTTTTTTTAAGTAAATGGTATGGTCGATGGCCCCATCGTTCTTCAAACTATTCGCATGTAACTCTGGTAACTGATCATTCAAAAATTCACTAACGGGACCCGAAAAGTGATCAACGACCTCCAAGATATCCAAATTGGCGGAATTGTGCACGTACTGTTCCAAATTTTCCAGTCTCAACAATGTTTTAAAAGATGCCATTTGTGGACTTGTAGAGTCAATTATTGACTGCCATAATGAGACTCCAGTATTCGATATTGAGCTGTTGTTTTTCAAGTATATTTCATTCTGCAACTCATCAATAATCATATCATACAACTTGTTCGATTGTTCGTCGAGGTAGGCCCTTATATCACCCATGGCAGGTAGAGACCACAAATTATAATTTTCCGCAATTTTACACCCATTTGAAATAACATCAAACACCTCGTGAAGCTTTTTCTCATTAGTCAATTGCTCCACTTGGTCAGGGATTTTGTTCAACTGTTGCATGGCATCAATTATGTCAATCAGTTCGGCATATTTTCCAGAAGTTTCGGATAACTCTGCCAATACGGCGCTCCTGTCATGAATCTCCTTGTTTGATTTTTGTAGAAAGTCTTTGATACCTTCTGAGTCTTGTTGTGACTTGTCCAATGTTGACAACAACAGATGATACGACCCTATACTGTTGTTGAACAATTCATAATGCTCATGAACAACACGCCGCAAAGCCCCTTCTGTGGATTTCTTTAGTCTTTGAAACTCATCTTGTCTATGTGCCAATCCTACTGAACTGTCGTCCAATAACGAAATTGCCAATTCTATGGGGTTGGCATCGTCTTCCAATATACGAGGCCAATCGTACCTTACTGTACTATAGATCTCTTTTAATACGGTGACGGATTCGTCCTTGGCACTCTCATGCTGAGGAATGCTGTATGACACTCTTCTCCTCGACATTTGATTTCGAGTGATTAATGTAGGTCAACACCTGTACTGTCAATGGATGATGGAGAAAAACTGAAGAAATTTATGGTGTAGGAGAGTAGGTAGCGTCTACAGTAGAGTTACAGGATATGTATTGAAAAACATATACAGCAGCAGTCACTGGTTTATGTGAAGCTTATCTCAATCTGTTTCTAGATATGGAAAAATAGAGGTTGTATGCAATTACGACTCCAGCATTCGCAAGAGTAATTATATTCGAACCAAAGAAGCATCAAGATTCACAATATTTCAGCCTTTCAAAAAATTAGAACAGAACGCGTCGTATATCGGAGAAGTAGAATTTGAAATCAGAAAAGGGTTTGCTTACTACACAACCTAAACGCATATATACTCGCTTTCGTGGGTCATTCAATTTCATCAAGTGGAATATAGGACAACTGTGCTATGGACAAAAAAGTTCCCGTGAATCAAGATCCGGGGGGTTTCTTACAAGTGTCCCACCCGCATCGGCAGCAGCAAGGAAACACCAATCAACAGACACCTCCCAGTGGTACAAATGTGCCGTTGAACCACGAACTGGACATGGTTTCATTCAGAACTCCTACTCAGTGTAATGGAAATACATACATTCGGCAGGATAATGTCGTGCCACATCCCTCTAGTAACAATTTGCCAGCTACTGGTGCTCCACCATACGTCAATACACCGCAACTTCACACATGGTATCCACAGACTCAACGAAGCAATTGGAGCCACCAATCTCCTTCACACGGGCCATTTGATGCAAATGACGCATGTGGAAGTATACCAATTCCAAGGCAATCCCAGCATAACCAAAGCTCGAGCTCTCCAATCATAAATGTACATATACACAAATATTATGTCGAAAACGCACAGTCACCGTCTAACCTCCAACCAATGACTGGGGCGCAGTTTAACAATTATACTCAGTCTTCATTTAAAAGTCAATCATCGAGCATAGCTCAACACAGCACGCCGCAAAGACATCTCAATCACATGCAAAACTCTTTCCGCCGAAATAGTAACCCATCATCAGGTAACATTCGTGAACCTCGTTTGTTTGTCAGCAGTGAAACTAGTACCCCGTGTCATAATAGAACCGACTTACCACCTGGAGAATCCGATGGCGAGGGGGAAGGATACCAAGCTCGCTTCAATGCTAATAACGTCAACTCGGTTCAAATTCGAGAGCTGACAAGCTCAACACCCCAGCCTAATAGCATCCCAGTTTCCAATCGCATTGAACAGCTACCCAGCAGTCCACTTCCAACAAATATGAACAACCCCTCAAGTCCCACAAATACAAGCTCAGCGACACCCATTGCAGCTTCAAAACTCTCGACAAAGAAGAGGAAATTCAAGATGTCAATGGCGGATGTAGAGAGTACAATTGGCGACTGGAGTGGTAAACCAAAGCCCATTACATTGAAGAGTGCAGTTGTTCAGGGTCAGGGTCAAAACGCTTTGGAAAACAGACTAGATACCGCCAGCACAAAAACCAATTCGAGAGTTACCGAGCTGAAAGCAGACCAGACACATAGTAGACTTACAGCTGCGGCATCTGAGCCGGGATTGACCCGTATGAATCCGGATGCAGATAACCCACCATCATTACATTCAACAAGCCATACAACACCTGCGGTGCAACCTGCTCTAAATACGAGGATACATGACTCACAGACCACGAAGAGCACTACAGAAAACCGCAGACCGACTCAGACAAACAAAGATACTTTACAGGTCACGAACAGTCAGCCCTTCAGTCAAATAAGTAGCAAACAAAAACCTACTTCTTCATTGCCTCAGCATTCAACTGCCCAGAATCGGCAAACAGTTGTTATAGAACTATCTGATGACGAATCAGATACCAAACCTGCAAAACTTCTACCGCCACCGGTGGCTCCAAAAAGTTCCATAATTATTATTGACAGTGATGACGAAGACGAGAATGAGCCGGTGAAACCAGCATCAAACCAAAGCCCCAAGATTGATACTGCTGCGAACACATCGTTGATATCGTCCCCTATCCAAGTAAGACCTAGACCGGATTTAAAAGATACATCCGACCCAATTGTCGATTCTTCCTTTTCGTTTTCCAAAGCCGGGTTCAAGCCAGTAGAAGAAGTACCAGAACTTCCTAAAGCTGACCCAAAATCTTCAGCAATCGACGTATCAAGAGAGGCTTCAGATGTTGATATCGATGTACCCGAGATGCCAGATTTCATACTGTGGTCCAGCTCTGATGGAGAGGAAAATAAACTCGATATTGCTTTAACTTCCACCAAGGCTACAACCATATCAGGAACAAGAAGGCCCACCTTGAAGGTTGCAAACTCGCTGCAGCGTCCAAAAGATGGTGCCACGAATGTCATCCAAAAGTCAGCTTGCAAGAGTAATAGCTCCGCTAGCTTAGGCCAAGCCACGCAAAATAACCTTGCTAGCAGATCCAAATCCGTACCGGATTCCCGGTTTTCAGGGCCCGTCACTGAATCATCATTGCATTCCATCAAGAGGTCGAATACTAGCCAGGATGGTGATGTTTCCGTATCCAAGAAGGCAAGAAGGTCAAAAACAGATAGTTTGCTAGAGGAATTACCCAAAATCGACAATTTTGAATACAGTTACAAGGAATTGCAAGAGGCAAACCGGGTGAACAGAAAGAAGGAGGAGTTGCATGCCGAGATGGAAATATACATCAGTCTGAAACCGTATAGTGTTTTGAAAGAGTTCACTGAGGACTTTAAACTGAATGTTGCCACATTTGAACTGGAGGTGCCCGTGGTGTATTGGAAGAGAAATGTCAAGGCTGAGTATATAAAGGAGAAGGATTATTTTATCCCCGTTGCTGCGAAAAAGGTTGTACAGCAGACGTTTGTCATATATTATTTGGCGCAAGATTTCATGGATAAGCTAATTTCAAATAAACTTGGAGATGATGTGAGAACTGCCACTGAGCAAATGTGGGCAATTTCGAATCACGATTATCATGTAATCCTTATGGTTGAAGGGTATGACCAATTGATCAAAAAAATCAAAGCGTACATACAACGGCAATTTAGATCGCAAGTGTTGAATGGCGAAGAACAAGCACGTAAGAAGAAGGATGATGAGTTATTTTCCAAGTTTCCTGAGCCAACAGAGATTGCTAAGTTGTTCAACAAAGCTCAGTTGGACTTAAAGATCAACATTTACCCCGTTCGTTCACGGCAAGAGGGGGTAATGTGGTTGAATTCGTTCACGTATACCATTGGTTCGTCATTGTACGACAAGTATGAGAGAAATCAGAAATTGGCAAATTTGGGTGTTGTTCGGTCCGGAAGTGATACCAAAGCAACTTTTTTGCAATCGATTCAGCATTTCCCACGTATGACGCATTCAAAAGCTCAGATTTTGGAGTCGTCTTATGGATCAATGCACCTGATTTATTCAAAGTTTCGCACTTCTGGTACATTGGGTAAGGATTCACTCGGGAGAAATGTTGTGCCTCCTACAGTTGATTCTACGATGTTGAATTTTTTCACCTCCGATGACCCAGACAAGGCAATCACATAAAGGTCTGAAAAGAAAACATGTACGCCATCTATAGAAGGTTCTTAGAGATAGAAAAAAAAAAAAAAAGGTATTTATTTCTTAGTTGCTTGTTTTGCTCTATTGAGATCGTCAATATTGATCTTGTCACTTAGTCCCTCAACCACTTGAATTCCCCTATCCACTTCAAAAGTCTCTTCTTCAGAAAAATCATATCTCAAGCGATGCAACTCAGAAATTATATTCAATGCCTTGTCCACCAAGTTTGTATTTGAGTCCAAATTCAATACTGAAGCGAGATAGTGAACCAACTTGGACTTTTTAAACCGACTTTCTACATCATTGTCCAATCCATTGCTCAATATTGACGAAACTAGCGACAAGACCCTCAAGTCGAATTTGGAATCTTTCGAATCGAGCTTAACCAAGTCCCAACCAGAAGATTCATCAAACTGCTTGTAACCAGGCTTGTAGTTTCTAATGTACGAAGAAATAGCATAAAGCGCTTTGTTTTGCAAAGCTTTATTTGTCCCATTGCCAGCAATCTTGACCAAGTCTTGCAACGCATTAGTTTTCTCAAAATCTTCTTGTGATTTAGGGTTGTTTTGTACAGCGGTGCCAATGATCCCACCAACAATTATTCTCAAATCATCAGGCACGTCATTATTCAATAAATCAACGAGCGGGTGCCACAATCCCAAATTCTCTATATTATTTGCATTATCCATGTTTTCAATCAACATTTCGAAATTTTCCAATGCAATCTCTTTATCCTTGAGTTCGACTTTGGGGTTGTGGGCAATCGCGATGCTCTCCTTCATTAACGCGACTTCATCGGGGCCTCCAAATAGTTGGTTTAGTAATTTGGGATCTGGCTCTCCAATTTTAGCCAATGCCTCTTTGTCGCCAGCTTGTTGCGCGATGGACCAGTGTAATAATTTGTCCATGATGTAGGTGTATGATGAATTGGGTTAGAAGGATGGATAGTGAGTTCTTCCTTCTCTTTGTGCAGGGAGGGGGGGCGAATTTATAAGTCTCACTGATAAAAAGAAGGCAAAGAAGTATCTTGTCTCTTTGCTGAATTCGAGAAGCTTCTGATGGCTTCTGGTAGCCTTTTTGTGTCGCATCTCCAAAAACATTAAGTTTTCCAAAATTTGCGACACGACATTGACCAGATTTTGCAAGTGACGTAAAGCATTGAATCTTGTCAAAAGTGGACTTTTCTACTAGGTGAAACTTCGACTACGTAAAAAAGATGGATACAACGACGGGTTAATTGAAGAGGCTCTGTTTGTGCTCTTACTGCTCCAATTGCGCAAAGGGTACACTTATGATATTACTTGCAGCATATATGGTGTAGTGGTTATTGCTAAAAATTGACGGATTATTGAAACCCGGGGAAACCAATAATAAAATGTTGATCTTTGTGTTATTTTAGTCACATGGAACTCGCAATTGACTTCAGATGCTAACATGTGTGATTGAAGACACTGATTATCAGTCTCATGGGTTCCCTGTCAGCCGAGTTAAACTGCGATACTCAATGACGAGTAGAGAGATAGCAATATACTGAAGAATATTATACTACCTGACGTGTAGCTCCAAAATTCAACGAAGCAAAAATAAGTTTCTCTCTCGCCCGTAATCCCTTATTTACCCGAATCAAACAAATAAAAAAATTTCATATGGAGAGTTGATGATATATAAATATATCCCCCAATTGGATTATTTTTCAACTCAATTCTTCTTTTACTTCTTTTCTTTTTGGATGAACATTAGTTCAATTGCAAAAAGAATATCATTATCAATTCGCAAGAACAACAACAACAACAACAACAACAACAGTAGAATGTCATTATCTAACAAATTGTCAGTTAAAGACTTGGACGTCACTGGTAAAAGAGTCTTTATCAGAGTTGACTTCAATGTTCCATTGGATGGTAAAACAATCACCAACAATCAAAGAATTGTTGCTGCTTTGCCAACTATCAAATACGTTGAAGAGCACAAGCCAAAGGCAATCATCTTGGCTTCTCATTTGGGAAGACCAAATGGTGAGAAGAACGACAAGTACTCTCTTAAACCAGTTGCCGCTGAATTAGAGAAATTATTGGGTAAGAAGGTGACTTTCTTGGACGATTGTGTAGGTCCAGAAGTTGAAAAAGCTGTCAATTCCGCTTCCAGTGGTGAGATCTTTTTGTTGGAAAACTTGCGTTTCCACGCTGAAGAAGAAGGCTCACACAAGGATAAGGATGGTAAAAAGGTTAAAGCTGACCCAGAAGCCGTCAAGAAATTTAGAGATCAATTGTCATCATTGGCGGATGTCTACGTCAATGATGCGTTTGGAACTGCCCACAGAGCCCACTCTTCAATGGTTGGTGTCGAAGTACCACAAAGAGCTGCTGGTTTCTTGATGTCCAAGGAATTGGAATATTTTGCTAAGGCATTGGAGAACCCAGCTAGACCATTCTTGGCTATCTTGGGTGGTGCCAAAGTTTCCGACAAGATCAAGTTGATTGATAACTTGTTGGACAAGGTGGACTTGTTGATCATTGGTGGTGGTATGGCCTTTACTTTCAAAAAGGTTTTGGACAACATGGCCATTGGTAACTCTCTTTTCGATGAAGATGGAGCCAAGAATGTCAAGGATTTGGTTGCCAAGGCCAAGAAGAACAATGTTGAGATCATCTTGCCTGTGGATTTCATCACTGCTGACAAGTTTGACAAGGATGCTAAAGTTGGCGAAGCTGACGATAAGGACGGCATTCCAGAAAACTGGATGGGTCTTGATTGCGGTCCAAAATCAAGAAAGTTGTTTGACGATGCTGTTGCCAAGGCCAAGACTATCGTTTGGAACGGTCCACCAGGTGTTTTTGAATTTGACAATTTTGCCGGAGGTACCAAGAACTTGTTGGATGCTGCTGTCAAGTCAGCTGAAAATGGAAACATTGTCATCATTGGTGGTGGTGATACTGCTACTGTTGCCAAGAAATACAATGCTGTTGACAAATTGTCTCACGTTTCCACTGGTGGTGGTGCTTCCTTGGAATTGTTGGAAGGTAAGGAATTGCCAGGTGTAGTTGCTCTTTCCAACAAAAACTAAAGTGTATAAGAGTTAAGAACCAGTTTTAGTAACTATCCAAAAAAAAAAAGTAAAAAGTAAAAAAAAAAAAAAAGATAAAACCGTTCCTTTACGTCAAGAGTCTAAATAGTATATCAAAAACTGTGCATTATTGTAAAATTGCACATCTATAACTTGGCCTTGCCAGCACAGATTGTAGCCCAATCAGCTTCTGTCAATTCGGTGTACTTGTTTCCATTCAACCAATAGATAAGTTCATCACCATTATCTCCCTTTGGCAATTTCTGCTTCTTGTATTGATTCTTGGGGACTTTATGGTTATGTGAAGCTTCAATAGATCCGAGCTTGATGAAAGCCGGTTGGGCATAACTAGGCAATGCCTTTTTCGAGTGGTCGTAAATCAGCTTCAATACTTGTGCATGGTCCAATTCATCCTTGGGTTCAATAACGGCAAAGCAAGCTCTACCTTCGTGATTTGGAACTTGTACACCAACAACGACAGATTGTTTGATAGCACCCGAGCCCATCAACTCATTCTCAACCTCGGAAGCAGAAACGTTTTCCGATTTCCAGCGGAAAGTGTCACCCAACCTATCAACAAAGTAGAATAATCCATCCTCATCCATTTTCAACAAATCGCCAGATCTGTACCAAGCATCACCTTTTTTGAAAACATCAAACATGATCTTCCCACTAGTAGCCTTTTTGTTTCCATAATAACCTTGGAACGATTTACTCACATCTTGTGGGTTCATAATTCTCATCAACAACTCGCCAGGTTGATTGTAGTTTGCCTCTTCATGAAATCCGGTCTTTGGGTTCTTCCACATTTCATTTTCATCTTCTGGGTCCATCTTGACCAATTTTTGTTGTGTGTTGAGCAACAACGTAATCAAAGAACCATACTTTCTACATGCTCCCTTTCCATATTCTCCAAATTGGATGTTTGTAGTAGCAATAGGTGACTCAGTGGCAGCATAAAACTCTCCAACACCTTTAATGTGGAATCTGTTTTTGAACTCAGTCCAGATATCACGTCTTAACCCATTTCCATAAGCAATGGTCACATTGTGTCTTTGCTGGTCTGGATGAGGTGGAGAATTCAACAAATAACGACAAACTTCTCCCACATATTGAACATGAGTGGCTCCAACTAATCTAGCTTGAGTCCAGAAGGAGGTTGCAGAAAACTTTTGTGCTATGGAAACACACCCACCATTCAACAAAGTGGGACAAAGTCCCAACATGGCGGCAGTTGAGTGATATAATGGCATAGCCGTTAAAACATTCGAATCGCTGCCAACTTGCATGATGTATCCAAAAAACACAGAAGCCATGAAAGCTTTCCTCCAAGACATAATACCAGCTTTTGGTAAACCGGTTGTACCAGAAGTATAAATCAATGCACAAGCACTGGAATCGGTATCCTCGGGTCTTCTAGTCTCATCTTTAGCTCTATACTTTGGTGTCGACTTCGATTGCAACCTGTCAAACAACGCAAATTCATCAAGGTAGTGCAACTTGACATTTGGTAACTCTTCGTGTATCAACTGTTCAGTGTCTCTAATTGGGCCAGCACAATCAGGATCAATGAATACTTGACTAACATCAGCAATCTTGAGACAATGAACCAAAGGCTTATCCTTGGTGTTGAAGTTTAAAAATGCCGGCAAAGCACCAATGTTCCACAATGCCAACCACAAGACAATAAACAATGGTTTATTCATACAATCCACTCCAATAGTTTGGTTTGGCGTGACGCCATACTCATTCTTCAATATGTGAGAAAATCTCAAAACCATATTGTACAACTCTTTATACGTGTATTCTTCAACTTCAAATTGATCATCGAGAATTTTGAATCCTTCAGCATCGGTCTTGACAGGAGGAGGATTCTTTTTAGGTCTGGGGAACGCCAAGGCTTTGTTATCTTTGTATTTTCGTGCAGCATCTTCAAAGTAGTACCAGTAGGAAGCTTTACCTCTCAGTGATTTCCACAAGTACGGTAAGGCATTGGCAACAACTTTTCCCGCCAATTTGACGTCATCCTTGATCAAGTATTTAGCTTCCAACAACTGGCTCCCAAGTATTGCTGCTGCTGCTATTTCAAGTCCTGACATTCTAAAGTAGTGTTATTTCGAATTATAGGTCAAGAGTCTATTCGATAAAGCAAGAATAGTGGTTATCAGTGGAGAAGTGTAAAAAGAAAAAAGAAAAAATATCGTTGGCCCTTGTGCCTGTGTATTTATATGGGATATATATATATATACATATACATATATATGACGGGACGTTTTTTATTTTTTTTTTTTTTTTTTTGATGCACAAAGATGAGATACACACTACTTATGAGAATATATTTTCTTGTTTCTCTCTTTATTTCATCAGTGTGACATTTTTGCTACAAAGACCATCATCAATTTCATGAGAGGGTTTGTAGAGATGGGCAGAGAGAAGAACAATCAAAAAGCTTGGAGAATTTTATCAGTTTAAGCAGAAGATGATGTTGCATATCTCTTTGGATGGAAGATGAAGTCGATTGGTTGAACAAAGATGTGCCATGATATCTTCCTTGGTTATGGTTCTCTCTCTCTCTCTCTCTCTTTTACCATATTAAGCAAGTGACAGGATTTTCTCGTGCTGTTCTTCTTCTTTTCTCCGCATCTCACATCAACCAAAACAAAAATGGTGAAAAAAAATAAAATAAAAAAAATTGAAACCCAATTTTTTCTTGTGATATTTTAAGTCGAGGTCCTACTATTAACTCTTTAGCTTAGCATTGGTGGCGGGAAGGGTGTTTTACGTTGTATCTTGCTTCTGCCAACCCTCAGAAGGATAAGCACAGAGGCTTGCTAGTGTAAACTTTGAAGCGCCACTAATAGGATACTCTTGTGATTAGCAATGGTTTATGTTTTCACATGTGCGCGACGAAATTAAATGAACCGAGTATAAATGCAAACGCCTTTCTTACACAAAACCAACCCACTTTCACATGTAGCGGGACAATTTGCAACAAGAATACAGTAGTAGCTCTAGTTGAGCGGATTCAATGATAGCTACCGGAAGCAAAAAAAAAAAAACCAAAAAAAACCAAAAAGAAACACCAGTTTATCAGCCTTAGTACTCGCTTTTCCCTTCCTGAACAAAGAGACGCTCAGTGTATTCGCTCGATAATGGCAAACTTGATGGCGATGGTATATGGTTTTCGCTATTTAGTATTTCCAATTGCCAAATTTCGGCATCCTTGCTACACTCAAGAATAATACCAAGTATCTCCTTTGCTCTTTTGTGAATAGGATCCAGTTCGGGGGTGTTCAAGAATCCCTTCTTGAGCAAAGTTTTTAATTCGAAATTGGAGTCTTTGAGATAAACGTTAATGCAACAGTTTCTGTGACTCGTAACCAAAAGCTTTGTCATTTCGTAAAAGAATAACTTTGTCCGGTTGTTTGACGCAGCTTCGGAAGCTCTTGCAATTAAAGGCAAGATCTGAATGTAGTCATTGCAAGCACTTTTCTTGATGAGCTCACGAATAACAAGACCCAACTTCAACTCATTTTCCTTGGCAATATCCTCTGGTAAGGCAGAAGCTGTTTTAAACCCCAAAAACACATTAAACAAAAGATGAAGAATTGACATTTGTGACTGAACAGTGGGTGACCGTCCATTCCATTTTGTAAACTGTTGCACCAAGCTCAACTTGGTTCCATTTTGAACCTGATACCTGGCATGTGACCAGCAATATGTCAACAAGCACTCCACAAACAAAACGGTGAGTGTCGCACTACAATATGACCATAAATCAAAGAGAGCACAAGTATGGACCAAGTCTTCAATGCAAGTGGTAAATGATCCCAAATAAAGATTTGGATTTTCAAAAAATTCCCTTTGTTTGCCAAGTGACACTAGCTTGAGAGCAGCAAGTAATTTCTCAGTCTTCAACTCCGGATCATTCAAAACTTTCAGAATCTCCATAAGAGCTTTGTTGGCCTCCCATGAGTGTTGAAATCTTGTTGCCGGAAAGTTCACTGGACATTTAACCAACTGCGAAATCGGAATTTTTTGCACACCACAGGACGAAGACTTTCGAATAACTTCCAGGCTCAACTTAAATGTGTTTAGATTTTGCAATTCATCCATGGTGTACCGGATCTTGCCATCTTTGATTGAAGAGCCCAATGGAGTTGAGCCGCCAATTGCATACTTGCTAATCGACTTGTCACTGAATCCACTGACGTGATCTTTTTCCCTTCTCTCGGAACCTGCAATATCCATACTTATGGCTGCACTTGTGAGATCATATTTTTGTTGTAATCCCCATTCACGATTTTGGGCTGTCAGTGTGTCATTGGCAAATTTCGTAAGTCCAGACTCATCTTTTACAATAGCTGGTGCCTTGTTGTTTTGTATAACTTTTTCCAAGCTTAACAAGTCGTCCGGCTCAATGGCAGCGGCAATCTTCTTCTCCTCGTAAACACCACTGCTTGTAAACGAGTTCTCATGTTTGAGTTCACTGTTATTTGCTGAGTCTTCTTTTGCCTTTTGGAACAAGAAGTATTCCCTGATAGTAAAAGCAAGTACTGAAGACACAATAAGCACCACGATCAATGTCATGAGAATGTAAAATGCACGAGCAATTATGGGATTTTCGAAAGCGGCCAGCGGTGAAACTGAAACAAAATGATGATTATTGTGGTTCATTGTGTTGTCTTGAACCCCTAGATTTAGATAAGCTTGATCATGGTGTTTGTAAATGTATTGAGGCTCCTTTACAGAAAGTTTGATGAATTCTAGATTAGGAGAACCACCACGCCTCTGACTCCTTCTTTGGAGAAACTGCTGATAGTGATCGATCTTTGCTTTAACCGGGTCTTGCATCTGTTGTTGACTAATAACTGATTGGGTGATGACTGGGCAGGTGTGAAGAAGCAACACAGGGTAAGACCGCTTGCAATGCTATAGTTTCAATTGCCTTGCATGGTTCAATTATTACAACCAAATGTGTTTCACTTTGTTTTTGGCTGCTAAAATTGTAATAATATGTGTGTATGGATGTGTTTGTTCAGTGCTCACCAAATCTCAACTTTGATGAATTGTAATATACATCCAACAGACATCAGATGATATGATTTTTCTCTTTTTTTTTTTTGCAATTTCACAAAGGGGCACAACTTACGATTGGCATGAACCATGTTTCATAAAGCTAGCATACAGTTTGCAAGGGCAGGACTTGGGAAAGGGGTTCCTTCTATGCGTTTGTCATCCATGTTTTCAACGCGCTCAAAGGTAGTCCCATCACTAGCCAAGCAATACCAGACAAAATTCACTGTTCCGTATAATCACACATTTGGAGTCAAGAGATCGTATACCACTGCGTCGTCTACCTTCAATCCAACTTCCAAAGTCGTGCATGCTGCTGCAAAGCCCAACCCCGACATTGTTCCTCCAAAGTCTGTTGGGTACTGGTTAGTTGGCACGTCAACTTTGATCTTTGGGATTGTAGTGTTGGGTGGTCTCACAAGACTTACCGAATCAGGTCTTTCCATCACTGAATGGAAACCAGTTACCGGGTCAATTCCTCCATTGAACGAACAAGACTGGATAGACGAATTTACAAAATACAAAGACTCTCCCGAGTTCAAGCAATTGAATTCGCACATTACATTAGAAGAGTTCAAATTCATCTTTTTCATGGAATGGAGCCATAGACTAGTTGGAAGATGCATTGGTCTTTTCCTTATACTCCCAGCAATTGCATTTTACGCTCGCAACAAGTTTACACCAAGACTTACGAGAAGAGTAATTGGACTAACCGGTTTATTAGGTCTCCAAGGAGCGATTGGGTGGTGGATGGTCAAGTCAGGGTTGGACGAAGAGCAATTGGCTGAGAGAAACTCCAAGCCAACTGTGTCACAATACAGATTAACTACTCATTTGGGAGCTGCATTCTTGATGTATCTTGCAGTATTGTACACTGCATTTGAAGTTTTAAATGAAAACAAATTGCTCACCATGATCAAGAAAGGTAAAGGGCAAGCGGTGGAAACAATTCTTGGTCAGCTTCAGAACCCGGCATTGAAAAATACTAGAGTGATGGCGTTGGGTTTGTTGGTTTTGACATTTATTACAGCCATGTCCGGTGGTATGGTTGCTGGGTTGGATGCCGGTTTGATCTACAATACTTTCCCCCACATGGGAGATGATTGGGTCCCCAGCAAAAATGAGCTTATGTCAGATGTTTTTGCACGCAAACTGGATAAATCAGACTTGGTGTGGAGAAATTGCTTAGAAAACCCAACTACCGTACAACTCATTCATCGTATATTCGCAACAACTACTTTCTTTGCTGTCTTGGGTGCACACATGTATGTCAATAAGAGGAAGGCAATAATTCCAAAGACGGCAAAGTCGATGATGCATGCAACAATGGGGTTTGTGACGTTGCAAGTTGCATTGGGTATTAGTACATTGATTTACCTTGTGCCTATACCTTTGGCAGCTGCCCATCAAGCTGGCGCCTTGGCGTTGTTGACAGCCGTGTTGGCCTTTTGTGCAAGATTGAAGAAACCCAGACCTGAATTTGCAAAGTATGCAAGAAGTTTAATAACAAAAAGAGCCATATGAGCTAGGAATGATGTACATGTAAATAAATAAGCATGCAAGTAACGTAGATTATGTATATAGAGATAATCATGTCATGTAAATAACGATTGAATAATGCATCCTGGTATTTATTACCATATTCGTTTACTCGACATTTCATACCGCATAACTTTAGACAATCTGTCATCTTCATTTTCACTCCATGGCAGTTCTTGCATCGCCCCAATTATCAACTGCCTGTTTCTTTTCTCTTCTGGAGTTTCAGGCACAACTTCACCAATGTCATACAAATATGCCCTAGTGCTGGGGTTTATGGTTGATGGTTCAGTGTTGGGCGATCCAGGAAGATAGTATTGCTCTACTGGAGAAGGCACAAATCCAGAATCATCGAATGACTCAAGAACCTTCTCTTTCGGAGAAGGTGTTTTTTCAACTTGCGTATCTACTGAAAGCGTGTGCTTGAGATCCACTGCGAGTGCTTTTTGGCGTGCCTTGTGTGACTCCACTGACTTGTTGGCAATTTTGAAAATGAACAATACCAAGACAATTCTAATTAGTAGCAAGGTCAAGATGGTTGCAGTGATAAAAACAAAACTCGTGAAAACGGTACGAATATTAGTCGAGCACTGGACGATAAAGATTTGCTTAAAATCACCAATTGTCATCCTTAAAAAGCAGACAGCAGACGCCAATAATGGCAATCCAATTCTGCGAGTTAAAACGATAAAATCGGTAAACTCGTGGTTTTTGCTGGACCCACTGGAACCTGCTTGAAATACTTGCAAGAAATCCAAACACGAAACGTACAAAAAATTGCGGTAAACACGGGGTTTTATCTTGTTGAATTTGGAAATGAAGCAATGTTTCAACCAATCAACGAAAATCTCACTTCCAATAACAACAACACCGGGGCCAAACACGGCACCTAGCCAAACATTCCATTTCTTCCAACTATCAGGTACAAGACCATGAGCTGTATTTAACTGCAACAAGTTTCTCACTGCTATTATACCCAACATCAAAGACAACTGGAACCGCTCCGATAGATCTGCCATTGTGATTTGAAACAAGCCCTCTCTATCCAACTTTTTAAAAACCGAACTTTTCAACTCGGCAAATTGGTTCGATAGTAGCAAGGTTAATAACGCATTGGAGTACGAGTTTGCTGCCACATTCAATGAAACACACTGGTAAATCAAAATGTATGCATGGAATGACAAGTAAAACACGGAAATCAAATAAAAGGTGATAAATCTGCCAACGTGTTCTAAAGGTGGCGTGTGTAGTAGAATGTTTAAAATGTCCTGACCAATAGAAGAGCATAGTTTCTCAGCCACTTCCAATACGCCAAACATGACATACAACTTGATATCCGCTTGACCCCTAACGTCATGGTACATTTTTGAGATATCCAACTTTCCGGAAAATAAGACAAACAAAGACAAGACAATTAGACTTAAAGTGATGACATCTTTTTTTATTGACTTCAATTGACGAGATAAGTTTTGCTTAGGGTTTTTAATGTACGAGATGATGCATCGAAGTGCCACTAGAATGATCTTTATAGGAGCTAGGGTGAACAAGGCAAGGAAAGAATTGAGACACACGAACAATCCAAAGATCATAAACTTTTCCAAATACCACGGTATTATAAACATATTCACCAACTCTTCGTATGATTGATTGACCCTCTGGTCAACTTTGGTGGTCGTGGTGTTTTCATTTTCAGGTCCTGACAACACACTGGGTAAATTTAGCTCCAATTGGACCAACTTGAACAAGGAAATACCATTTTTGTCACGATGTACTCCATTTAAACCAATTTTGGCGAAATACTCCGATACGGATTCACGAATCGACTGCAGTCGTGGTTTAGGCGACTGCTCATCTTTGAAAGTAACATGTTGCGATCCCGCTGTTGATTTAGTCCTGGATCTGCCACTCAGTTGAGCGGATTGGGACTTGCCTCTAGCTTTCTTGTGACTGGGTAGTAGTTTCCCATTCATGCCATTTGTCAGTCGGTGTTTGCCCATGGGGGTGACTGAATGAAAGACTTCTGCATCCACACTAATGTTTATGGTGATGCAATATCAATGTCTGAAAACATTTTGTGTGGCGGCTAAACGCGACATTGAAGAGATCAAATACGACACAGGGACAAGCAAACATTGCAGAAACTTTGTGGGTGATGCAGAGACGGTAAGCTGTCGTGGCAACAAAGCAAAGTGTAGTAACCTAACGGTATATGCCCTCGTTGATCGAGAGAAGCTATTATTAGAGGAAGCTAGAGGTATGACTACACAAGTAGTAAAGAAACATTGTCTCCACAACAAATAAGAGGTGGGGGAACGCAATTACAGTGTAGTTCTAAGAGGAAATGAATTCGCCTATCTTCAGGACCATTCATTTTACAACTGGTAGATTGTAACTCTAATCTAATTGTGGGTAGGTATGTAATTGCCCTCCACAATAAGCGCCGGAGATGAATTTCATTTTTTTTTTTTCTTTTTGGATGATAACGATGCGCTCAACATACACAGAGAGAAGGAGGAGGAGGTGGAGAGTATAAATAGTAGAATTTGATATGCCCACCCTTTTTCCCATCTCTTTTTCTTCTTTTTCTTCTTCTTCTTCTTCTTCTTCTTCTTCTTCTTTTTGGTAAACCCCATAGTTCGATTTCATGAGTCTACTACTACTGCTACGATTGAAATATAATACCATACATCTTTCGCATAGCAGAGTAATACATCTATAACAAATTGCTGACCAGAACACACACCCACACTCACACAAACACAAACACAAACACAAACATATACATTGAGAATTGGCATCTCGAAATCACACATTGACCCACCAACTCCCCCAATACTTTATTCATTTTTTTTTCTTTTGTCTTCTACTTGCAGCCATGGAGTTGATGACGATTGAAAAGTTTTTGCCATATTTGGAACCATACGCCAACAAGGAACTCTTGACACCGGCGGAATCATTGCAATTATCGCTTCTCATTACTGAATTGTTGGTTGATGATTATGTTGATTTTGCCTTGCTAAAATTCTTGTCACGATTCCTTACTCAACAATCATACGATGAGATTATTGAAGAACGGAATATCGAACACGAGTGCGGGTATGCCTTGTGCAACAACCAACCAAAACTGTTGGTGCGAAGGCTAAGTTTAAACAGTAATGGGACCACCACGGCGCTGATGTCTGATGCGGGAGCTTCAACAAAGTATCAGATTTATAATCGGAAGCCATCAATAATTTTGCCCAATACGTACAAGAGTCAGTATTGCTGCAAGGACCACTATCAAGCTAGTATATTTTATCGCAACCAGTTGTCGAATGAGGCTGTCTTTGCGAGAAAGGATATAATGGTTGTTCCTCCATTCCAAGGTGGTGCCAATTGGTATGAGAACTCAATTACGTTGTTAGAGGAAGTGATTGCTAAGCATAAGGAGTTGAAAGAGCAAGGTAAGACCATGGCTGAAGTGGTGGCGATGATGAATGGTCTCAGCATGAATGGGGATGAGATGAATGAAGATACAAACCAATTGATTAAGTTGATTGAAGATTTCGAAATCGTTGAAAGGGACGTTGACCACGAGCAGCAGCAGCATGGCCATCACCGTATCACACTTCGAGATGACATATCAGAACAAGCTATTGAAAGTGAGGACGAGGATGGCGGTGATGAAAAGAGTTCTAGCTTAGCGCATAACAATATCGAGGGCTACATCACTACAAACAAGAGCTTTGGCGGATACGTAGTGTAACTTAGTCATAGTCAATAGCAAATGTAACGAAGTTTCACGATTCAGAAAAAGAAGAGACAAAATTTATCAAAATCTATGTACAATTTTAGTCATAATTTCGTTAATGTTTTTGCGTAGTTCATTTCCAAATTCAAAGTATCGAAAGTCATTATCTCTCAAGAAATCACCTAGCATTTTACCACGTCCAATTCTCTCTTCAGCAGGGAACTTTTCAAAGGTTGCGCTCCTGGGCAAACTGTTTTTGAGAAGTGAGCAGCCTGGTGGAGTAACAACCTCACTATGTTTGAATACCCTGTTTTCTTTCAACAGATCAAGTAAATTGGTAAACCTCTCAACTTTATCTCTGTACCCTTCATCATATCGTTCCTGCAAGCTCTTCTGCAACTGAGACAAGTCCAATTTGGATTCTCTCAAAATGGAGTTATATTTTGCCTCAATTTCCTCACTCACAGTATCCAAATCCCGAGTCCAATCAAATTTTCCCAAATCAATTTCTTCATTGAAATCACCACCCGCTGCTCTCCGTCGCTCAATTTCACAAAAAAGTTGAAACACCTCTTCGCCCAACGCGAGTTTCTCATAGTATTCTCTCGGCTTCATTAGTTCCTCGGCTCCAAAACCTCGACTTCCTCGGATTGGGTAACTCCCATCTTTGCCCCTATTCTCCTCCTCCAATTCATGCGTTGCTCCCCATATTTTTCTAATACGAAACCACAACACTTGTTGACGTATTAAATAAGCCATTTGCTTTCGTCCAGGCTTATATTTGAAGGGCGACATCACATACGGTAATGGAACAGTTCCTGATTTATTTTCCTTGGCCGTTGCTCGATAAGGGCCTTTTTTGTTAACGATGGTCGTTATTTTCTCCATATGTAAATCATTCAAGTCGAAAGTAAGTCCTGGAATTATGATTGATTCGATATACTCTTTATCAAAAGATTTATCAACAATCTTTTGCGTCAGTCCCTTGATGACATGATGTGGGTCGTATTGGTCCCCACTGGTTTGCAACGTATCTGGCGTGTATGGTAAAAGATGAGGGTTGGGGATCTTGCCTGCATATTGTAGCTGATTCAAATATCGTAAGATTAATGATTGGCCATTCTTGGAAGCAGTTTCAAAACCCTTGGTAATGAATTGTTGTATACTCTCATCAGTTGACAAGTCTGGGATTGCAAGCTTGAGTTTGCCTCTTTTACGCGACATGGCAAGTGAGCTCTCCTTGCCCCTCAATGCTGTGATTCTTTTATCTTCCAACTCTTTGCGGTTCCGTAAAAAGGAACTTCTGCGTTGACTCCAATCAAAATAGTCCTTACGATGTTGATGCACACAATGCATGAGTTTGTCGATATTGCCGTTGCTTACAGCATCATCCAATGCATCATGAACCAAAATGCCCTTTACAAATGCTTGCGTCAATTGATACGTGTTGGTGTATCTCTTGGTAAATGCTTCATACATTCCCATTTTCAATTCCTCATACAAGATCGAGGCATCTGGTATATCTAGCTTCTTTAGTCGTTGTGAATTCCGAAGCAATTGCCTATATAGCTGAATCACCGATCGTAGATACTCGGGATGCTGTCTCAACTTGTTTACAGATTGTGTCAATGGGTTATTCATCGCGTCATTGCTGTGTTCTGGTTCATGCAGATGATCTTCAAACGTAGGAGCATTTCTTTTTTTCTTTTTTTTTTTTTTTATTTTTTTTTTCAAATTCCGTATTTGTTATCGCTGAAAGAGGTCCTTCCACACCACCATCAAACACGTCGTCTACTTACACTCCCTCTAACAAATGGTACGTACCAGCAACATTCTGCCCTTCTCGTATTCACATGATGATTGACCATAGTACTAACTCATTGCAACAGGCACCAAAGAAATCCAAACAAGCAACCTTAACAATCCTCAAGCTCAAACGGGTCAAACTAACATATATGCTCACCCTCACCACGATAACTTTGAACAATATACGTGATGAGCTAGCTGAGGCCATCAACAATTCTGGAGGCTTACCCGGAAGTCAAGATGATGAAAAGGGACTTGCTCAAAGAGCAAGGGAAGCTGAAGGTGGAGTGGAGGTAGAGCAAGATTTGATGGATGAAGATAGTATACCGGTACCGAAATCCGAGTTTGACGTCGTTGAGAGTGGCATTGGAAGTGGTGACAAAACTGTCACGGGAAGTAAAGATGTACAATTCGTTGATGCGGTGGAATTGAGTATTGCTGTTCCTCGAAACGCGTCTGCTCCGTATGACAATGAATGGATTGAGTTGACAGAGGGAAATATAGATGAGGTGGAGTTTAAAGATTACTGTATTTTGGCATTCAAAACATCTACTGATGACAAGTTTGAGATTGTTGAAGCTGCCTACGATGATTGAAACAAGAGACCAAGGGGACACATAACTTTTGTCAAGGGTATCAATGGTGGTCTATTTTTATAATTCTACAATACATAGTTTCAAGAACTGAAATATAGATGCTATGAAGGAGGCGGGGCTCAACGGTAAGCTCTGGCTTTACACTTTTTTCCCACTAATCTTCCTTACTCCCCCAGAATGCACTCTTGACCCCTGATTAGAGCCTCCACCACCCAGACTCACACGTGGTCGAGAAGAACGAGACTTTGTCATCCTCAATCCACCGTAGTTGTTAGTGGGAGAAGCCCCTGGCGACGACGACGACATTGTAGTACTAACTGTTCTCGTTGTGGTTGTGGTTGTAGTTTTGGTCATCAGTACCGGTTGTTGTTGTTGTTGTTGCTGCTGCTGCTGCTGTTGAGCCGAATTTGCCGATATGGACCGCAATACCCTCCATTCCGAGTTTCTATTCTGTGGCGTCAGTGTTTGTGTTGGTGAGCTCTTGATTACATCTTGCATTACGTTCTCATCGTCTGAATTGTTGATCATCTCAATGCTTGGGTTTTCTTGCTCTATATCATCCCCGGCATCTTCGAGGTACTTTCTTGGTTGTCCAGGAGCGTTTGAGGGGACGGCTGTTTGAATCTTCGATGCCAATGCGCTACTAATCTTGCGTCTTCTGATAGGAGTAGCTGAGAAGGATGAATCAACAACAAATGATGAGTTGAGTTGTAATTGATTTGAATGCTGTTCCATTTGAGCTTGCCTCTTGGCTTCCTTCATGCGTTTCTTGAAATCATCATATGAACACAAGGGGAACAAGTTTCCAATGAATTTGTCGGGTCTATTGTCCAAAATCATTGTGTGTCTCCAATCTCTAAAATAGTTCTGATTGAGGTATAGCCAGTGTTGTTGTGGACCGACAACCATACCTGGTCTCAACATCCTCATGTAAGCAATACACTCATTAGCAGTGAAACCATGTGTGTAGATCAAATGAGCCCCAATTAAACACCCAGTTCGTCCTAGACCAGCTTTGCAATGAACAGCAATCTTGCCTCCTCGATTTATGATGCATTCTGCAGCCCCAATAAATTTCTGGACATACTCGAGTGTTGGGCAAGTTCCGTCATCGAAGATCATGTCAATGTGTTGAATATTTCTCTTTGTAAACTCCTTTGTATCATAGAGATGCGAGTTCAATCTAACAACCAATTGAACATTGTTTTGCGTAAAATAATCCAAAACTTTTTTAAAAGGCTCATTAAGAGGTGCATGCTTCTTTTGTTGCGGTGATGCAAATGCAATAAAGTCTTTAGTTATAACATTGAAATCTCCTTGATCTACTCGTTCATATTGTTCATATTCTGCAAGGTCAAACGAAGTCAAGTCAATCATTCCTCTCTCTTTAGCTCTCCACATTCCATAAACAACATCCTGTATAGTGATTTCAAAATCGGCATTGGAATAACCAGCGTCTCTGAAACTGGCAAATGGAACTTCAAATTGAGCAATGGGTTGTAACACTTGATGAGGTGCCCATGATTGAACTAGAACCATATAGCAACACAACAAACAAGCTGCATTTGCTCGTTGTTTTGGGCAAGTTGAACTGTAAAACACCACTGCTTTGCCTTGATTGTCATCGTCATTCAAGACATTGTGCAACACAACAGCAAATCGATAGAGACAGCTGATGTTTAAAGGTCCGAAATCCAAATGGAATGCATTGTATGGTAAGTCATCTTCAATTGTGAAATATACCAACTCATTAGTGTCGGCTGGTGTATAATCAAAAGCACCCAAGTATATACGGTCTGGAAAGTGAGTGTTAGTAAAGATTATCCTGTTTTATAGTTGTTGTTGTTGTTGTCGCAGAGATACATACTCTTTAAGAACTCGATTAGAGGCACATTTGATTTGTTTCTACCCATTATTTCAATGCAGGTGACCTATTCTCAAAGTTGGTGATAATGTATGGTGGGGATTGAGTGGGGGGGGAGGGCTGTTGAAACTGAAGCAGTCTAGGTGATGGCTATGTACTAATGTGAAGCTGTCTAGTTTCTTCCTTCTACTACTGTTGATGGTATATTCATATATTTTTGATTACTGAAGAAGCGTCTTTTTCTCTTTTTGTTTACTTTGATTTGTTGTTTGTTTATGTTTACTCCCAATTGGGAAGATATACTGCCACTTGCACACGACCTATATCTTTTATTTCGTTTCTTGCTTGATTTGATTCATTGCGAAAATCATATACTCTCCTCAACGGGCGGCAAATTGATATTTATACATATACGTAGGTTGATAACTATCGTTTTGCACCCTTTGGATTAATAGCCTACAATGGTATGTTTTATTAGGACACATTATGTGTTGTTAAAGCGTCAAAGAAAATACTAACAATTTCCACCTACAGTCATCCAATCTCTACACATTTTCATCAGAAACTCTATCTGGATTGAAGAAGTTTCGGTTCGGAAGTTCGAGAGCCACACAACCACAAGCGGTCATATGTGAGTATAACCTTTTGCCCATTACATTGGGAAAATTGATATGCTCATAGTTACTAACAAAACCGTCTCTATCTCTAGATGAGATCGATAAAGAAACCAATGAAATCAAACAACAAGAAGTGGACGGTGACATAGATTCGATAGAGACATTAGTCGAAGAATTACCCGACAACAACCCAAGATTTATCGTCTTGTCTTATCCCATAAAGACGAAAGACGGTAGATTGCAATCACCATTGGTGATGTTGTATTGGATTCCACCAACATCGAATCAAGCCAACAAGATGTTATATGCAGGAGCAGTTGAACAGTTTAGAGACAAAGCTGGTGTATCAAAGTATGTATATTGAACCACACAGGATACGCATAATGAAGGAAGATTGTGTTCCAATGAAATATACTAACTAGATTGCATAGGTTAATCAAAATTGAAGATGAAGATGACTTTGACGACATTGAAGAGCAGCTATGAAAACCTATAATATATAGAAAAGATACACAAATAAAAAAAAAGGAAAAAAGTTTCTTTTTTTGACCCTTTTTCTCTTTCTTTTAATCTTTTCTGGAAAATATGGTAGGAATGCACATCTGACAACAAAACAAAATAATGTCTCCTTTCTTCTCCCACACTGCACATTAGGTAGTGAGGCGAGTAACCAGCAAAATACTACAGGCCGGCACATGAAGACATGCTGAACCTGTTTTATCATTTCAGTTCACCACCAGTAAGGGAGGCGCAACCATCCGAAGCGGCTAATCTTGCAGCTGAATCCTCAAAATTGAAACCACCCTCCGAATGGTATAAAATAATACAAATTTAAGTGTACACAAAGCACAGCTATTTCCGAACCACCCCGCCCGCCTGCTTCTTTTATCTACTTTACCTAACAAATATGATAGTCCTGTAGTGTAAAGTATTGGTACTTGCTTTCACTCCTTTCAAATCTAACCCCATGTTTTGCTATTGTGTTCATTGACGTCATTTCAAATGCATGTTCAGTGAAGTTATGCTTCTTTTGTAAAAATCCTATAATAGTATTTAACGAGAGTTGAAGAATCCATCAACAAACAAGAGCAGCATTCAGGAAACTAGTTTTTGATGAGGTGTAAACTATATAAATGAGAAACGCAGCTAATTGCCTCTTTGTTTACCTTTCGAAGACCAGAAACTTGGAAAATAATCTTTGCAGGAAATAAAATTTGCTTTGTTTTGTTGCAGTTTTGAATCTCGTATCTTCTACTTTTAGTTCTGTCGCTGAACCCTTTTGCAAGAGGATTACAAAAATCTTTGTTTTACACAAAACCTTAAATTTTGTCGCATCGTTACACATTATGCAATGTTTAACCTGTTACAGGTCACCACTAATAGTGTTGCACTGTCTAAAATGGAGTTCAAATAGCTTAGAAGAGGACTGGCTGAGGTGCGTGATGACGAGCCCATTGAGGGTATTCACAAAGGATTCTTTTCTTCTTTTTCTTTAACTTTATTTTTTAAACTTTTTTTTTAGTCATAGGAATGTTGGACGAATGTAAGTACTTTGAAATTGCTTCTGCTTGAAAGTTTGTTGTTTATGTAAATGTGCTAGGTTATGTCTCTATTTATTGTGTTTTCTTGATTCTAGATTAATAATTAGATTTGCTTGTTTTGAGTAAGATTACCACAAGACAATTTTATTATATCACAAGCACTATATGGGTAAACACTCACAAATTAATGCGAATTTCTGTGTCGTGATAGAGCGGACTCATAATCTTGACTAAATCGACAGTGAAAATTATTAAATTTTAAATATTCTATTCATCTCGTGCTGGCGAAATCAACCATGAATGGTAAAACCAGTAAAGAACAGCAAATGGCACAGCAAGTTCAGAACAACAAAAAAAGTGAAGGAATAGAGTCAATCCCAGAAGGATTAGCATATGCAATGCATATGCCTTTTATAAAACAGGCAGTAACAAACAAAAGCCCAGATATCATTACTCAAAGATACTCACATCAAGTTACAATCAAATGGGATATACCAGCAGATTTAGAGGAAAAGATGCCTCTGGCTTCGAATAGTTCCGATGATGAAGGTTCAGTTTGATAATCTTGGAGTCTTGGATACGAAGGGTGATGAAGTACAAGGAAAAACAAACATGTCTAGTGACATGGAAAATTGAAACACACAGGAACCAATGTTGGACATTTGAGCTCAAATATAGAAGTTGAAGAAGGTGATGCAATTTACAATGAGTCAGTTTCATCTAATGATGAAGGAAATTCGAGATTTGATGGTGATGATAGCAAGTTTGTCAACAATACCGATTGGGATCCTGATCATCAAATCAGTGAGTAAAATCTTGATTTTGAATGTGGTGTAATAAAAACCTACATTTTTTAAGTTGAGAACTTTATTAACAAATTTAATGTGAAGATTAACTTGCATTTCAAACTAAGTAACAAACTATATAAAATTGTGCTGACCCAACTTCTTGTATAGCACTCTCTTGCAGCACAGGTCCCATTGCGATCCACACGTAACACACTTCTCTTCCACCTCCCAAACTATATAACCAACACTTCTGCTTGATGGCAGTTGGTAGCGGCAATACTATGGTAGATGCTGAGCAAAGTGCAATATTAAATGTACCTTATGTCGTGTGTCACCAAGACAGAGTTTACGACATTGATTTTTTTATCACTGAGGTCGTGTGTATTTGCTTAAAAAAAAATTTTTTCTCTCTCCCTCTCACTGTAACTCTCTCTTTGAAAGTGAAAAATTTTTCATCATCCCTATTGATTTTTCTTCCTCTTCTTCTTCTTCTTCTTCTTCTTCTTCTTCTTCTTCTTCTTCTTCTTTCATTATCATCACCACACATAAACAACTACAAAATCATTCATCATGGGTCGTATGCATTCATCTGTATGTGTGAATTACAACATTATATTCAAGTGGCTACTTCGTTTCGTAAGCTAGTTGAAAAAAGCACAGTACCATCAGATGTATTGTTGACAAACGACTCAAAAACCTTCTTTTCGCATCACCAGAGAGAATAGGAGGAAGAGGAGAGAGTGAAGAAAACAATGGTATTTCAAACACAGGAGTCTTGCCCAAAGTAAACGATTCACCTACGGTAGACTATACATACCTAGAATTGTTACTATATACGCTTTGAGTACTTGATAACCTGGACCTTGTTTTTTTTTTCGATCTCGTTTGACTTTAGGGTGGGAGTTATGGAGGGATAGGAGATGAAGTGGCAGAGTGATGGAGGGCATTTGGTGCTCCTGTCTTCTTTTCCTTTTTTTTGATTTCTTGTTCTTCTGTTTTTGGTTGGAGTTCTGAATCTAGGACATGTCGATAACGCATGCTCGACTACACCTTTGAGAGGAACACCCATTCACTGCCCCTCCTCCTGGGTCAACTCCTTTTTCGTTTGGCATCGATGCAGATTATTGTTTTTTTTCTTTCTTTCTTTCGTTGTGGTTTTTTTACTACTACTGCCTGCAGACTTTTCCCAAGAATATTTGTCATACTAACTTTCAATCTCTTATAGGGTAAAGGTATTTCCTCATCTGCCATTCCATACTCAAGGAACGCACCATCATGGTTCAAATTGTCAAGTGACGATGTCGTTGAACAAGTCATCAAGTATGCAAGAAAAGGTTTGACCCCATCATCAATCGGTGTCATTTTGAGAGACGCTCATGGTGTTTCCCAAACCAAGGTTGTCACTGGTAACAAGATTTTGAGAATTTTGAAATCAAACGGTTTGGCTCCAGAAATCCCAGAAGATTTGTACTTTTTGATCAAAAAGGCTGTCTCAGTTAGAAAACACTTGGAAAGAAACAGAAAGGATAAAGATTCCAAATTCAGATTGATTTTGATTGAATCCAGAATCCACAGATTGGCTAGATACTACAGAACCGTTGCTGTCTTGCCACCAAACTGGAAATACGAATCAGCTACTGCTTCTGCTTTGGTTGCTTAAGCGAAGTTTGAGCTCGTTTTCTTACCTTTTTTTTTTCAAATCCAACCCTTTTCTTCAGTTATATAATAGTAATATAAATGTACAATTTGTAATGGAGTTTCTTGCGTCAGTCTTGTAACTAGAAACACATCTCTGGTCATCCTCTCTCTCTCTGCAAAAACCCTCAAAAAAAAAAAAAAAGGAAAGTATGCAGTAGATCAAGAATCCCAAACGAAGAGTCAATTTCTTGTCCAAAACAGGTGTACCACAATGGATGCCATATCAGATAGGGTATTTTCAGAATCCTCGCTTGAGACAACAACGACTGTAGATGAACCGTCACTACTTACCGTCATACTAGACATATCGCCACGTGGATGGTACCAAATTCGAAACTCGATATCGTTACAAGATGTAGCCAAATCGCTACTTGTTTTCCTAAACGGTCACCTAGCAATAAACAATTCAAATCAAGTGGCATTCATTGCAAGTCTGCCATATACTTCCAAATTCTTGTATCCTCATCCTAGTAACTCCAAAACTTCCACGACACAATCCAAGACTGCGCCGGGCATGTATCGACAATTCAAAAATGTCGATGATGTGGTATTGCAAGAATTGAACCAATTTATTGTCGAGACTAGTGATCAAGCTGCTGCATCTGCTGCTACTTCAGCATCCTCCAGGAGACATTCGAGTATTACTGGCGCTATCAGTATGGCATTGACTTACACCTACCGAATGTCAATACTAGACCAATCGATAACGACAACCACGGCATCAGCAATCAGTACATCATCTGCAATGAGCAGTACAATGAAACGAACCGATGCCACATCGGGAAGTGCTGGTGGTGCTGGTCTTGGTGGAAATGGTGCATCTGCCGCATCTGCCTCTGCCACTGCTAATACTGCTGCTGGCCCCACTATTTCCACCTCAATAAAATCGCGAATCCTCATAGTGAGTGCCAACGACGGCGATGACACGATCAACTATATCCCATTAATGAATTGTATATTCACAGCTCAAAAACTAAAAGTCTCAATCGACGTTGCCAAATTAGGGTTCAAAAACTCCTCGTACCTACAACAAGCAAGTGATGCCACCAATGGCGTATACTTACATCTACAGAATCCACAAGCAATTATCCAAGTGTTGTCCACTGCCTTTTTTATTGAACCGAATTTGCGACCCTATGTCATATTACCAGCTAATACTCAAGTCAATTATAAAGCCAGTTGCTTCATTACTAAACAACCAGTCGATGTTGGGTTTGTGTGTTCTGTTTGTTTGTGTATAATGAGCCATGTGCCTGAAAGCGGCAAGTGTCCTGCGTGTCTGAGTGATTTTGATAAACGCAGTATTTATGAATTGACTAGAGAACCGCAAGTTGTGACCAAAAAGAAACGCAAATTGGATGGCCAAAGTGAAGCAGCAGCAAAAGTTGATGGCAGTTAGAGCCATGAGTGGATTTTGCGTCAAGGTGTAGATGCAATTCCATCCGATGTAATGTTGAATGGGAACGTTTCTGGATAATTGTGATGTTCAATCAAATGATCAGTTCGCAATTGTGAAGAATTAAATGTCATGTCACAAGTTTCGCAAAGACATCGTAGTAGTATACTAGCCTCATCAATTTCCTTACCTTCCCTCACTTTCGTGCCATGTAGTTTCGAGAATGGATTATGGTACTCATCGATATGTAGCTCCAATATATAACGAGAAGGGAAAATCTTGTCACAAGATAAGCATTGATATTCGTGGAATGTCAAGAAATGGTTCTGGAATCCAACGTAGCCGTAAATCATGGTGGAGCAATAGGGACATTGCGTTGGAGACGAGCTTGATGGTTGAGTTTGAGGTAGCCTGTCCTCCACTGCATAGTCCTCCTCGCGACTTCTTTTCCCCATTGATTAGAGATTAAGCTTGATTCAGTCGTACATAAAGAGTGAAAAGAAAGGAAAAAAAGAAAAAAAAAAAAAAGAGATTTACGTAGTGTCATATGAACCTTTACCATACCTACTGCAGACCAATGTCATTAAATGCACACGCCCGACTCCTCTACTGATCACATTGCATATAGATATACATTCACTATTTACAAAAATCTCCACCTCATAGTTCTTCACCGATATCCTCGTACCAACACTCAGGTTTCTCTTCAATGAACCGACGCAACAACGTCTTACACTCCTCATCATTCAAATTGATTACCTCAACCCCATGTTCCTTCAACAACGCCTCACCACCCATAAAAGTCTCATTCTCACCTACAACAACGCGCTTAATCCCATACAATATCATGGCTCCTGTACACATATTACACGGAGACAATGTAGTGTACATGGTGCAGTCCCGATACACCGACGCTGGTAATCTGCCGGCATTTTCCAAGACTGACATTTCACCATGTAAGATGGCTGATTGTTTCTGGACTCTTTGATTGTGGCCAAATGAAAGCAAGGTGCCGTCTGATTTGACTAGACAGCCTCCGATGGGGATGCCTCCTTCGTCGTAGGACTTTTTGGCTTGGTCGTATGCTATTTGCATACCTTTCTTGTCATTGAGTGAATGGGTCATTCTTTTGGAGAAGTTATTGGGGGGAGAAAGAGAAGGTTCTCTTTTTCTGATAGTTAGCGTAAATGATGTGAAGAGGGGGATCTCGAGTAGAAGAATGTCCTTTTCATCTTATTGTTATTTCGTGTCGCTCTTAATGCGCTTTTAATTTCTTTTTTCTTTTTTTCCCATTTTTTAAATTTTTGGTTTTCCATCACACCGGAGATGAATGCCCAATTGGGAAAGTGGTATTGCCGAATTTGAAAGTATTCTGTTTTGAGCACCTATTTGCAGCTGAGGTAGTGAGAGATGTGGCATTTGATGTAATGAATTGAAACCAATGGGCATACAGGGTATTCGCCCACTAGTATTTACTTTGATGGTTTCTAAGTATCGAACAATTCTTTTTACCCTGAAAACTGTGCAAAAACGAGAGGTATTTTGAAAAACAAGCTTTAATTATAGGGATTAAACTTAGGAAACATTCTAATCTCCTTAGGCAGAGTAAACCTTCTGTGACTACCAGGTCTTTCTCTGCTGTCGTCGTTCTCTTCGAAACATCAACTCATCTAGTTGCCAAAGAGTAAAGTTACACAAAGTTTATTACCAGGCGCTCTATTGGGAATGCGCTCACGTGACTACTAACTCCCCTCCCTCTATCTCACTTCACTTCTAAACTTAACTCGTCAATCATGTCTTGTATTCTTGCCTGGGACAAGTCAGAGTCAACTTCACTCAATTTACACTGGAATCTCAGTGAATCACCCATTTGCAAAACCCCTTTACATTCCAAAGAAGGTATATCAAACAACATCTCAAGATTCTTTGCAGTTGACTTCACATATATGGTTATTGACCGTTCCTTGAGGGCAACGTCGCCAAATTTAGCACGCGCTAAATCTATATTGCTTGAATTAATCAACCTCACTTCATCAATCTGATCGAGCACAAACTTATCATCGGAATCATCACCCACTGCCGGCTCCACCTGTACTTGCCATGACCTCAAAAGCAACTTGAACCGCAAATCCCATAGAGTGAGATAGCCACTTTGAGTACCAATGATGCACCAACTATCTTTGTTAGTTCCACTGGTGATAAAACTAGTGATTAGTCCAAATGATAATGGGTTCTGTAACGAGTATTGTTGTTTCATGGTGATCATATCGATTGCATGTACTTGCAGCTGATAATCAATGGCGTAAATCATATTGTCCAAAATCGTAACTAAAATTGCAAATGAATTCAACACCAGCTTGCGAATGAGTACCGGTGTCATAAACTTGACAATTTTTCGACTCTTGTTTCGAACAAATTCAATTCTGAAAATTCGTACAGAACCATCTCGACAAGCAATCACAACACAGTTTCTCAATTGACAAAATGCAATTGATGTAACTCGTGACTTCAACTCAATTGATTGATCCGAGGCATTCGACAATCGATTAATATCCTCCAATTTGGATTTTCCCCAAATTTTAACAACACCATTTTCGGACCCAGTTATAAAATAATCACCCATGGGAGACATGTCCAAGCAAGTATAAGCGTCTATCTCTTCACTTGTTCGACGTATGTTCAAGTTGAACAAGTTCAAACTCTCCAATCCAACTTGCAACTTGCCCTTGACAGCTTTTCCAAATTCGGCAAAATCATCGAGCGTAGGGGCAATAGTCAATGTATGCAAATAGTTCCATATGAAATGGTTTGAGCCGGCGTATGTATGTTTCACATGACATGTAATGACACGATCTTCGTCGACATGATAAGACTTGTGAAATAAAGTGGGGTCATTGATCCACAAAGTCTTGGCAAAAGTGTCCCGACTTGACTCCATTTCTCCAAACACATTGGCTTCGATCGTCTGTACGGAAGCTATGGCACGCTCCATATTAGGAAGTATCAATGTTTGATGCAGCTGCCTGGAATGGTCCAAACTTCTCAATGACACGGTATCTTCTGATTTCACCACAATTTTGTTATTTTTTAGCCCTGCTACTGATGTAACTGGTTCTGACTTGAAGACAACATCGAGGAAAACGTTTCTTGGGGTGAGATTAAATTGCTCAAATTGTATATGTTGCTGCTGCTGCTGCTGCTGCTGCTGCGGTTTGTGCTTTTGCAGCTTTTGATGGGGATTCCTTGAAATTCTACTGATTCGATAAATATAACTTCTCAAAACAAGAACCTTCCACAAGGACTTGTCATCCAACCCAATAGATTTGAGTTTGAGTAACCATTGCTTATCTTCTGAACTCAATGGTATATTTTCCTTATTTCTACCACTATTGTATGATACAACAGCAGTACTCAATTTCGGCATATACACCGACTTCCCCATATTTTGAGGAAACGACATAGCCGTAGAATTTCCTTTATTCGGCGTCAACGAAAACCCCTTTTCTTGCCAAAAGAGCGATTTGCTGGTGAATGCCAATGCCCAAGTCATTACTCCGTCATACACTTGTTTGCTCAATGGTCGAGTAAGACTAGGGTACAATGTATTCCAATTTATTTCAAAAACATCATAGCTTAAATACCCTTTGATTAGTGGATACAAAAAGCAATACCGATCCGCATCACTCAAGTTGCTACTGATCGATATTATCAAGTTGATTAATGATTGTCGTATCCATTCATTTGGATGTAATAGTAAATGAATTGAATTTGATAATAGTTCAGTGTAGATTTCCAAAGTGTTGAACTCTAATTTTGAGTTTATCAATTTTTGCAGAACAAACACATTAAAGATACGAAGAACCTTTAAAACAACAAATTGCTCACATTCATTGATGGATTGTAGAAGTAGTGGTAGGATATACTGTTCAAACGACAATGCTCCAATGTACGGGCCAATTTGCAAAACCGCTGATAGAAATGCTAACCGAAGCGTCGGATCAGAATCATTCAAATATGAAATCAAATGAGGGAGAATGATATCATTTGTTTTATCTCTGCCGAAAAATTGACACAAGGGTAGTATATTCTCAAGTAGACTAACCTTGACTGACGAGTGAGAATCAGTTAGGATACTCAATGTAATTTCCTTAAACTTTTGATCTAGTTGGTCCTTGGAAAGATGTATGGAGGTAACTGCCTTCATAACACTTTCGGGAAGCAAATTTGAAGAGTTTGAAGAGGTTGCTGTACTGCCAAGATGTCGCTGCTTCAATGCTTTCGACATGGACCAAAACTTTTTAGCAACCGTTGCAAGGTATGGCAAGCATATTGCAACGCAACCATTGATCAATTTTTGCGACTCCGAATCTATTTTCAACACCAACAAATTGTTCACTTTGGCTAACAAGTATTCGGGAAACACAAGAACATTGATTGGGGTCACATACGAACAGGATAGCATCAATGTCGTTATGGCATACAATGCAAGGCAAACCACCTTTGCCGACACGTGATCGAGTGAGTGGCGCACAGCAGATTCAACGAATTCGTCTAATATGGAACACAAGTACGGTAATGACCTGTCTAGCTTGGACTCATCGTTGATTTGCTCAGACAATGCTAGTATCAACAAACAGCATTTTCGCTTTGAATCAGGCAACTTCACCGTATTCAACAACGAAGTGACCAAGTTTATGATAACCAAAGAAGCATCACTGCCGTCTTCATTATTGACGTATTTCTTGGGCTGTATCCGGTAATTGTGAGGCATTGTGGGGAGGTTCATTTTCATGGGAAGAAGCAGCGACGATGGTTGTTGTACTTTATAAGTAAATCCCAAGGATTCGCTGATTCTGGCAAAGTTGTTGTAAATATGATCTATCTTCAAATCACTAGATGTAATGTGCTTATCATGCTTGGGAGCAAAATCCTCTTGATGAGTTACATTCTCCATAAACTCATACAAAAAGGTGTAAAAGAACTCAGGGAAGCAATTTCCTCTGAATTCCTGCAATAATTCACGAGCACTACTTCGTTCACTAGGATTCACTTTTAGTAGTCTCTGTATCAACTTGACAATGTGCGGATTAGGTATGCTTGAAAAATTAGGCTCATACTCATTCCTCATGTACTTGAACAATTGAGATAATGTGAAAACGGGTTCGCCATCACACCACAACTCGGCAATGACACACCCTAAACTGAACAAATCCATTTCATCTGTGACATTGTTTTTAAAATTAAAAGATCCATTGTCGTTGAAATTCAGAACAGTATTGTTGTTGTTGTTGCTGCTGCTATTTTGGCTATTGTAAAACCGTTCCGGGGCGAGATAACAAACTCTTCTGCCCGAACCATCATAATAGAATGAAAATTGATTCGGATTATCTTCCGGGATATACGTAGGTTTGGTTATATTTGCAAAATCAGAAATCAAGATCCAGTCCCATGATGTTACAAGTATATTCTCCAATCGTAAGTCTCCGTGGTGTACATTTAGTGAGTGCAATTCACAAACTGACTTCAACAACTGGAACGTGATGAACAATTTCTCCACCGGCTCCAAGAACGGGCGTAAAGATAGTCGATCATATAGATTTATTTTAGCCATTTCTCGAATCATATACCCAGCTCGATCAGTTTCAATTAGTTTATGCCACGTCAAAACACTCTTGAATGGATACAACACCGAGGATTCTTTGACTAGGTATTCTAGTACATCCTGAAGTTGCAAAGTGTATGATGGAGTCGATGGTTTGATCAAGAGCTTGATAATGACAAATTGACCCGTGGACTTGTCTATCGCTTTGATAGTTTTGAGAAACCTCGAATTGCTTAGTAGCTCCACGTATTGGTAGTTTTCCAATGCATCGACATACGATGATATAGCAATTGTGGGGGCTGAAGGCGCCAACAACGACAACTTCTGGCCCATGTTGGTTGGCAATTTTTGATGACTCCGTTTTTATTTTTTTGGGGGGGGGGGGAGAGATGGGGAATTGGAGAATGTATGGCTGGAAAAGAGTTAAAGTAGGCGCGATAAGATTGAGAGAGGAAAAATTGTTACTGCATCAAAAGCAAAGCGTTACAGTGCATACGCAACACGGGAATTCTTCTCCACTTTCAAATGGAGGACAGTAAAGGCAGTGATGACGAATTGAACATTAGTCCCGCTTTTCCCATAGATGACGTGAATACCGACCAAGAGGTAATACAATACCTCCAGGGTGTGCGGAGTGAAGCAAGCGCAATGAACCATATATTGTATCATGAGAGAGAGGACCATATAATCGTTCAAGATCATCATACTCCAATACATAGTGAGCCTACTGTAACAGATGTCAAATTTCACACTTGGTCAACTCAATTGATTCACAATTTCAAAGTGTTAAAAGAGAGAATACGGACTCAAGACCAAAACACTATTTCCTACGATACCATATACTCGCTCAAATGGAAGACTGCATTCAAAAACTCTCCTCCTGATATCAATTACTTTGTCTATGCGTTGGACAGAAAGCTATGTTTTGATATATTAGTAGAATTGACAAAGAGACTAAGCATCACAATGAAAGAGACTTTTGGCCAGTGGTTATGGAAAGTGTTTTTGAAGCTTGATAATATCTTGGAAGCTAGTGAGTGTGCAATATTACGAGACTTGGCCAAGACTGCAATAAAGTTGAAGTCGAAATTGGACGAAAGTACAACAGTCGCAAATTCAATCGCTGGTTATACTTTTGATATGATTATTGCAATTGTGGGGTTGTACTATGGACAATCTGATCTATTGCAAGGATGATATGGAGGGGCTGTCATGTAGATAGCGGGTAGCATCTTTATATACGGCTATGTAGAAGGGACTGGCATATGTACCGTAATAAAGTTGGGATCTGTTTGCGACATTGCCTCGTTTCCGACACTAAACCTTTCACGACATTGGAAAAATTTCATCCCACAACCGTCCAACTCCAAACTATCTCTTCCTCCACCTGTTAAACCCAATCATCACCTCACCACACCTCCCCTCCCACCCCATTACAATGGCTCCAAAGGCAAGACAAGACTTGGTTATTCCCTACGTTCACGTACCTGCAAAATCCAGAAAAGACGCAGGAAATGTTCTTTCGCAATCATTACCAATGGCCGCTATGTTTATGAGAAATAAGATGTTATCATGGGCATCGGTATTCTTGTCAATTCAATCATACTTGAATGAACCAATCAATAAACCAGCAGAAGAAGACCAGGGTCAACAGTCGCCAGCTTTGAGGATCGCGTTTGCCGTTATTGCGTTGATTACTTGTTACATGGATATTGTTTTCCCTAGTACTAATCCAACAGTAAAGAGGGCAGCCAAGATTGTGTCTGAGACTGCAACTGCCGTGACTACTGCTACTGCAGCAGCTGCTGCCAAGGCGTAAACCACCAAAGCATTCGTTACATGATTCAAGAGATATGGAATATCTCATGCTACTAATTTTCAGGTCCGAACATTTGTATGATCTTTAGTATTTACACATTAATTATTACACTTTCTATTCCAATATATGATGCAGCAAGGGTTTTCGACCCATGGTCCCACCGTAAATCACTCAACCCTATAGCAGACTCTTTGGTTTCACCTTCAGGAGGAATGCTTGGCGTGTAGATAGCAACACATCGTACAAAGCTCTTGTCTTCACCTTTATGACTTTTTACATTCACATCCCAAATTGAAACTTTTCCAAAATCGTCACCCACTGCTAGTAGTTTCCCATTTGGCGATAATACACTGTTGAATAGTAATACGTCTTTTGAAACATTATGGCGAACTTCAGGTGAAAAATTCTCAGCATTCTTGAACAATTCTGAGCTCTTGAGATTGTCACCAGTCTCCGCATCCCACATATTCAAAATACCTTCCATTGAAAGCGACGCCAATATACTCCTATCGGTATCGGGTATCCAATGTAGTCCAATGATAGGTGAAGCGTGTAGCTTCAATGCTTGATTCCTCTCAGTTTTGACATTCAAATCCAAAGATGTATGAGCAGCTGAGCTGGTCCATACCTTGATCTCATAATCAAAGTCGGAGCAAGTGACCAAGAGCTTGGAAAACTCATTAAGTTTCATCAATGAAATGTGATTTTGATGCCCGGGTAAGCTTCCTATTGCTCGTACTTCATAGCTATTTACACCAACGTACGGTTGTGTGATGTCGTAAATCTTGATTCCTTGTGTTGCAGTAGTTAAAGCAAATTTGTCCTCACTTAGCCAACATGCAGTCTGCACAGCGTCGCCGTTAGCATCAATAGTAGCATTGGTAGTAGCGACATCATTCAGTTCTTCAGTTTGGATTTGTCGTATCAACGATAGGGTGACTCCATCCCAAACTGTTGTATTATTGGCACTGTCAATGGTTATAACAAATTTCCCCAGCTTGCTCCATAAAATATTTGTAATCAACGATTGCTTAATCTCACTTTCTGCACTGATATCCTCAAATACAGTATTTGCGATATTCCGAAGTTTACCATCGGGTGACCATGCGCGTATTTCACTAAACGCACCGGCTGTAAGTAGCAAATTGCCCAATGGAGACCATGATACAATATTAATCTCATTTTTAGCATTCAATAAATCAGGGTGGCTCACTTCCACCGACTCCACAAATTTTCCATCTCCTATTGCATTTATGATTACGCTTCCATTAGATTTCCCATATGCAAGCACTTCACTAGTAGGATGCCAATCGCAGGATAAACTGGATGAAAAGTGTAGTTCTGTCGAAAGTTCTTTAGTTTCTGTGTTGACATTATATGCCACTCCATTATCAATATCCATTTCATCCTCTTTTCTGTTACCATTCTCTTCTGCTTCTGATTTTAACTGAAACCTCTTGTTATTTTTGGTCTTGGAGAAATTAGAATCACTCAAATTGGTTATTTCTTGCTGCACAAGTGCTCCCAATAAAGTATAATCACTATCGTCTTTGGCATCGGATTCCGCTATAGTATATAGTATCCCCTTCTGTACTAAATCTACTAAACATCCAGGCTCTATCCTGTTGATTATATCCTCATTCTCTTGATGTTCGTACTTCAGACACTGTGACTGCCGATCAAAGGTGAATGCAGACAAATCATACCCTGTTTCTTGAAAATATCGCCATATTAGATAGTTCAATTCTGCGCTTGTTAGTGGCATGTCGTCGTGTGTTAATAGTCTTGAATGAATGTATGAATATATTGGCTGTAGTAAGGGTCTAGTTGTTGATGGTTTCAATTTTTTTTTTTTTAGTTAAATTTTTCTGTCGAGCGAGAGACAGAGACAGAGAGAGACAGAGACAGAGACAGAGACACAGCCAGCCAACTAACACTGTCACCAAATACAACATCACACATAGGCACAACGGGGATTGTGTTCAGTACATACCATGCACATGGCCATATAGTAGACCCGGTTGTAGGATAGTGGGTGCCAGTTCTTGACTTTAAGTGTATATCTAATGTGAGAATTGGAAAGGTTTGTGTAGCGTCCTCTTTCAGCCGCTGAACGTCTTTGATATCCTTTGTCGATGAAGCTTATACCAGTCCTTCTATATATGTAAAGTCTCTCTTACATCACTTTCTGATGTGGCTATTGCTGTTTGTTACCAGAGATTAATTCTTATGTTCACACTTTTAAAAAGTTCTTTCTGTGAAACTCCCTTACTTTGTCGAGAGAGAGAGAGAGAGAGAGAGGGAGAGGGAGAGAGAGACAGATCAATAGTATTAGCCTCTTCTACTTCTTACAGCCAGATTGGTCCAATCACGACAATATATTACCACCATGAACAGACTGGGGAATAGACAGAGCAGAGCAGTTTGGAAGAACCAGGATGGTGGCCGTCAGACCAATAACCCATACGCCACCAACAACAACAACTTGACCCGCACAGAAACCAATAGAAGTTATGTTTCAATGAAGGAAGCAGCAGCTGGCGGAGGAGTACCACCACGGCCACCAGGAGGACCCAGCTCTAATCTGTTACAGGTCCCAAATCCGTATGGTAACATGAACAATGCAAATGGACTTCTGAAACAGAATAGAAGGATGAGTATCCACTATGCTGCCCATCAGCATGGACGTTCGTTTTCACAATCTGGAGGTGCGCCACCACCGTTGCCTGTATTGCCGTCTGGTCTCAATGCCTCAGGGAGAGGTGAGGACAAGCCATTATCTATTGAGCAAAAGATTTTCAAAGAGTTGGGACATGGGTCAGCGGCCGAAGTTGACGATTACTACAAAACATTAAAGAAACAAAACCAATTGATCACCAGAGATATCAAAGAGAATATCAACCAGAACCAGAAAAACATTTTGCAATTGACTAAAGATTTGAAAGAGACGCAAGAGGAATTGGTGAATATGAGAGTGACTGCCAAGGACTTGTTTGAAGTGCTTGATGATTTCAGAGACGCTGCTGAACGTCGACTAAAATTGGAGTTTGATGCGCCTCAGCAACAACAACAGCAGCAACAACAACAACAGCACCACCCACATCTGCCTACCAAACAACTGCAATTACGCCCTTCTAAAAACCAAAAAGACCGTTCATCTATACTTGTACTTGAGAAAATGTGGGCCAAAGAGATTCAATCTTTGTTTAAGCATGTTGAAGGAGCATCTAAATTCATTCAGCCAATTCCAGGTAGACATGTTTTAGCAGAGAGTGGGAGATGGCATGAAGTTAATGTGGGTACATGGAAACCTAGTCATGCAGGACATTTATTCATTTTGAATGATTTGATCTTGATTGCTACTAGAAAACCTAGTGGCAGTGGCGCAGGCGGTGGCACAGGCGGTGGCACAGGCGGTGGTGGCCATCCTAACTTGAGCGACAAGTCCACGACTGATGCGAAAGGTGGTAGCAAACTACAAGCTATACAATGTTTACCCTTGATTCAAGTGTCGATCAATCAAGTCAAGCCACCTAAAAGTGATAACTCGTTATACTTTATCAATATCAAGACCAAGTCACTCAGCTACGTCTACTCAACTGACCGGTACGATCATCTAGTTAAAATAGTTGATGCATTCAACAAGGGAAAGAATGAAGTAGTCCACGCCAAGAGATTGGAAAACGGCAGCAAGAATGTAGACAATGATGGCAATGAAACAAAAGAGGAAAAGCGTCAATTGCGAGAAACACTTCGACGTTCTGGGTCGTACAACGACGGTCAAGGTCTTGTTGAAGATCAAGGTAAGCGTATCAGTGGTCCCGGTGGAATGGCTAGTCCCACGCGTACCTCCAACTCACACAAGAGGTCGTCGTCCGATTTTGTTTTGGATGATATTAGTGCCCGAGTCCACTCCAGGAATCGGTCACAAGATATGGGTCAAGCAATGTCAATGCCCGGTAATGGGAACGCGGGACAAAAATCGCTGTTGTTCAATGAAATCAAACGAGTTGAGGATAAATTGGATGATGTGGACGTCTACACATCTCAAAACGAGTATGTCAAAGCAGTTGAATCGTTGAATGGAATCGAAGCTAGAATTCGTGGTATTGAAAACAAAATCACCAAGCAGAAATCGCAATCCGGATATGATGTGGGTGACGAAGTCTTGTTACTCGATGTCTCGAAATTGAAAATCTCGAACCGGAAACAAGATTTGACCAAAAATTTGCTATTTGACTTGCAGAATAACATTTCACGGCTCTCACCAACGGCTGTGGGCGATATACTTCATTTATTTGATGCTTTGAATCAATTGCAAACTGGAATCCAGGCCTATTTGAACTCAACGTCGCTCTACCTTTCCACTATGGTTTCCAGATTGATTGTGGGTTTGCAAGGAAGTACCAAAGTTGATGTTGTCAACTACTTGTCCAATTTGGTAGTCGTTAACGTTGCGATTGTAAAGAGAACTGTGGAGACATACAATACCGAGATTAAAGCTATTGTTGAACAAAGCCCGCAAAACAGTAATGTTGACTCCTCGGGGTTGGTGGATTGGTGTGCTGATGAATTCGGCAAGTTGTTTAAACAAATTAAAAAGCATTTGTACGGGACATTGTTGATTGTGGAGAGTCAAATGGAGGAAGAGGACGATGGGTTAGGAGTGGTTCATGTACAATATAGAGTCAAGGATGAAAACTTGTATGAACAATTTGCAAAGGTGTTGGAGACCCAATTGGATGAATTAAAGAGAGTTGGCGTGAATGTTGATTTCATTTTCGATTCGATATTGAACATCAAGCAGACTACATCGTTGTAGAGTGCATCACGTGTGTATGTGACTAGTGTTTGATTAACGTATCTCCCTATTCACCAGTGAATAATAAAATTACAAAATTAACTGCTTGCGTTGTTTGCCGCCATGCAAATTATGTCTATAATTTATCATAAAGGAACATCAAATTATAATGCTCTCTAAAATAAGCACCTTTCCTCTTTAAATAAACCAAAATTAGCGACGCAACAATCAAAATCCCGGCCAAAATACTAAACAAAATCCCAGGTCCAATAGCGCGTAACAAAGGTTCAACAATAAACGTAGCAATCGCTGCCAAAATCTGTCGAATCAAATTGTTCAACGCAACTCCAGTGGCACCTTTACCAGGCAACGTATCAACAAGGTACGTTACGGTTGCACCAATGACCAACATCGAAGCAAACCCACAAATGGCAGTCCCGATCAACGGCACGAGCCAAAACTCGCCGTACTTGATCGTCCATCCAAATATGAGACATGCAATGGGATAAAGGATACAAGCAAGGACAATGTTCCAAGAAATACGCGACTCAGGCACCAATTCACCGTGTTGTTCGGCATACTTGTTGAGGAGATAGTCGTTCCATCGACCACCAATCATGGATGCAGCTAGGTATGTGATTGAGTTGGGAATATACATCAACCCGACAATTATTTGGGAAAAGTGGTAGGGTTCGCGTGCGTACTCGTATGAAATTGTCAAATTGAAAAAGTAAATCAATGCAAATGAAATTCCCGAGAACAAAATGACGAGAATGACTGGTGGGTGACTGAGTAGTACGGTTGAGTGTAATGGACGTATAAATAAGTCGTAGCAGTTGGTTTTGAATTTGGCCCATTTATTGGCCTCATGGGTATTTTCTTCATTGACGCGTGCTGCACTCGATCCCAAAGTGTTTCGCGATGCAACTCTTGATGCAGCTCTTGATGCAGCTCTTGATGCAGCTCTTTGTGATGGCACATTTGATGCCGATCGACGAATCTCTTCGGTTATGTATTGTTGTTGTAAACGGCGCGAATAGGTTGATCTGTTTGTGGTTAAACGTGACAATGTTGGCATAACGGGGTCAACAACGGGGCCGTCATCTTCCTCACCTTCGAAATGCGAATTAATGGAAGCAGCCACTGATCTTCTGCTCAAGTTGGTAGCAATGCGCTGTAACTCTGTGTCAGAAATAGGCTCTGGTTGCTGTTGCTGTTGCTGTTGCTGTTGCTCTTGGTCGTGGTCGTGTTTTTGATGTTGTTTATGCTTTTGCTTCTCCGATAAGCTTTCATCGCTAGATGAGCGTTGTGCTTCCTCATGTTCATCAGCAGAATGCGACAAATTACTCTTTTCGTCCTCGTCGTTTGAAGCATCTTGATGTTGCATCATTGCTTTAATAGCTTGCAAATTATCCACTTTTCTCAATGTTTCTGGCAATAGGAAAGCCATGGACAACAAATTACAACCAGCAAAAATCAACAATAGCCATTGTGTTGCTCTCCATCCCCAAGCTTGAGAAACAGCACCACCCAATATAGGAGCCAAGAATGGGCCCATCAAAGGTCCAAGATAATACCATCCCATAGCTTTCCCTCTTTCATGAGGAGCAAACAAATCAGCAATTGTGCCCGCTCCAACGGCTTGGACGGAAGCGGATGAGCCACCCTGCAATACCCGCAAAACAATCAATGCAGAAATATTTGGAGAAAGGGCCGTACCGATTGAAAAAGCAACAAAGAGTACAAAACTGACAAGATAAACCGATCTTCTTCCGAATCGTTCACTGAAAGATGACCACCAAAGAGGGAAGATACCCAATGAAAGCAAGTAAACCCCCACCGATACATTGACTTCGGAATTGGTCGTATGTAGTTTCTCAACAATATCATCGATTGCTGGTAACATGATTGAAGTACCCATTGGTCCTGTAATTGAGGCAAGGGCAACAATTGTCACAATCAAGTATTTAATCTTTTCAGGGTACTCACGAGCATCGCGATATTCCGGGACAACCACGATACTTGACAACAAACCACGTTTTTCTCTTCTTGGAACTCGAAGCGATTTTTTCGAAGCTGAAGTAACTGCCGATTGTTGTCTACCCATCATTTGTGACCGTTGCCTTTCCAAATCTTCAAATGAAGAAACATTACGCTCCAAGTCAGCTAAGGGACCAAGTATAGGGTTTGGCGGTTCATGTTCTGTAGCATGGTGTGAGCTACGATGAGACTCTTGAGGATGAATGTGGGGTGGGAAGGCAGTGTATGGTTCGTTTGCTGGGTAAGTCGGTGACTCTGATCGATTTAGTGGTTGTACTTGATGCAGATTGTGGGGTTGATTTTGTTGTGATTCTGAGGATGCTATGGAAGTACTGTCTCCTTCATCAAGAGTTTTGTTCAAGTTATCAGGTGCGTAGGGTTTGACTTCATTTGTAGATGAGACTGGACTCGACTTATGAGACATGATATATGCGTAAGTAATGTATAAATTGTCTAGAAGTGTGCAATGTGAAAAATTCAAGACGCAAAAAGGCCAAGCTCTTAGTGAGATAAAAGTAGACGAGTGTTGGTTGATTGTATGTCAGCTGTGATGGTAGTGAGTAGTGGCGATGAGATACCCATGTAATTTAAACAAACAGTGATGATTCAAGGAAGAAGAAGTCAACAGTTGCTGAAAATATATTCTTCAAGCGGCTAAATTGGTGCGGCGGGGTTGTAAACGTTTTCTTCACACACACACACACACACACAATTTTTAGTCAAAAAGTGGGAGATGGAATGTTCAAGTTTGGGTTGTGTTTGCCGCTTCTATTCCTTTCCGTCTTTCTGTTCCTTTGGTCGCTTCCTTTCCTTGTCTTTCTGTATTATAGGTATTGGATTTGAGAAAGGTTTTTATTTTATTATAATTTTTTTTATTTTTTCTTGGTATGACTGTGGTGTAATATATAACCTTAACTTTTCACACGCAAAACAATTTGGTGTACAATGGGTTTTTGCAAAGTAGGATAACAAAGGTAGATAGTGTGTACCTTGTTGGGTTAATATCGATCTACGGCGGGGAGGGGACTTGAAAAAGGAGAAAGTAAGTAAGAAGAGAACGAAGAAGCTTTTTTTTTTTTTTAAATTTCCAACGATGGTTTGGTTATTGATGTATTATAATTATGTTGTGATGAGGGGGGGCACAGAATCGATATACATTCTATGGAACAGGTTTAAGGGCTGAGGAAAAAGTTTTCAAATTTACTTTCCGCGATGCCGAACGGTATTATATCTTTAGTAATGTTACATCACACGGATTAATCACTTTTTACAAACGGAGTATAAATTTCAGATGAAGAATAGGTTTTGGTGGCATTGTCTCAATTTTTTGTCAGCACCACTGTTTTTGTACACAGTGAAGCACCAGCACCACCAAGAAGAGCCCACAGATAGACCACAACACTTCCTACGTGGCTTCATCGCTACATCTCACCTACATCGAGCAGTTTCATAAATTTTTGATCCAACAAGGATCTTAAACGTTTTGCAGTATGGTTAGTCAACGGTGTTTAAAAGCCCCCACCTTGCGTTATCCCGAATTGGTTGCACTCGTTTCTTTTTCCTCAGCCCTTTCCTTTCACTGTAGTGAATGTAAATCTTGGCTTATGACGGGTTCCAAACGTTTGAAATGTTCCAGTACATAGCCATGCAATGCCATTTGCCTTCGTATAATCTCTGCAGCCTATACAGAAGGTAGTTATTTCGCTGGCTCTATTTGTAATCAATCGACAACGCACTCTACAAGTTAGTAACTTTCATATAAGTATCTATAGACCCCAGGGTCCACCTTAAAGCTACAACCTCTCGCTGGAGTAACTTTCGACGGAGTTTCGGGTAGTTTTGCATCCTTGTTCAATGTCTGCAAAAAGGGAAAAAAAAAAAAAAAAGAAAAAAGCTTGTGTTGCTGGCTTTGTAACTTTTGGAGCAATTGCGCTCCAAATTCACGGAAATAAGATTAAGTTATTGCCGTTGGACAGTCGACACGTCTACTACTCTAAAGAGCACACGACAATGACAACTAGACCCTTCAGTGAAAGATTTGATCCCTATGCAAGCGAAAGAGATAATATTTTCTCCTCGATGAGTTTATTAGCTGTATTGATCAAATTTTGTGCTTGAGAAGTATCCTCCTCTACTTATGCAACACTTCTTCTCCACACTGCTATGTATGAAAAGATATATATCACGTGAATATCATGTGTGCCAACTAAGAAAAAGAAATTTGGGAAATAGAATACACAAATCAAACATAACGATGTGTAATATCCCCTCGCCACTCTATTTTTCAAATCATAGCCCACTGACAGCCACTACCTCTTGCTACTACTGGTCTGACTCACACAAATGAGTGTACGACATTCAATACCTGTTATTATCATCAGGACCGCAATTGTGGTCCCATTATTTATCATTGGTTGTCTAGCAATAGTCGTTACGCAACTAATTGGCGTACACTTTTTCAAGAATAACCCATCTACAAAACAGGCAATCATCAACGAAACCAAGACCCATTTTGTCATTTTGCTTTGTGGGATCACTTCAATCATAAATCCTTGCAAATTTGCCGTCACAATCGATACAAACTCCGTACCCAACGCCCAACAATTTCAAGTGGATTCAAGTAACCATCTCCACACTTTACTCCAACCCAACTCAGTCATTATATCAAATCATCAAATCTACACAGATTGGCTCTTTCTATGGTTTTTGACATATACTTCACATTTAAGTAATGCCGTGCACATTATTCTCAAAGATTTATCAAAGTTGCCCGTATTGGGATACGGAATGAAGAACTTTAATTTTTTGTTCCTTTCAAGAAAATGGGAACACGACAAGGTTGTATTGACGAACCAGTTGTTGGAAATTGATGCAAATGCCAGAGGACACGGGCCGGCCAATGGTTACAAACTCTTGTCTTCAACGGATAAAGAGGTTAAAAAATGGCCCCAGGGTGTTGATGAATCCAAGATATGGCCATATGAACTCATCTTGTTTCCTGAGGGCACAGTTCCATCCGATAGAACAACCAAGAAATCAGCAGAGTACATTGCGTCTAAAGGGTTGCCACCTTTGAATCATGTCTTGTTGCCTCGTATCAGAGGTTTGTACTTGGCTTTACAAAAGTTGCGCAATTCAGTTGAAATTGTGTATGACGTGACAACAGCGTATTCAAGTTTGAAAGAAGATGAGTATGGAGAATTGGTGTTTTCGTTGAAGAATTTTTACTTGCGAGGTCGCGGTCCACCAGTGGTAAACTATTTCATTAAAGGTTATAAATTGCTGGATATTCCATTGGGTGAGGAGGCATTGGATAGTACTGTTGAAGCTAGTGATGAAGATTTGCAGAAATTTGAAGATTGGTTATTGAAGATATGGTATGAGAAGGATAAATTGATGGATAATTTCTATAAAACTGGTCATTGGGGAATAGGAAGTGACACTGGCAGTGGAAACAGTCATGGAGCTACTAGAATCAATACTAAAACAATTGTTGGTGATTTCAAGTTGAGAAGCCCCTTGGAATTTACAAAACCTTTCCTTGTGGTGATTACAATATTATTGTTGAGTTATACACTTTTGTCATTGGCATACTCACTAATAGTTGCACGCGCATAGATGAGAGAGAACCTTCTTTTGTATAAGATATTAGATATACAAACTTATAATATAGACTTGCCGAATTACAGGTGCTTTTTTTGTTTTGTCGTTGTTTTGTTTCCAATCTGTTCGAGTATTTTGTTTTGTGCAACTACTGAACCTCTTGCTGCGAAAAATTTAAAATTCAATACACATCAAATAATGTTTCATTCAAAACAACAAGGACAAATGCGTCAAATACAATTCTAGGCACTTTTTTAGTGTAGGATATATTAAAATCCCCATCTTTCCATCAAGCTGTTTCTCAAAATACTTTTTTTTTGCTTCATTAGTCTAGCTCCACCAAAACAATATCAGTCATGTTCACCATATCTAAAGGCATTACCCTTTTGACCATAATAATCCAGTTTGTAGCCATGGTTTTACTTGCGTTCTTGCTTCTTGGCTGCATCAATACGTCCTCCAACTATTCCAACGTTTACTTGTTTGACTACAAATTCAATTCATCATCATCATTGTATCAACACTTAACTCTTGATTCCAACTCCACCACAACCCCCGGCAACACAACCACATCCTCAACATCCATTTTAAATTCAGACTTGTCCAAGATCTCAGTCAAGGTGGGCTACTTGGCACTTTGCCTTTCTGCCAATGATCTTCAACAATGCACATTCTACACCAACGTGCAATCGATCCCACAACTCACAATATCCTTTCTTGAGACTAGATTTAACTTACTCAGTATTGCCCAAACTTTCAACTCTTCCATAGTTCACTCGCATTTACTAATGGCGTCTATAATCATTACACTAGCAACACTAGTAATCTTGTGCTACTTGACCTTACCAATAAGTTTTGGGTCGTTGGTCATGAAAAAAGTGGGTTTACTTCTAACATTTGTCAATATGGTGCTTTGGGGATTGGGTAGCATGTTGCAGCATCAGCTGGTCAATGCAACAACGAGTTTGTTAAGTGGTGCTAGTTTTGAAGTGGTTGAGGTAAATCGGGGTCAACGGGCTGAGACTATGGCTTGGGTTGCTTTTAGCTTTTTGGTTGTTGTGTTTTTGAGCTTTGTGATGATGAATTATGCAGCTATGAAGAGTAGGAGGAAAGATTCAGGTGGGGATGGTGGGGAAAAGAGAGGGTATACGGAGAAAGTATGAAGAGTTATATTGCAGAGAATGATGGACGCGTAGATGAACTTATGATGATTGTCGAAAACTAGCAAGGGTAGAGAGACAGTGTTATAACAGAATATACGTATCATTTAATTCATATAGGCAATAAAAGAGCAAGAGCAAAACGATTTCGTGCAACAAGTCAAAGTTCACGCTGGACTTCAAAGCACATCAAGATCCACCCCACATTTAAACCACGGTCTAAACTACAGTCTGAACTACAGTCTGAAAGAGTCTACGCAATACACCGCATTCACAGTTTGGTATGACGCGGAGGGGTGCTTGGTATTCCCATTTCGCTTTGCATACGTATTGAGTGTAGAAGACTTTCTACCAGTAATATTCTATCCTTTCGCTGCAAGAGTATTACCCATGGCCTTGCTGTGACATATGATTATCAATGCATCATAATCTGCAGCTTCAACCTCAGCAACATCTTGAATTCATCACGGAACGTAACTCAAACCTTTTTGTACTGGATCATTCCCATAACGAATTAGGTTGCCGTAGTAAAGCGCGGTGAGTGTACCACTTCAAGCAGTAATGAGGAACTTCTAATCAATCGACTCGTATTACTAGAAGTAATATACGAGAAAAAAAAAAAAAAAAAAAAACCGTAAGACTTCGGTCACAGTTACAAATGAGTCGAAGACGTCCTAACCAGACAATTGAATTGTAAATTTTGTCATACTTTTTTCGATTCTCAAAATCAAAACAACACGACTCTTTCGCACCTTTCACCAAAATTATTCAGCTGTGCACGACTTTAACTTTTATTGTTGTGATAGTGAGTAAATGACTGAGCTGGTGAGTTATAACACTACACTACTTTTTTGGGGGTGTTGTCTCTTAAGGATTGACTTCCGTGTTCAAGTAGCTTCCTACTTCAACATTGCTGTTCCGAAATTTTCTCTTTTTCGATCCAATAGGTAGAAAATGTTTACAATTTGAAAAGTACAATGACTCAAGATTTCGCAACAAATCTTCACCAAAATGCTCTCAACTTGTCATCCTACCACTCACATTCTGCAGCAAGAGCATAAAACCCGTTGTATCACACCCTTTAACATGCCTTGTCTACCCTTCCACCCTTTTACATCTTTATTACCAACTTTCTAAGCCATATTAATACCAACGCTACCAATAACGTGACATACACATGACATACACGTGACATTCTTGAAAATTTGGTGAAATCGATTTCCCACCCATTTCAATTTGTTTTTTCAAAATTTCAATCTTTTCTTTATTTTGTTGTACTGTTCATAGACAATTGAGTATTAAACACACCAATTATAGAACACTCAATAGCCTTTCATTCACTTGAGCGATGTCCTATAACGCACAGCTAGACGCGTTTGTATCGCGACTCAATGAAAGCACTGATTACACCGCTAAACATGCGATATTATCAGAATTGTTAGACACTATTGAACAATTTAGCGGTGCTACTGAATATGAGTACTTCCTAAAGAATCTAGTACCCATATTTATAAAGGAACTTGAGGAGGTTCCCATCTCATATATATCAACTAGCCCAGAACAGAAATTGAGAAACAGCACGTTGGAGATTATCCACAGATTGATCATGAACGAAACATTCCAGCCGTTTGCAGAACAAGTATTGGATGCCTTGACAAAGATCCTAGTCGAGGAAAACGAAGACAATGGAGTTTTATGTATGAAAATAATCACTAGTTTGCAGAAAGCTTATAAAGCAACGTTGGCAGACAAGGTACAACCATTTTTGGAGCTCATACAGAAAATCTATGACAACATGGACCAAACAGTACAGGACATTTTCTCGAACGATTCTTCGGGCAATGAAAACAAGGAAGATGTAAATGAGGAACAAAATATGTCGCCTGCTAACTCATTCAATGATGACGCACCTACAAAGACATTGAGCAAAGCCATGTATTCGTTCAAGACCTTGGCTGAATGTCCAATCACAATGGTTTCGTTATATTCATCAAATAAGCAGCTTGTTGCGCCTTCACTCCCTCATTTTTTGCCCAAAATAATGCATGTATTGCAATTACAGGTCAAACCAGACGAAAAATCTCAGCAAGAGTCTAACGACGTCGACTCATCAATCTCACCGATGGTCAAAAATAGACAGGCTTACAGTGAATTCATCTTGGGACAGGTTAAGGCTGCATCCTTTTTGGCGTATGTGTTTATTAGAGGTTACGCTAATCAATACTTGAAACCGGAAGAAAGTGCATGTATCCCTGATGTTATTCTTCGATTATTGCAAGACTGTCCTCCTGAATTGTCTATTGCGAGAAAGGAGTTGCTTCATGCAACAAGACATATACTTTCAACCCCATTCAGAACGCAATTTATTCCAAAATTGGGATTACTTTTTGAAGAGAAAATCTTGATTGGTGATGGGTTGACATCTCATGAAACGTTGAGGCCATTGGCCTACTCCATGGTTGCCGATTTTATCCATAACGTGCGAGACGAACTAACTCCAGCACAGATCTGGTCGACAGTCACTATTTACTCGGGGTTGTTAAAGGACGAGTCTTTGCCAATGTCAGTACAAATCATGAGTGCAAAGTTGCTTTTGAATTTGGTTGAAAAGATTATGACTCTCCCCAACAAATTGGAAGGCAGACAGTTGTTTCTCGTTATTATTGATGCATATGCCAAGAGATTCAAAAACTTGGATCGTAAGTTTGACTTCATTATTGCCAAGCATGATGAATACGAAAAGAAGAAGCTTAGTAAAGAAAAAGACTCAAAGAAAGCTATTGAAAGATACTCGTCCAAGCACAATCAGGCACAAAAAGAGGAAATTGCCGACGAAGACAATGACCAGATGGATGTGGATAAAGAAGAAGCACTGGGAGAAGCCAATCCCCAAATTGACAAAGCTCTTGGTCTCAACATATTCAATATTGACTCATATTCTCCTATCGCTCCTGCCCCTACACCGAACACTACAGATGTGTTGAAAGATGCAAGATATCTTTTCCGTACATTGATGCAATTTTTGAAATCGGTAGTGTTTGGGTTGAAACATTGCAACCCTCCAGTGCCTCCACAACCAGTCATTACTGATCCAGCCAAACAGCAGCAAGTGAATTACGACAAATGGAACGATTCAGCAAAACTTATATCTGTTGAAGAGGTCAACATCCTTAGGTCTTTGTTCCGAGGAGGTGTCAGTTGTCTTCGTTTTTTCTCAGTATCAAAACCTAAACCTACAATTTCGCAAAAGGCGTTTGATTTTTCAACGGGAGGCCCTAATTTGCCAATCACTTCTTCCAAGGACGAAAAGGACTTGATGGAAATATTTGCAACCATATTCATAAACATTGATCCAGCTTCGTTCAATGAAATTGTTAGTTCAGAATTGCCATACATGTTTGAATCCATGTTGGAAAATGCAGCTTTATTACATTTGCCACAGTTTTTTCTTGCCAGTGAAGTAACATCGGCAAACTTTTCAAGCATATTGATTTCATTTTTGAAGGAGAATTTGAGTCAACTTGGTAATGCAGACATGATAAAGTCCAACATTCTCATCCGGCTTTTCAAATTGTGCTTTATGTCGGTCAATCTTTTCCCTACTAATAATGAGGGAGTTTTACTCCCACACTTGAACTATCTCATCTTGGAAGCATTGAAACTTGGGACTAAAGCCGAAGAGCCAGTGGTTTATTCTTATCTCGTGAGAATACTATTCAGAAGTATTAGTGGCGGCAAGTTTGAAAACCTTTACAAGGAAATAATGCCCATCTTGCCTGTTTTGTTGGAAAATTTGAACAAAATGATTGCCAATGCGCAAAGACCGTACGAGAGAGACATTTACGTAGAGTTGTGCTTGACTATACCAGTTAGGTTGGCAGTGTTGGTCCCTCATTTGAATTACTTGACAAGACCACTTGTTTATGCTCTCAATGGACCACAGGAGTTGGTCAGTCAAGGTATGCGTATATTTGAATTATGTGTTGACAATTTGACTGCTGAATATTTCGACCCCATAATTGAACCTGTTGCTGATGAAATCATGACTGCATTGTGGAAACATCTTGAGCCAGTACCATACCACCATCAACACAGTCACACTGCTATCAGGATTTTGGGTAAATTGGGTGGCAGAAACCATCGCAAGCTTAAATCCAATGAGAGCTTGGTCACAGTATCAGAAGCAAATCAAGAGATTAAAGCCTTAGTCCAAGTATATGGCTTGAACGACTCAGTCCCAGTATCAGTGACACCGGGGGTTGAGTCAGCCATCAAGTTGTTAGATGATCCAAGGTTGAAAATACATTACCGAATAAGCGCTTTCAACTACTTGACTAGTATATTAAAACTCTTCATCAACACTACCCCAATTCCAGAGAACTTTGTCCAATTTGCACAAGAAAGTGTCGAGTTTTTGAAAAGGGACAAATCTGACGATATTGACATACCATTGGCCCCACTGGATATCAAAGATGGAGAAAAGCTTGACCTGCAGCAACAACTTTTCGCCAAGCTACTTGAAATGTTGTTTTTTTCAGTTTCGATACCTGAATTAAAAGAAGAAGCGAGTGCATTGATTGATGGGTTGACAACTCACTTCACATTGTTACACTTGAGTACCTCTGTGATTGACAAAATCAGAAAAGAGCGCAAGTTTTCAGTGGACGATAATGAAGGTAAGGCCTACATTAGCGAAAATGCATTTCTCAGTGCCATCACTTACTCATTAAGTTTTTGGGACAAAGACGTTAGAGCGAAAGGTATTGATGCGGTGAAAAGGATCTACGACACCACGGTTATCACGTTCGGGTCCGAAGAGAATGCATTGTATTCCGATGTCTTCAGATCAATGTTTTATAAATTCACACACTGCTGTTACAATGAATTTTACCACACTAAGCTAGGCGGTATTATTGGACTCAAGACCATGTTTCAGGAATTGAACATCCCACCCGGCTGGTTTTATCAAAGGCAATTTGAGTTGGTGCGGTCTGTTTTCTTCATCTTGAGAGACACGCCAACTACTGCACCATTCGAAGTACGTGAATCAGCTAAAGAATTGGTTCTCGAGTTATTGAAAACTTGCAACAAGGATATCACCAAAGAAACTGTTTTGGAAAAACCATTCCAGACTCTTGTGGGAGCATTGGTTTACGATTTAGCCAGTCCAACCCCAATGGTTAGAGAAGTTGCCCAGGAATGTTTGACGGTGTTGTCCGAAGTGACATCCACATCCATTGCCACTCTTATGGGACCTTGCAAACACTTGTTGTTGACACCGATCTTTGGCAAACCACTCAGAGCCTTGCCTTTTCCTATGCAAATTGGCAACATCGATGCCATTACATTTTGTTTACGTTTACCAGACACATTTTTGAGCTTCAATGAGGAGTTGAATAGGTTGCTTTTGGAGGCGTTGGCTTTGGTTGACGCAGAAGATGAATCATTGGCCAATGTACATCGTTTGAACGAGTATCGTACCGCAAACCAGTTGGTTGAGTTGAGAGTAGTTTGTATCAAACTATTATCTTTAGCATTGTCAAAGCCCGATTTCTCCATTGGATCTTTAGGTGAGGCAAGGATCAGAATTTTGGGTGTGTTCTTTAAAGCTTTGTGTAACAACTCCACTGAAATTATCAACGCCGCACACCAAGGATTAGCCTCGAGCTTGCAAGAAAATGCAAAACTACCAAAGGAATTGTTGCAAAATGGACTTCGACCAATGCTTATGAACTTGTCTGATCATAAAAAATTGACCGTTTCTGGTTTGGAGGCGTTGGCTAGATTGTTGGAGCTCTTGATTTCTTATTTCCGTGTTGAGATTGGTAGGAAATTATTGGATCATTTGATGGCATGGGCTCAAATCAACACCTTGAGACAGATTGCCGGACAAAACTTGGAAAACAACCACACAGTTCAAATAGTGATGGCAATCTTGAACATTTTCCATTTGTTACCGGCCAAGGCATACACTTTTATGGAAGAAATAATCAACACCTTGCAGTACTTGGAAGGTCATTTGGATCGTCATCAAGACTCACCTTTTAGAAAGCCGATATCCAAGTTTCTCAACAGGTTTGCTGAAAACTGTGTGGAGTATTTGATCAACAACTTCAAGAATAGGAAGCTAGGCAACATGCTTGCATCTATTGCTGGAATGGACGGATGTGATGGCTTGAGAAAACAAGCAGAGGAGAAAATTCAAGTCTTAGTTGACGATGTGACTTCCGAATCGGACCCAGAGACTAAGGTTGTCAAGTTTGCAAACATCATTGATTTGGTTGAAGCAATCGCAAGGCATGACAAGGAGTGGTTTAAAGGTCAGAAGCAATTATTGACTACGTTGTCTCAAGTCCCAGAGGATATACACGAGATAAGTGTTGCGCCAGTGTTGTCGGCAGCTCATTTCCGAAGCAGTCAAGCAATCGACAAATTGCAACAGCTAATTGTTGATTTCACAAGGGCCAATATGGACGAAACAGATTTAATTTTTTCTGTAGCAAACCGTCATTGCCGATTAGAGTATGAGATCTCGAACGTGTTTGAAGACTTTATCTTCAATGATATTGTTGCGTCTGATGATTTGGACTTGAAAACGAGGTACCTCAATAGGACAGTGGAGTTCATAAATGAGCTGGAGCCATGTTTAAAAGCAAAAATCTTTTTCCTCAAGCGTGTTTTTGATCCGATATTGGTGTATGAGTATGCCAAGAAGGGCGATCTCTCCCATATGTTTGAAAAGGAAAATCTGTGGATTGAAAAATTTGATGAGAGTGTTTGGAGATCAACAGATGATATCATTGGTAATCACACATCTGGAGCTATTGACGGTTATAGGTCAGCACTTTTGGAGGCTACAGCTTTGTTACTCAAGTTAGCCCCTACACACATAAGCGACTTGCGTAAGGACATTATCAAGTTTAGTTGGAACTATATCAAACTTGACGACAATATCACCAAACAGATTGCGTATGTTACCACCGCATACTTTATTGCTGCGTATGAAACTCCAGGCAAGTTGGCTACACAGGTTTTTGTAGCCTTGTTGAGGACACATCAAACCGATTCGAGGCACTTGGTTAGACAGGCATTGGACATTCTTGCACCGGTGATGTCGGAAAGAATGAGGGATGCCGAATCTCCCGATAGTTGGTTGAAATGGCCACGCCGTATCATCTCGGAAGATGGATTCAATGTTACACAAGTCTTGAATGTTTATCAGTTTATTGTCCAACATCCAGATTTATTCTTTGTCGCGAGAGAGCACTTTATATCGAACATCATCACTGCCATGGGTAAATTGACAATCTTGGCAAATCCTGCTCTTGAAAATCAACTATTAGCTATTGACTTGGCAGAGTTAGTTTTGTACTGGGAGCGGAAAGCAAAAGATGTTGCAAAGAGTAGCGAGCTCGTTGAAGAACACACTATTCAATCTGCCGAGAATGAACATGAGACTGAAATAGATGCCAAAGCCGAGAGTGACTTCACCACAGCTCCAAATTACTCTGTACCTTTTGGTCAAAGAGAAGCATGTGTCACGTTCTTGATTAGATACGTATGTATAAGTCCTCAGAGGGCATCGGAAAGTGAGTTGGGTCAAAAAGCTTTAGGGATTTTGTATGACTTGTTGAGTCCCGAGCATTGGCCAGAAGTTGCTGTCAAGTTGACGTTTTTCGAGAAATTTTTGCTTTCAAATGATTTGAACTCAAGTAATTTATTAGGATACTGCTTGAACGCTTTGGAAGTTTTGGGAGTTGTTTTGGAGTGGAAGGAACCGGAATGGATTGTGACAAACTTGAGCTATTTACAAAAGTTGCTTGAAAAATGTATCAAGTCCGATAACCATGACATCCAAGAAATCTTGCAAAGAATCTTGTGTACCATTTTGACCGCTATCAACCAGCATAAAGGAACCGAGGAAAAAAATGACGAGGAGGATGGTGATGATGATGATGATGATGATGATGATGATGTGAAGGAGTTTATCAACTTGTTGACCACTTCTGTTTCAGAGGATTTGGGCGATATGCCTTCGTTCGCAGCTGGTGTAACGTTGTCGTGGACTTTAGCACAGTTCAAACCTGCAATATTGGATCCGTTATTGCCTACGATTATGAAAGCTTTCAGCAAGCTTTGCAAAGATCATATAACAATAACACACCAGGGCTCTCTGGCCACCTCGAAGGATAGTGCCAACGCTGAGTTCGAGGCCAAAATGACCACGAAATTGTTGGAAAAGATTTTGAATTTGTGTTCCATGAGGATTTCCAACTTGGGAGATCAGCGTCGAATCTTTTTGTCATTGTTGGCGCAATTGATTGAGCGTAGTTTGGACAAGAGTATGCTTGAAAAGATTATCAAAATAGTCAAGAGCTGGGTATTTTCAAGGACAGATTTGTTCCCAACAACAAAGGAAAAGGCTGCGATTTTATCGAAAATGATGGTCTTTGAAGTGCGAGGTGAGCCGACATTGTCTAAAGAATTTTATCAAATCATTGTGGAAATTTTTGAAGATGATTCCTTCAGTTGTAGTGAGTTGACTGTTCGAATGGAGCAACCATTCATGGTGGGCACGAGATCTGTTGATGTCTCGATTAGAAGAAAATTGATGTCTATATTAAACAACAGTTTGGAGCAAGACGTCGCAAAGAGGTTGTATTACGTTATTCGCGAGCAGAATTGGGAATATTTGGCGGACTACCCATGGTTGAATCAAGCCTTACAAATCTTGTTCGGATCGTTTAATTTTGAAAACAAGATTGAATTTGTTGCCGATGAGAACAGATTGGCACCGGTTGAAGCATTTAAATTTCCAGAATCGGATTCAATGGAGGTGGATGCAAATGAAAAATTAAGGGAGTTGATCCAGACGCACTCGAAATTTCTACAAACCGTTAGCGATATCAAAGCAAAAGATGTGTTTGAGCCATTGATTGATTTATTTTATCAAAGCAGTGAAACAATCCAAAGGACTTGGTCCGCGGTTTTCCCAATAGTGTTTCAATCTATACCAAGATCCGAACACTTGGACTTTACCAGATATTTGGTAATTTTATTATCAAAAGACTTCCATACACGTCAAATTGATCTTCGTCCGAACGTTATTCAGTGCTTGTTAGAAGGAGTTGCTCGATGTTACACTCTTCAACTTCCCCCGTTTGCTATTGAGTGCCTTGCAGCAAACTTTGATGCATGGTCGCAAGGACTTCAACTATTGGAGAACATCAATGAAGAAGCTGTACGTGTTAACGCGGATGTTAGGGAGGTTGTACAAGATGCGTTGTTGAAACTCTATGCGACTTTGAAAGAGGACGATATGTTTTATGGACTTTGGAGGAGAAGAGCCAAGTACAATGAGACCATAAGTGCGTTATCGTATGAGCAGATTGGACTTTGGGATAAGGCGCAGCAGTTGTATGAATCGGCCCAAATAAAAGCCCGGAGTGGATCATTACCGTATGGTGAAGCTGAGTATGCATTGTGGGAAGATCACTGGATATTGTGTTCTGAAAAGCTTCAACAATGGGATATTCTCACCGACTTGGCAAGACATGAAGGCTTTTCAGATTTGTTGTTGGAATGTGGTTGGAGAGTTGCTGATTGGTACAATGACAGAGAAACTTTGGACCAAACGGTCAAAAATGTGATGGATGTTCCAACTCCACGACGCCAAGTATTTCAAACGTTCTTGTGTTTACAAGGGTTTGGTCAGGAGAAGGAAACTTTGCAAGATTTGTCCAAATTATGTGACGAGGGAATTCAACTTGCCTTGAGGAAGTGGTATGGATTGCCCAGAAGGTTCACCAATGCTCATATCCCATTGTTGCACACGTTTCAACAGTACGTTGAATTTATGGAGGCCAGTCAAGTTTATTCAAGTTTGGTAACAACTAATGCGCAAAACTTGGATGTAAAGTCGCAAGAATTGAAGAGAGTATTGCAAGTATGGCGTGAGAGATTACCAAATATATGGGATGACATCAATATTTGGAACGACTTGGTCACCTGGCGTCAGCACGCTTTCCAAGTCATCAATAAAGTGTACATGCCATTCATTCCAGTATTGCAGCAATCCAATTCAGGAAGCAATGCAAACTCTTATGCTTATCGTGGGTTCCATGAGATTGCTTGGGTAATTAACAGGTTTGCTCATGTTGCAAGGAAGCACAACATGCCTGAAGTATGCATCAAAGAATTGACAAGAATATACCAATTGCCAAATATTGAAATTCAAGAAGCGTTCTTGAAATTGAAAGAACAGGTCAAGTGCCACTATCAAAATCCTAATGAACTTAATACAGGTCTTGATGTTATTAGCAATACCAATTTGGTTTATTTTGCTACTCAACAAAAGGCCGAGTTCTTCACTCTCAAGGGAATGTTTTTGAGCAAGTTGAACCAAAAGGATGAAGCCAATAAGGCATTTGCTACTTCCGTTCAGATCGATCTCAATTTGCCAAAAGCGTGGGCTGAGTGGGGGGCGTTCAATGATCGTCGCTTCAAGGAGAACCCTAGTGATATGGTGTATGCAAACAACGCCATCAGTTGCTACTTGCAGGCTGCCGGGTTGTACAAGAATGGCAAGACGAGGAAACTTTTAGCCCGCATTTTATGGTTGATCAGTTTGGATGATGCATCGGGCACCTTGGCGCAAGCATTTGAAAACTTTAGAGGGGAAGTTCCAGTGTGGTATTGGATAACCTTTATTCCACAGTTGCTCACATCGTTATCGCACAGGGAAGCCAAATTGGCCAAGCAAGTATTGGTGAGGATAGCTAAGAGTTATCCACAGGCTTTGCATTTCCAATTGCGTACAACTAGAGAGGATCTTGCGGCTCAACAGCGCCAAGCCATTGAAATTGCACGTCAAAAAGCAGCAGCAGCAGCAGCAACAGCAGCGGCCACAGCCACAGCCACAGCCACAGCCACAGCTATAACTGCCAATTCTCCGTTTGGCCAGAGCCCAGGTGAAACAGGGAAGACTAATGGCGAAGTTGGCAATAAAAATGAGTCTCAAAACGGAGCTCAATCACAATCGCCAGCGCCAGCACCAACACCAGCACCTGCACCAACAGCAACGACGGGAACAGCTGCATCACCCAATGAAACTGCCGCCCCAGGACAATCACCATCGCGTGCAAATTCACAGTCTGTCCCACCGCCTTCTCGTCCGCAATCGCAAAATCAAGTTTCCATCTCGGTTCCGCCATCAGTTCGCCAGCCTTTGGAACATGTAGAGGAGATAATGGCCATTTTGAAGACTGCATATCCGTTATTGGCATTGTCATTGGAGTCGTTGGTGGATCAAATTAACCAGAGGTTCAAGTGTACCGCAGACGAGGACGCGTATAGACTTGGTGTTGCCTTGTTGAATGATGGGGTGCAGTATTTGAATAGGTTGGGTAATCCCAAGGAGGATGCAAAGTTGCCGCCAGTGACAGAAGCCAATATTACGAGATTCGCTGAGACAGTGTTGCCTAAGCAAATTAGGGCAGAGTTTGAAAAAGATTTGGTACATTCAAAACCAAACTTGGAAACTTACATTACAAAATTGAGGAAATGGAGAGACAGATTGGAAGATAAATTGGATAGAAGATTTACCAAGGTTAACTTGGAGATTTTATGTCCACATTTGAGTGAGTTCCATCACCAAAAATTTGAGGAGATTGAGATCCCTGGGCAATATTTGTTAAACAAGGACAACAATAACCATTTTGTCAAGATTGAAAGATTTTTGCCAACTATTGACTTAGCTCGTGGAACTAGTGCATGTTACAAGAGATTGAGAATCAGGGGTCATGATGGTAGTTTGCATACATTTGCTGTCCAATTTCCAGCTGCTCGTCATTGTCGTCGAGAAGAGTCCGTTTTCCAATTGTTCAGAATATTCAATGACAGCATTTCGAGGAGGGTCGAGACTAGGAGAAGGGATATTCAATTTACATTGCCTATTGCCGTACCGCTTTCACCACATATCCGAATTGTCAATGATGATGTGAATGATATAACCTTGCAAAAAGTTTATGAGGATTATTGCAAAAAGAATGGCAAGAGTCGCGATGAACCATTCATTTACACTGTTGAGAAATTGCGGGCTGCATTTGATCATAGATTGCCCAAGCCCGATTTGGCAAGCATACGAGTTGAGATTTTGAGTGCTACTCAAACATTGCTTGTCCCATCTACTGTGTTGAAGGATTATTTCTTGCAGCTTTATCCAAGCTTTGATGAGTTTTGGTTGTTCCGGAAGCAATTTACTTCTCAATATGCTTCCTTCATATTCACCACCTACATGATGTGTGTTAATGCAAGGCAACCACAAAAGATTCATGTAAACAAGGGTTCAGGAAGTGTTTGGACTTCAGATATGTTACCTTGCAAGATTCCCAACAGATACGACAACAACAATTCTCAAGCCAAACCAACACCAATGTTTGTGAATGCAGAGCAAGTGCCATTTAGATTGACGCCAAATATTCAAAAGTTGATTGGCGAAAGTGGGTTGGAGGGAATTTTGGCTGTTTATGTGTTGTGCATTGCCAGAGCATTATTGGAGCCTGAATCAGATTTGGAGCAATATTTGACTCTTTATGTTAGAGACGAGGCTATATCATGGATAGCACAAGGTGGTGGCGATAAGAACAGTACTGTTGCAGGACAAGATAAGCAATTACGTGATGTTGTCAAGTTCAATGTTGATAGTATTATCAAGAGGGTAATGAACATGGGCCATGTATCTCCTAGTGGAGGCGTTGCCACACAAAATGTGTTGGAGTTGATTTCACAAGCTGTCAATCCTCGTAATTTGGCAGCTGCTGACACGTTATGGATGGCATACTTTTAGTCATTGATAGAAACTAGTTTTGTATATTAGTAAAGAGAAAATTGTATTATATTATAAAGAATGTTATTAAAAATAGGTCTCTTGCTGCTTGTTGAACTTTTCAATAGAGTCCGTACTAATAACACCGAGCTTCTTCTTTTCCGCCTTAAGGTGTCTTCGATCAACTTTGCCAGTGATATATTCCAACGACCGTTCACACACAATAACCAATGAGAGCACAGTTCCGGTTGCTAAAATGGAAAAGGTCATGGCAAGGACAATGAACACATTGATGTATGCTTCGACGCTGGTCCTTTTAGGAGTGGCTTTACCATGCTCCTTTTCAATTTGATACATCTTCCCTGCTCTCAAGCTATGAACAACTGCTATTATATTCAACACGGTGCCTCCTAACTCCAATACAAATGAACAAAATAAGCACCGTAATGAAACCAACGTTGGTATGGTACTGGAACATAATGGAAGGATCGATGCATTGATTGTGAACTAGCAAGAAATGTTAGTACATATCACTGAAAACTGAGGGTTTCTTTAACATACCATGATCAAAATGTAAATGTTTGAAATAATGCACATTGCTGGTCTGTTTTCAATCTCCTCCAACGGTACACAAGCATAAATTAGGATATATTGAACTAAAAGAAACGTGAAATAAACACGAAACAAGTTCTTGAAAACTGGCAAGTTGTAGATACTGGAAATGTCATTGATGATCATATCGTTACCCACATTGATTCTTTGGCCCTCTGGCAAAGGGCGATCAAATAATATGTTATGAACCATTGGAAGCAAAGCAGTGTGGTTGACACAACCACTCAAGTAACAAAGCGTGTCCACCTTGAAGAGGTGGGAAATATCTTTATGGTATTGAGACGACGGTGTATGTGTGTAGTCAATAATACGTATTATATCAGGATTGAAGTGAGTTCTGGGATCGTTCTTCTCCATAAAAAGATCATAATACCAACATCATGGGAATTGTATAACTTTTTAGTCTCATGATGTAGTTTCCTACAGTGAATAATGCATACCAAAAAAAAAAAAAAAGAAGTTGCAAAGAATGGTGATAAGAAACCAAAATAAAATAAAAAATAAAAAAAAAAAAATTAGAACTTCGTTCTGAGGTGGTTGCGAAATCGCCCGTTCCTAAAAAGCTACCGACTCATGTAATGTAATGCAGTGGTTATTTCATATTCTTGACACGGGTTCATCTGCACTCTGAGGTGTTGGTGGAGTCCACGGATTCTCTTTCCTACTTGATACTAATCTCAGGTACAAATCCCTCTCCAATCTAGGAAACAATTTGTCACTTAGCTGCACACCTTCGCTGATCCAGCAGCCCCAACTTCCCATCATATTTGCCATCACCATGTCAGTAAATAAACGATCTCCAACAACAACCACTTCACTAGGTTTGATATCCTGCTTGGCAAAATACTGCTTTATTTCATCCAAACAGCCGGGCTTCTTGACTGAGTGACGAAGCACGCTGACGCCGGTGCTTTGCTCTAAAGTCTGCGCTTGAGCGTGATCGTGATCGTCGTCAGTCCCAGCCGAGTTGCTGACTATAAGTATGTGTTCCCGTGGATAAATTGATTTGAGTTTCAACCAAGTCGTCTTATGCGGGATAGTTAGTACACCAAATGGTCGGGTTTCACAATCATCTTCTTCAAAGAAACACATACCTCGTACGCTGGCCACACCTTGTCGTCATGATCTTTGGCAAAACAGTTGTCCTTGTCCAATACAACACCCTTTATCTTGACATTTGGATGGTTGGGTATTTGGAAGGGCAAAGTCAATTGGTCAAATGATTTGACTGTAATGTGGGGGAGACATAAACCAGGGTTGTATAGTAACCTTGATATGTTCAAAGTTGCACTTAAATTGAGTGATGGGGCCATGTATAGTGTGAGGCTAAAGGGCGTGTGCTATCTTGATGAGGTTCAACAACACCCGCAAAAGCGGAAGAACTGAAGAACTGAAGAACTGAAGAATTGAAAAGAAAAAAAAAAAAAAAAAAAAGAAAAATTTTTTGATTTCCAACCACCGCGCGATAGAGAAAGAACTTCAAGTTGAAAAGTGGTGGAAGTTTTCAATGAACCGGAAGAACAGAGAGGCATTTACTGATTAACCAATGAGTGACGCCACCGATAAGAAGAATTCAAATGCCGCTGCCGTTGCTGTTCCCGTTGCTGCTGCAAATAGTAAAACTGGTCTGAGTAGATCACGAGTCAGCAGAGGCGGCAAACAAGGAGGCAACAGTACAGGGCCTCGTTCAGGCTACAACAAGAAGAATGAATCAGATTCTTCACGTATTCGACATGACGAGAATGATATCCCTGAATCACAGCAGTGCTTGATTTGTGCAGAGCGTATCGTTTATGCCGCCTTGACGCCATGCAATCACACTACATGTCACAAATGTACATTTCGTCAGCGAGCATTGTATGAAAAGAATAATTGTCTTATATGTCGAAGTGAAAATGAAAAGATTGTAATCACGGAGCAGTTAGAAAAGGGATACGATGATATAGAGGTTACTGATATAGTGGCTTTTGACGACAAGTACCATATTGGATTCACACAAGAGTATGTCGAACTGGATACACTTCGATTATTGGAGAACGAATGTCAAATTTGTCATGGGATTTTCCCTACTTTTAGGGAGTTGGGTGATCATGCCAAAGATGCTCATGGGAAGTACTATTGTTTGATTTGCTCTAGGCACAAAAAGGCATTCAAAGTTGAACTCCCCCTCTATACGTACAAGCAACTACAAAAACATCAATCACAAGGAAATGACACGGGATTCAAGGGCCACCCTGAATGTAAACATTGCCAAGGAAAACGGTTTTATTCAGAAGATGAGTTGCATGTACATATCCGTGATCGTCATGAGCGATGTCATATTTGTGATCAAACTACTCCCAAGACTGCCGATTACTATCGAAATTATGATGCATTGTACCAACACTTTACTAAGGCGCATTACGTATGCACAGTTCCTTCATGTGTTGAGAAACGATTTGTCGTGTTTAGAGACGATTTGGATTTGACAGCCCACATGTTGAAAGAACATGGTGGATTGAATAATGGGCAGCGGGTTGTTATCGGATCCAACTCGTATCATCATCAACATGGTGGCCATTTCAGTCAGTTATCAACGTTTAACAATTCTCGTTGGCTCTCGTCGAATGAGGATCAAGATGAAGATCAACAATCGCCACAAATCAAGAAGCGACGTTTTGAAGAAAGAGCCAAGCATTACTTGAATTATGACAATAGCAAGTATCAAGAGTTTACAAAGATTAATGACTTATTTTCAAAGAAGAAGATCAACGCAGCAGAATTGTTGAGAGTGTATCAAATGGATTTATTTAAACATCAAACTTTGGAGGAGTTGAATTTTCTATTCAAGGAGTTTCTTGAATTTTTTCCAAAGTCGAGTGACTTGTACAAAGATTTAATGTCTATTATAGTTGAGGAGAATGAGACTAACCCCACTGAACAGTTTCCAGTGTTGGGTGGATCGGATGCTGCCAATGCATTCACGTCGAATGGGTGGATAGGAGGAAGAGGGTCGAGCAGAAACAGTGGTGCTTCTACGCCGGTTGATCGGTTCCCTCCTCTAAAGAAACCGGAAAAGGTCAACTATGTCAATCCAAATCAGCAACCAATCCGGTACTCAACCATTGTCAAAAAGAATAAGCCAAAGACTATGAATATCAACAGATCTTTGGGCATTTCGTCACCTCCTCCATCGTTGCCAAATTATCTTGATAGAGTGAGTAACACAAGATCTGACCCGTCATTGAACAGCGGGTCGCGATCTGCGTCGTCATCATCATCACAAACATTCAGACCTCCTACTTTACACAATGGCAGGGCCAGCTCTCCTAGTGCTGCCCTCGACGATAACAAGTTTCCAGCATTGGAGAAGAAACAAGTCAAGAAGGTGATTCCCCGTGTTAATGAAGTCAAGGTGACTGACCCCAACTCTTGGGGTGTGAATGGTTCCACCAGCAATGGAGCCGCAAATACAACAAAAAGCACAAATGACAACAATGGGATTGAGATTGTTGACAAGAGGAAGCAAAAGATGAAGAAGAAACAGGATCGCATATTGTTTAGTAATGCATTTTAAACAGGTCTGATGGAGCTACAAAGTTTGCATTGTTGGCGTAAGGTAGGTGGGAGATGAGTTTACTGTAATAAGTTTATAGAGCATCACGTGAAACGAACTGCCCATTGGATAGAGGCGAGTTGAAACAGGATCAGCCGTAGGAGCTCATTTATTGACTCTTTTGTCCTTTTTCTACGAAGTCACGACATGTATACTCCGAGCGGAGTTCCGACCTGTTCTCCATGCGCCAATAAAAAAAAAAAACAAAACAAGCAAAAACAACATTCGGCAAGCTTGCATTTGAACTTGCCGTCTTTGTGCATTGAATGCAAATAACAACACCGGTATACAAGAAAGACTACAGCAGAATCAAATGGAACGAATCGAGGGAAGGAAGACGAAATTCTGAAAAAGCGATAGAGCCGTATTACAGAGTTTTTTTTTTTTTTTGTTGAATTTCTTGCCATTATCATGTTGATAAGTCCCCACTTTAGAAAACTATGGGTGTGAGAGAGCTAGCAAGTTTTGGTTTGAATTTGTTTGAATCCGGTTAGTTCGGGTAAATGGTTATTAAAGATGGAAAAGAATAAAAAAAAAAAGAAAAAAAAAAAAAGTTTTCGTGCCGAATTGCTCAAATTATCCTATTGTTCTTATTTTGCGCAATTTTCATTCTTTTTTTTTCTATTTCTTTTTTTTTATTAAAACCCAGAACAAACCTTTTAAATAAAAATTGATATAGTACAGTGCAAAACAATAAAACACGCTATAGGATGCCGAGGTTGAATTACCTCGTACTTCACTGACGATAGCAAACTACGATACATTCACCTTGAGAGGAATGCCGTTTATTCTGAAGAGAAAACGCTCTCCCCTCTTTTCATAAAGAGCAAATCAAGTCTAGACGAATCCTCAACAAATTAGTTAGGTTGCATCGGATATGAATTCTTAAATTGTGTATTCCACACATGCAATGCTTTCATGAAACTATTCCACTAAAAGCAATTCCAGCGCTAATAGACTGTAATTGAGTAATAAGACGAAGTTTAAAAGTGTTTTGTGTTGGATATGCCGTACTTGTAAACCACTGGGTTCTATAAATAAACACTTCTTTCTTAGTCAGCAAATGTTGAAGCCATCTTTTTGTAACTTTTTTGCATTTTGCATTGAGCACTTCCCACTTACCCATCAACGCAACACCAAAAGGAAGTGAAGGTAACGGGTCTCAGTCAATTCTTACTACAAAATCAACCTAATTAGAAACTGCCCATCCTTCCTTCACTGGGTGATGTCCAAGGAGTAATTGCAAGCTGTATCTAGATGATCGATATTTCACCTAGTCTCTGAAATACACAGAGAGATTGAAAATCGCGCAAACGTATTTGTTGCTGGTGCGTAATACATGCAGCAACTACCAAATATGAACCTTCTCTTTCTCCCGTTATATGCTGTTACTCTATTATCACTTTCTATTGTGGTGATTGCGTATGCTCAAAAAATTTGTGACCTAGAAATTTTCTCTCACGGATACAAAAACGGAACATGTTTACACAAAGACGGTTTCTTTTGCAATAGTCATGTCATAGCACACACAATTCTCTACATATATGCAAAAGCATCAAAGAATGTTGGTAACCCTGGATTTTTTGATACATATATAATCAATTGCATTTTCCGAGAAGTTGTTCCTTATCCGTGTTATCTTCTTACAGCATATATAAATATATTCTTCCACCACCCTAGTTGTAGTAGTAGTAGTAGCACTTCAATATAGTACCCATCAACTTCATTCAACCAACTAATCACTCCATCGCACAACAGTCTACATCGACTATACCAGCCAACTCACACCACAGTTCAACATAATGGCACTTTCATCAAAAGAACTACTAGAGAAACAAGAATACTTGAAATCATCAAATTACATCCTTTACAAATTGAATTGCTGGTACTACCTTTACTATTATTCAACTCCATTACCGTACTCAACACTAGGTGAATCGATCATTTTCAATGGTGTAATCATGTCATTGACGTTGTTGTTCATGTACTATACTGTGTGGATCTTGCCTTTGAAACTAATCCAATCGGGCGAAAACTTGTATTATTATCTCACTGGCCACACCATCTCGTTCGATGTCCTTCAGGCTATCAATACTGTTTTGCATTTGAATGGAGAAAACTCAACTTTTGTGATTAATCAGTGGTCAGACTTGCCCAAGATAATCAGAATCTAGATAATTGGAGGGAATTAAAAAGGAAACCTTCTTTCACATGTCATGTGGATGGAAAGCTACGTTGAGTTATACTGGCACGTACATTTTCAGTTGTTGCTTTACTCATTGGTGTCCTATGCGCTATATTGCTTTCTCGTATAAACTTATTCAGTTCAAACTTAATATCGTTGATAATAAATATTCTTTGTATTGCAAGCTCTTGGAAAGGTGAATGTGTAGAATCAAATATAGTACACAATGCGCGACTGGAAACGGGCGGCAACTTTTCCAACGCAAAATAATACCACCAAACTTGAACCAAGCAAACGACACGCTACACTATATCCAAATCTACAAATGAGACAAAGACTGACTATACTCAATACTGTACCTTTTACCGAAGATTCAATTCAGAATATCAATTCGACAAATTTAAAAATAGTTGCGCCGTCGATTGACCAACGATTCTCAATTGAAAATAAATACACGATTCCCATTTCCCAACCATTGCGGTATATTCGACAACTACGCATCCAATCAAAAAGGCTGTATGATGATGTAAACTTGGTTTTCCCTTTTGATTTTACCACGGGATTAAATGTCTATGTTTCACCAAAAAACACAGTCAACAACGATGACGATGATGAATTATTCAAAGAATTGAATGGTGTTTTGAGTGACGTTGTAAATTTGGATGTCAATGCAACGGCTTGGACCACTTCTTTCAACTCATTGTACTACTACTCATCCAATCCTGCCCAATTGCAACCAAAATCTTCCTGGTTTCAGCACAAGGATATACTGGATCACGACTCCACATTTGATTTAATTTACAACTCTGATGTGTCTTCCAAACAGATAGTTTTACGCCAGTTGATCAGCAACGTGGCTGAAGCAAACTACACTTTGAAACTAGGAGAATATAAAGAGATTGGATTTTTCATAAAAGACGATAAAGTTTCCCACACGAAGGATGATTTGGTCTTGAGTGGGATACGGGTAGTCCTAGACGGACAAAGTGAGTCGTCACAAGATGATGCCGAGAGGAGAGATGTGCATAAAACAATGTTTCATTTGAAACCTAGACATAGGTACTTGTCAGGATCAGTTTCATCCACCATTGTGCCCCAAGGTTTACATCCAGTTCTAGCAACTACACTAATCACAGAAAATGACTTATCTTCCACCATAAATCAAGAGATTATTGGAACTGACGACGACGTGGACACATGCGGCAGCTTCTTCTATCTCAACTTGAACAAGTCGTTAATTTTTGACAAGTATCAAGATATCCCACCAAATACAACGTTACTTGTCAATAATGGAGTTTCCAATTTGGAATTACCCGAGTACAAGATCGACCAATGGGGTAGTGAGTTGTTGTTCAAAGTTGACGCAGACAGGGAGTCCAGTGTGATATCACCAGCTAGATTTGACTTGAATTTGACACTACACTGTCGATACCAATTACCAAATAACAGCGATCCCTCATCTCAGTTTACACAGATTGTCAACCCACAACCACAATTTTTCATTGCTTGTAAAGTGAAGGACGGCCATTTGTTAAGTAAATCGCCCTTTGACTCGCGGAAATTGAGCAATGTAGGGAACAATTACGAGGCATATTTTCAAAATGATACTGTATTTTATCATTTCAAGACTATTCAAGCAGATGAACATCTATCAGTTGATATTCCTCATGGAACCACCACTTATGATCATGTCAATTCGATAACTACATTTACAATCTTGATAGGTATTGGAATCATATTCTGGGCCATTGCGCAAAAATTAACCAAATCGAAGCCAGTCCGTTCAAAGTCCAAAACTGAATAAAAGATAAATATCTCATGTCTCTGTCTGTATATATATATATATATATTCAGACACACGTACGTACGTATTCTATTGAAATAGACTCCAATCAACAACTTTCAAACTACTACACAAGTTCTTAAACCATTGGAATCTCTCACTTGCGAATTTATCCACGTCATCATTTCCACCAGCAAAACTAATCGGCTTTTGATGGTCATGCTTTAATGGCAAATTATACTGTATCACAACATCAGTGGCAACTTGCTCCAACCTTAATAAACAAATCAATATGATAATCTGCTCAGCCTGATTAGGCTCCTTGCGCTTGTACTCTGGTTTGAAAGTCACATAACTGAAATATAGCACTTCTTTGCCACCTTCAACTTGTAATTCCTGCAATGGGTTATTGTGCACACCCGGTGGAGCAAAATCTTGCAAATGTTGCGCAATGGCAGCATGATAATCATCGGCATCGACACGCTCTAGCAAATCGATAATCAACGCTTGATCATAGCTAAGTAATGAAGATAATGTAGCATCATCATTGGAAGTGTCTACTTCATTGATGAAGACTTCTTGTGAATCGGGAACTTGTCTGATTCGTGATACATCAATGAATGAGGACGGGAGTTTGTTGATTGTGATTGCTCCACCGTACAATTCTGTCGTGTACATGATATATAAGCTCGTTGCAGTTGACTCGTAATAGTTTAAGCTCAGATGGAGGGGATTCAATTGAAGAAGTATATTTCGCTTGTAAAGGTTTTCTTTATCCTGTCTCCGTGGTGCTTTAAGAAAACACGTAAAACGTGCTTGAAAAAAGTCATGAATGGTAGCGTTTCAGATGTACAACCTTTTTAACGTTATCGCAACGAAGCAGTCTTTTCCGTATATGCACTCTGGCTCAATCACCCGTTCACTAGATAATTATTCCTGATACATGTTAAAATTCATCGAGTAACTACTTTTGTTCTTTCCAATGTAGAACCGTTATTGGTATGCGGGAGGGAAATAGTTGATGTTGGGCACCTCGCAGCCAGCTACATTCAAGAATGATCAGAGTTGAATAAAGAAATACCCCTTGTTGATTGCTCTTTGAAACCTCGGCTCTTGGCTCAAGATTTGGCTGGGGGGGGGGAGGGGATGAACCAAATCAAAAATATATATGCACACGGTACTGATTTGGATATGCTGGACTGGTGGTAGCACTATTATTTAACCTTAAGTTTAGAATTTCTCAATTTCTGTGCGCCCTATATATTTTTTGCAACATACCGAAATAACCATTCACTAAAAAAGGAATTCTACAAACCTCAAGAAATCATATAATTGCTACATTACCCTGCTAAATTGCAATGCCTCCAGTTGTTAAAGACTTAAAGGGCACCATGATGGTCGTCAACACGAAAATGGACTGCGCCATAGTAGGTGTCCTCATCTGCTTGTGGGTTATGCTTCTCGCACTTTCGAGACTCGGTAGTCTCGCAGAAGCAATTTGTCAATGCTGGCGAGTTGTAACTCATGGGGTCACTGACGCCGCTGATGATGCAACAAATCCTCGTCCCCCAGCTTGGAGGGACACACCAAGATGGGCAGCTACTGGCAAGATTATCTTTTTATTGTTTTGGTATTGTGGTTTGGGATTCATCGTGCCCACGATTGTTGCGCTTGCCATATTGCACTCTGCATTTTGACACCCAATCAATCAATTGGTTTTAGTGCTATTGCTTTTATAGCTCTTCATACCTCATTTTTTTAACATTATATTGATGATTGTATTGTAATGACCTAACCAATGGCTGTAGAGATAAAAAGCAAAAACTGTTTAATAACATTACCTCAAATATATTGTATACACCAGCTGATGAGACCTTTAGTGCAGATTATTTGAATTTAATACATAACCCATGTTTCCCAACTTTCTGTCCATTAGAATGATCTAGTTCTGTCTGGAAACTCACCTTTGCTTCCGATTAAATGCGAATCCGTGCTTTTTGAATCGTTTCACTTTCACCTTCATCCACTTCAATGTATCTGCCCGTCGTGACTTGTCTTTGGTATACTCTAGTAATGCATAGTCATCTATTAGACGGATTCGCCACTGCTCCTTACGTATCTGGTCGAGATGTACCAAGTAGCATCCTAGTGACACATTAATCTGAATGCGACATGGTTGTCTCTTTTTCATCAATTTTGAAACATTTTCAATATCCAATTCTCCAAAACTTAGAACAACTTGTTCGAGTAGTGGCATTCTACCTAGTAGGTCTGGGATTTTTGAAAATCTGCTGGTTATATGTTGATAATGTAGGACAAATGACTTAACAAATGTAATCATGAAAACTTCAGTTATCCATCCGATTGGAAAATCTTCACCAATCTCATTCTCGGCGTTGTTTCCTTGCAATTTTTGTACGGAAACGTCATCAAAAGTCAAGTCCACCCATAACTTTATCGGACGTAGCAAAAGGGCAGAGTCGAATCTAGCAATATTGTGTTTAAATTCCACATACTCTTGCACTGTTAAATTTAATTCTACCTCCACTAAATTTATGAGAGTATAGCTTCGTATTAATTTCATCGTTTCAGCAACAATATCACCTCCCAATAAAATTTGAGAGTGAAGCTTGTCCAATTCGTCATTTAATGATGGTGCAGAGAAGACTGCCAGACGCTGCCACAAAAACTCTTCCCCAACTGTTAAAAATGGGATGCTTCCAAGGACTATACTGCCGTCAGGGCCCGCACAGGTCTTCAAAAATGGGAGAATGCAGTAATACTCCATCATGAGGTCCTTCACTTGATCAAAGCTAAATACGATCATGTTTCTCTGGTACTTAAATTTCAAAGTGCCGCCAAAATTGATATATAGTAAAGGTACGAACCTCTCTCTCAATGCATTGATATAAAAATAGATACCCAAAAGCTTTCTTACATAAAATTTTCTTCCTGATAACGTCGTATACAAAACACCAGGTCCAAAGTGTTCCTCGCCCACTCCAATTCCACTCTCAGCTAAAAGGATGAACCTCTGTCTTTGTGGTAGTAAGTTAAGCCAGGATATAATTGTACCTTCGGGTAATTTGAGCAAGTGATCTTGTATTGGGAGCACTTTGGCAAGGATCTCAATTGGCAAGTGGTAAAGCTTCATTTGATAAAGGAGTTGGTTAGCAAATAGTAACTGTTGAGAGTGATTTTTTTTTTTTACATAGTTTCAGGCATGTAGATAAGGAAAGAGTATGTACATGTATCGAAATGCAACCTTCCTCAATTCTTTTCGCTGCAACAAAAATGGAGCAGACGTGCACGTGACTTGCGACAACAAAGTAAACAAAAAAAAAAACAAAAAAAAAAAAGAAAATAAACATTACGCTGTATCGAAAGGGCTTTGCAACGGCTACATAGTATTTCAAAGAGTTACATCTGAGCACCACGCCCCTACCATCGACCAAATGCCCAAATACCAAAATCTGTCCAACAACAAAGGACGCAAGATACTAATAGCGACAGTGCTCATTTCACTCATTTTGGTAACAATTACATTCTTTTCAGGATCTCTTTTCCCAGCAAAAGATTTGCAAGGGGTGATCTCGAGTTTACCAAACGATAAACTTCTCGGCTTATCCAACTTTTTGTCATCGGAAAACAGCAAGAACCAAGATGAGTTACTAAACAAGATTGAGAAATTAAACAAAAAACTACTTCAAGCCCAAGAGGCCAAAATCAATAAATTGGAAGAGCAAAACAAGTTGATCTTGAAGGAGTTGAAATTGTTGAAAACTCCATCGTCACAGGCGTCAATAAGAGATAAATTGACATACCTATATCCCTATGATTCAGAAAGTAAATTTCCAGCATACATTTGGCAATCGTGGAAACACGGGTTGAATGATGATAGATTTGATGAGAAATTCCGTCAAGGTGAATCACAATGGGCGTTTAAAAACCCAGGATTTGTTCATGAATTATTCAATGATGATACCGCGCATACGGTTATCAAGTATCTCTACCTGCAAGTTCCTGAAGTTGTTGAAACGTTTGAATTGTTGCCGGAAACGATTATGAAGATGGATTTCTTCAAGTACTTGATACTTTACGCCAAAGGTGGGGTTTATGCTGACATTGACACATACCCATTGCAGCCAATTCCCAATTGGACACCGGAAAATGTAAGTCCTATGGACATCGGTGTCATCATAGCCATTGAATCGGATTCTTCATCTCCTGAGTGGAGGAAAGAACAAATTCGTCGATTACAATTTGGCCAATTTGTAATTCAAGCCAAGCCTGGTCATCCAATCTTGCGTGAAGCCATCGCTGAGATTATTGAGCAAACAAGTTTGAAACAATTGGAAAATATGGCATCTTCTGGTGCTGCTCCATTGAAGTTGAACGGCAACACTAACGAAAGGTCCTTAAAAATTAGTCAATGGACAGGCTCCGCAATTTGGACTGATGTGGTGTTCAAATACTTTAATGACTACATCCAATCGTCAGTGTTCCAAAAGGTAACATGGAAGGATTTCCACAACTTGCAAACCCCGAAATTGGTTAGCGATATTTTGGTATTGCCCGTGAAATCTTTTGCTAGTGACGTAGAGGTACCAAAGGACGGTAAAATTGAAGACCCATTGGCATTTGTGAAACATTACGCTGCAAAAATTTGGAAGAGTGGTTGAGTTAGATATAGAGAGGATTATAATTTAAATGGACATATTGTTTATTCTAAATTAAGTACGGATATTATATCGCAAACTTTTCAAAGTTCATCTTTTTCTCTCGCGTTTTTCGTTGGAGCTGCAGCTTTTGATCTTTTGATAGTTCTTGTAACAACTCTAGTCACTTTCCTGGCTGAGCTAGTTGTTGATGCGCTTGGTTGCAGCGCGAAGTTTACATCATTTGCGCTTTTGGTGGGTTTGAGCGTGCTTGCCTCTTCATCTGGAGGAGTCAACCGAGATGTTTTTTTATCAGCGGCTACTGCTTCACTTGATGGAGTTGAAACTGAAACTGGAGGCTCCTCTACATTTTCTGCATCTTTTGGTTTAGGAGTAGGGTCAACGCCACCAGTTCCAGACACTTCAACAGTGTGAGGTGTCTCCAATGAAACGGGCTCTTCAGGTGTAAATTCTTCGCCTGCTGATGCCACCGGCTCGTTAACAGATTGAACAGAAAAAGATACCTCCTCAATGGTATCCGTAGCTATGCTGGTAGGATGACTCGAGGCTGTTTCTGCTGTCTCGGTATCCACTTGCTTTTCTTCAGCTGGTTCCGATGGAACGGAATCTTGAATAACTCCTTCGTGATTTGCTTTTGTGGTGGTTGACAGCTCTTCATTAACTTTACTTGATTCGACACGTGACTCATGGTGAGATTCAGCTTCTTCCGATGCAAACTCTTGTTCTGAAACGCTAGACGAAGGGTTCTCTGAAGACAAAGATTCTGATTGACTGACAACTGACTCCTGTTCCTGAGATGAAATTTCTTTCTGTGTTTGGCTGATGATTGGTGTTGACTCCTCCACAGGTTGTTTAACCACGTCAGAAATTTTACTTAATTGCGTTGGTTCATCTGAGAGTGCCTCATCGTTGATATTTGGTGCAGTGGTCTCTTCAACGTCAACACGATCATTTTGCGAAGGAGCAGAAGGAGGATTCTCCAATCCTTCATCTTGCGTGAGGCTACTTGGATCCAACTCTTCAATCACTTCCTCATACACCTCTTCTACAGCCTCGGTTCCTACTGAGCTTTTCTCTGAATTACTCTCCTCTTCGTAGTCCTTAGACACCATTGGATTTGATTGAGCTTCCTCTTTCTCTTCCCCTTCCTGTTCCTCTTCCTGTTCCTCTTCCTCTCCTCCCTCTACCACCTCCTCCACAACCTCAACATATTCATCATCTTCGATTGGTGAATCAGAATTCCCCACATCCGATGCCTCTGATGAAGACTCAACTTCTTCCACAATTTCTTCAACTACCTCCACATAATCGCCATCGGCATCAATAACATCACTGGGACCACTTGTCTCCTCACGTTCCGTGTTGCTTGCACTAACATCCTCTTCGCTTGGTTCATCTTCGTAGACAACTTCCTCAATGATATCGGCATACTCTTCTTCATAGCGGATTTCATGTACATCGGCGTCATTAACATCACCATTTTCATTATGATTGTCCTCAGAAACTTGGGTGTGATCAAATTCATCAACCTTGTGTTCAACCTGCTGAGCTTCTTCACCGACCGTCGCATTGTTGGCCACTTCGTGTATACTCTCATACTCAGGATCCGCAACAGTGGTAGATCCAATTGATGAGGTGGAGACTTCAGTGGTACTTGCAACATCAGTAGTTGAATCCGCACTGAACACGAGAGAAGTCTCAACCGAAGACTCTACAACTCCAGTGCTCAACTTGATGTCGTCCAAAGTCTCACTATCAAACTCAGGATTATTCGTCTCCACATGCAAATCTCTAGTCACTTCTTGCACAATATCATTCAATGTGCTTTTTGCTTGATCACCCACTTTATTCACAAGATCTTCTTTACCAAACTTCTTCTTGTAAAACTCAATCGCTTTAGAGCTGTATTTGTTCCCATACTCTTCTACAAGAGCATAAGCTTTTTTCCCGTACTCATCTGCTAATTCCAAGCCTACGTTTCCATACTGACTGGCCAATTCACTGCCAATCTTCCCATAACGCAATCCAACTTCACGATAGTTTTCCAGGAATTGTTTCAGAGACTCAATAACTCCATGCAATTGTCCATTTTGGTGTGCCTTTTGGATTCCAATTCCAAATGCGGCTATTAATATAATTGTAAACAAGTATTGGAAAAGAGTGCCAATGACAGATTTTCCAGACGCATACTTTGGCGGTACACGTACAACATTCAAAATGTTTGCAGCACTGCCTGTGGTTAGCTTGGTACCGTTTGGTGAGAAAGACACACTTGTAATTGCAAACGGGTGTAATTTTTTCATCGTTTCCAACAATTTGAAATTTGAGAGCTTGACAATGTAAACCACTAAATCGTTTCCGGCAAAAGCCACCAAATCTTGGGGGATAGAAACATCCATAGCAACTATATTGTTCAACTTTTTTGCAATCACTTGCTCTTGTACAATCTTTTGCTTTGTCAAGTCATACCTCAACAACCCTGCGCCTTTGCCACCTTTAACACTGTACGAGATAACTACTTCATTTCGGTTGATAAACTTGACTTTTGAAAAGGTGAATTTTTGCAATTGCTTGTCCACTGGCGCCGTTTTAGATGTAGCAATGACGGAGTTTGTTTGAGTGGATACGGAAACCACTGATGACGAGGTAATGTAGCACAAGGTTGCCCCTGTTTTGGGACTCAATGCAAAATCCTTAATCTCATCGTTTCCTGGTGGTTTATACTTGAACTTTGATTCCAATGCATCTGGACTGAAAAAGTACAAAACAGAAGGCACGGCGGACGTCATCAAGCATCCTACGGTGTTGTCTTGGGAAATCTTGATGACTTTAGGGTATTCGTCGGCATCGCCGGAAATCTCTTCTTCAAACTGAGCTGCGTCATCAAATATCAAATGTTCTTCTCTGTTGTATTTGTACTTTCTCACATTGTTATTTATGTTCATGGATTTGATTAACTCGGAGCTCTGATTACATCCAACAACCACATTGTACTCATTCTCATCAACCAATCTCGTCGCATCAATACATTGTGGCGAATCTTCATTTGGTGGGAGCAGAACTTCTCTAAACTTTTGTAGTCTTCGCTTGACGTCGTTAACTTTGAAACTGCATTTGATGGCAGTGATCTTATTGGGGATTCCATTGTTTCCTTCACCACCTCCACCTGCTACCAAAACAGTCCTGTTGTTGATAAACTTGGCATCCAATACCGGATATCCAACATCGATGAATGCATTTTCTTTCAATGCCATATTCGTTATTGTCTTTGCCTGCTTAAAATTGACAGGGAGTTTGGTGACTGAAATATTTTGTTCCAGAGAAAAGCCACGTAAATACTGTTTGCGCTACCAAACGGTACAATTTAAAGAGATTCAAGTTTGTGACGCTAAGATTGCGTGAATTTACATAGCCAGGGAGTATAGGGCAGTTTACAAGCTCAATTTTGGGAGGGGTTGCAATACTGTGTTTAGTGTAAGGCTATTTCCGTCTCTCAACAAGACAGCGAGTCCAAAAAAGAGAAAAAAAAAAAAAGAAAACAGAATAGAATAGAAATTGACTCTAAAAATTTCAGCTAGGCAAAGCAACGCAGACGCATTCTAAATGAAAAGCCTACTATCGATTCTGTCCCATGTAGTTCACGGATATGTAGGGAACAGAGCAATCACATTTCCACTACAGTACAAAGGGTGGGATGTTGACGCAATCAACACCACCAACTACTCAAATCACCCAGGATACGGTAGCTTACAAGGCTCAGCATCTACGCCCGACGCAATAAGAGATGTCTTACAGGGTCTCCACCGCGTCTTGGATCTAAACTCCTACGACTTGATCTTGACGGGATATACACCTAATGCCGATGTACTTCTGGTTGTGAAGGACGAAGTTGTTCAAGTTTTGCAGAAACATGACGGAAAGATTCCACGGTGGATTGTTGATCCCGTACTTGGTGATAATGGCAAGATGTACGTTCTGGAGAAAGTCATACCCGTATACAAGGAGATATTATCAACTGGGTTGGTGTCGTTGATCACTCCGAACCAATTTGAATTTGAGATACTAAGCGACACAAAAATACTGGATTGGCAATCATGTGAATCAGCCGTGACTGCATTTGCAGAGAGATATAAAGTTGGAAACATTGTGATATCCTCAGTTGAAATTGATCATCAGTTGTGCTGCGTGGGGTATATGGATGGGAAAATGTTTAGCGAACCCATACACAAAATTGATTGCAATTTCAACGGATGTGGCGATTTATTTACGGGATTGATTGCAAACTCGTATTACGACAATGGCTACAAGATTACTCCTGGGTCTATCGCCGCGGTGTTACAGACATTATACAACATTCTTCAATTGAGTTACGACTTTGAGTTTGAGAAACTGGGGCAGGTTCCTAAAGTAGTAAAAGACATTAAAGTCGTTGCCGCAAAGAGGTATTTATAGAGGTGTGTTTAAGGTTGGTATAATTTTAAACACTGGCTAGTTACGTTGTATTAATCTGTCGTGTAAGTTGAGGTGATCTGTCGTCTTAATCCGAGGTTCACTGTATTGTGCGCCTTGCTTTGTTGAGTATATAAACGCGGGAAATGTATGACTTCCGAAATCAAAAAACTTCACAACTTTAAAAAGACAACCTTTCTCAAATTTTGGGAGCCACACATGCCACCAGAAGAACGAATGAAAGATGATGTTCGGCTACAGAAGTTGCCGCCAATGAGATACTTTTGGTGGGGACTACTATCGACAATATTAGCATCTTTGGCATGGCTTAGACTTCTGTCCGTGCCACAATTCACAACAACAACAACATCATCGTCATCATCCATAGTGCTACCTCCTAGCGTACACGATGACCACAATAGTAACACGCTACAGTTGAAGCACATTTTCCATCATGGCGTTGGTTCTGAGCAGTACATGATACACAAACGGTTAGACATTACACCACAATACCTAGCCAAGCATCGAGCATATTTTACCTCGTTAAATGAAAACTTACAGATTGAGCTGATTGAAGAATCAGATTGGCCCACAATTCATCATGGGAAGAACCCTTTTCAGATAAAGTTGCCATTCAAGCATCAACAAAATAAGGCTCGCAGACTTAAAGAGAGAAACACGCCAGGGTTCATTGACTCTTATCTTGAATACGCAAGGTCCGTTAATGGTGATGCTAAGATCCTTGGTCGTATAAATTTGGAATGGGTTGATGATGACGTGCTGATTCCCAACATCACCGATCGAGATACCGTTGTTTCCTTAGCCACAATCGCCTCAAATGCATATGTTCGATTCCCCAAAAATGACGACGAAAAGAAGAAATCGGACTGGATCGATGTTGGAGGATGGGATCCTGATGAGGACAACCACGATGTCAACTTCGGTTGGGACTATGATGGGTTACGGGGACACGTTTTTGTTAGTGATGATAATAAGACTGTGGTGATTGGAATTAAAGGAACCTCTGGTGCTGGTCTACCTGGAGGAGGCAGCGATGAGACCCAAAGAAATGACAAAACCAATGACAATTTGTTATTTTCCTGTTGTTGTGCAAGAGTTGGATATTTGTGGACCACAGTATGTGACTGCTATGAAAAGACGTATACATGTAATCAAGAGTGTTTGGAGAAGGAGTTGCGCAGGAAAGATAGATACTACGAAGCAGCATTAGATATTTACAAAAACGTCACCAAGCTATATCCACCGGAGACGACTGAGATTTGGGTTACTGGACATTCGTTAGGAGGCGCATTGGCAAGCTTGCTCGGTCGTACGTATGGCTTACCTGCAGTGGCAGTTGAGGCTCCTGGTGAAATGCTTGCGCTGAGACGATTACACCTTCCATCACCCCCAGGACTTCCCAAGCATTTAGAGCACATTTGGCACATTGGAAACACTGCTGATCCTATTTACATGGGAGTTTGCAATGGAGCATCAAGCAGCTGTAGCTTAGCTGGCTATGCTATGGAAACTGCATGCCATACTGGTTATCAATGTGTTTATGATGTTGTCACTGATAAGGGATGGCGGGTAAATTTGTTGAATCATCGTATCCACACAGTCATTGATGACATCATATTGACTTACAATGAAACAGCCAAATGCGTGGAACAAGCACCATGCAGAGATTGCTTCAATTGGAGATTTGTGTAAAGTGTAACCAAACAGTTGTGTGAAGCTTACTAAGGCGTAGAACTAGAAGATTTACTCGTTGATCAGCTAGTTTAGTCATATGATGTGTTCAGTCTTCCAATATTCAATACTGAGGTGTATTAGTTGTATGACACGGTCAAGACTTGCAACTATAATCGCCGTAGAGCGGTATTATTGAAGCTATCTGTCGCCAGCATGGTCCACAACCGAGTGACTTTCTGTTTTTTTTTTTTGACATTATTTAGAAGTTTTCGTAATTTATAGTGTGATAAAAGCAAGTATGGTTGTGCCTTCAAGTGGGTTCTTTCAATAATCTCTCAAATAACAGCAATAAGTAGTTGTTTCAATGTATGTCTTTGAGTTAAAAGTGGTCCTAGTATAGGTTTTCCTTATCGTAGAATAAATGAGTATACTAAATATAAAAAACTTAACATGCATCCAAACACCAATCGGCTTCTTCAAGTTCTTGGTACTCCTGTTTGGCTTCATATCACGTACCTCCAAGTATTTGGCTCATACATGATGTAAAATACGTTTTAAAATATCTCGATACTTTGCAATCTACTTAGATGACATCCGAGTCTAATATCCAAAAGTGAAATAAAATGAAAAAAAAAAAAAAAAAAAAAGAAAAAGAAGCTAAACAATCCAACCATTTGCATCAATCAAGTACTAGCTAGCGTTCTTCATCAATCCATATGCAGAAGGACATTTGCATAATGGAATCCAGTTCAAAGCAGTATCCATGAAAACGCACTCAAAAAGAAAGCAATTGTTTTGGTTCGTTTCATGAATGCTGCACCACTCTTCGAAAGAAAAGTAGTAAACCTTCCATGCTTTTTTTTTTCTCCAATTCCTTGCCCTTCACACAACAAAATGGGGATTGATAGCAGAACATTTATGCTCCAGTCAATAAAATGTGTTGGCTTTTTGTAACATTTTAGTGATACAAATTTTCTCTCCTTTTTCGTTTCCATTTTCCTTTTGGTGTGATGATGGTAGAGTAGCTTGAATTATTTGCTCTGTGTGCAAGACCAACCAAAAATGATGGGAAGTAGACGATTGATTGCAAAAGAGATATAGAGAAATTCGAAGTGAGTGTAATGCCATAGTCTATTAGGCACTTTCCATGTGAAAACTTTTGAGAGGTAGTTGAAAAGTGAAAGCAAGAGCCAGTAAACCACTCGATATAAATTTCGTCAAAGATTACAGATATTTTTATCGTATTGAGTAGATATTGAAATTTCTTTGCATGAATGAATTTTGCAACGAAATCATGTAAAAAAGAAATTTCAACAACTCAAATGATAAAAACAAAAACAAAGAGGGGGCAGCTAGTAAATTGGATTCTAACCTCATAAGTGAAATTGTCACAGTTTCTTGAAGAACATTTGAGTGGCTGAGTGACTTAGCGCGTGACCGTTTTGGTTAAAATTATGTCATCACAGCCGTTGTCTAAAAAGCCGCAGGCAAAAGAAGAAGAAGAAGGAGAAGAAATGAGTATTACAGGAGAGTGTGCGTATCACAAATCTATAAATAGTCTTCCCTATCATTTCTCGGAGGTGTTGGTAGCAATCGTACTTGGTACTACAACAACAACTGCTGACTCAAAAAAAAGTTATTGCAACATTTGAGCTACACAAAAACACAATGTTGAAAGAGAGCGTTGTTTACAATTGTTACTAATTTGGAAGGATATTGCATTTGTGTTTTATGCACAAAGTTTCCTCCTTTTATTCTCTGTTTTGTTCTTTCTTTCGTCAACTACACACTACCTACTACTACTACTACTACTACTACTACTACTGATTATGAAATTTCACGAACAATATCCCACTGCTCGTTTATTAGGCATTTTAACCTAGGTGCATTGGATAAAAATAACTCTATGTTGATCCAATTACTGTATGCATTAGTAAAAGTCGTATTTGCATCAAGAACAACCATAGATAAGTACAAAGCACACTGTCCCCGCCAAGATTGCAAAAACACTACTGTTACATCATCATACACAATTCTTTTTTTTTTATTTTTTTCTTTCAAGCTTCGTCACTTAAATTTTTTTTTGGTCGAGCGGCTGGGCCTTTTTTTTTCTCTTTCATAAAGTGTAAACAAATCACAAAGAAATGAAATTAGAGAATATATATATATATAATAAACATTGACAATAAATATTTCAATGACACAGAAACATTAGACCAAAAATAAAAAACAAAATACAAAAATCAAAAGATGAGTGACGACAAGGAAGAAAGAAAGAAGGAGAAGCTTTATATGATCCGAATAGGGAATTATGACTATATTATACAATTGGCTTAGAAGGACAAAGTAATGGAAGTATGTCAACACTTTACCCTTTAATTTAGGATTATTATGTGTAACATCAATGACTGCTTTTTTTTTTCCTTCCTTTATTGTCATTTTTTGCCCAGTTTTGGTGATGATGAATTGGAAAAAATCAAAACATCAAAACATCAAAATTGTAAAATTGTAAAATTATTTTGCTTTTAATTTCATTCTTCTTCCTTCTGTTCTTCTTTTTCGTTTTTTTCTTTCTTACCTCAATTCCATTGAATTTCACCTACCACCACCACAATGAAATTAATTGGTACATTCTTCAACTTGTTTTTCCTAGCCGGGGCATGTCTTTTGCTCATTTTTATCGTATTGTCCGGCTCATCAAGACATTTCCCATTGAACAAGTTCTATTGGTTAGAAGCAGACACTACCAACATCTCCAATTCACCAGCAAACACATCAGCTTGGACTTTCTGGGGTGTATGCGACAAGAATGACTACTCCAAATGTCTTACTGGTCCTGCTTACCCTCTTTCCCCCGAGGACAACTTTGACACCACAACAAACATTCCTCAAGATTTCTTAGACAACCAATCCACTTACTACTACTTGAGCAGATTTGCATTTGCCTTTTGTTTAATTGCATTGGGCTTTAGTGGATTGGCATTCATCATTGACATTTTGGGCTTTTGTTTCACAATTATTGACAAGGTTGTCATGTTTCTTGTTACTGCTGCCTTATTTTTCGCTGCTGCTTTTGCCTCATTTCAAACTGCAGTCACTGTATTGGCCAAGAATGCATTCTCAGATGCTGGAAGACACGCCACTGTTGGTGCCAAGTCGATGGGTATCATGTGGGCGGCCTTTGTTTGCTTATTGATTTGCTGGGGATTGACTTTTGCCGCTATTATCAGCAACAGTTACAGGAAACATATGGAGAGAGTCAACCAAAACAAACAAGAAAAGGAACAAGGATACGGTTATAACGATGATGCTGCTGGTGCTCATGGCCAACAAGGATATCCAAAGGGTGTTGCTGCTTCTCGTGACGATTCTTCTTTTACTAGAGCCCACGTTAGAGATGAAGATGAAGAAGCAAACAATGGCGGAATCAGATTCTTTAAGATAAAGAGAAACCAAAAGGTCGTTGAAGATGAGTCTGCTTAATTTGAAGGAGGAGAAAAGATGAGCTTAGTCAAAGAGGGAAGAGGGTGGTGTATCGATTTGATTAGCAGATGATCAGAATTCGATTAGTAAATGAGAATTAATCATCATCGACATCTCATTTCCAAGTTGCCGTTTGAGCCTGCCAGCTGACATTGAGATCGTTATTTAAAGATCAGACTGCCTGCTCCTCGACTATTCTTTTGTTGTTATTTTCGCTTACGTTGTTTTATATCCATTCTTTACACATATTCTTTTTTAGATATATACCTGAAAATACTAATATTTTATACTCGTTACGAAAAAACTACTTCGTGCTTTCTTTTCCAAAGCTTCAACTATTTTGTCTTCTTCTCTTTGCGATGAACTTCTTTGCTTTTTGCGAGTCTGCCAGAGACTTATACACCCTTTGGGATTCTAGTCAAAGATTAGTATCCTTTTAGTGAACCTTGCAACTGTGTGTGTCTAAAGAAGTATTTAGAATAGAGTAGAGCATTACTACTTTACATGGGTATTCTGTGAAACTTGTCGAGTATTGTGGGTGTTCCTTTCTCTCTCTCCTCCCCGCATCGTGCTAAAACTTCCTGTTAAGATTGGCCCCTTCAAAAAAGAGTGGTGGTTGGTTCCCACAACAGGTAATTATAACAGCACTGAAACAAGCAAAGTCAGCCACCCGAAGACAATTAGATGCAAACAAATTTTGCAACCTCAATCCGGTGTTGCGCTATCCCTCTGTAAATCCATCTCGCACGAAGGGAAAATGTTTCCTTCTCTCTCGATCCGATGTATTTGCGTCTGTATTCGGGGAATAAATAAGAATATGCCGGCCGACGCAAATGCAGACACAGAGTCCGCCGCCACTACTAACACACAACACACTGACAAATATAGAGAGAGAAAAACAAGAGACACAAATTGAAAAAAGGATGTTCGGATTTATATACCGGAAACGCGTTTTTGTTTGCTGTATGCCCAAGAGTCGGTATTTGCAAAACCGTTACCTTGGTGGCGGGGGGGCAAAGATACACTTCAATATATGTACTGAACTCACTTCTCTCAAGACTTCTACTGTCCTCCGTTGTTATTGCTTGTCTTTTTTAAATGTTCTTTTTTTTTCTGTCATCAGCAAGGACTGGATAACTCCGACAACAAATAAAAAAACACACACAGACACAGACACAGACAAATTATGTTTATGTAAGCTAATGCAACGAATTCTCTTCTCTTGACAGAAGAAGGTTGTGCTACAAAAGGGTATGACCTCATTCATCCTTCATGTGGATGACTGATCTTGCTGTATAAAAGTTGGATTTACTTCATACTCACTAAACTTTACTAAGCAGAAAGAGAGAGATAACAGCTGTTGTCTGTCTACTGCACCTGAGTTTCTTTTTCTTTTTTTGTTTCTTTTTCTTTTTCTTTTTCTTTTTTCTCCTTGTTGAGATTTATTTAGTTATTTAGAGAGAGCCGACAGAGAAGGTTTGAGAAACGTGCGTTTTATTAATGGACAGATAGGCGAATCTCCTTTTCAAAGAACCATTTTTCCACCTTTGTAGTGGAGCTGGAGTAGTTGTAAATGTAGTAAAACACTCTCTGATACATAGGAAGCACTCCGGTTACGCAGACAGCTGATAAAATCCTATACTTTGTATTTGTTAGTAATACATTTGGTTTAGGATTTGTTTTCCCGATCTCATTTCATTTCATGCAGTTAAATTAAATAAAATACAAATTTAAACAAAACATAACATTTCATAAATTTATACTCAGCAGAATCGCAACCAAAACTCAACCATTATAGCCCCCTACTGTCAATCCACACTTCACCTTTGCCGCGTACACACATACACTCAAACACACCCCATACACTACACACCACTATGAAGGATCATCATAGTGGACTCAAATCCTTCTTCAAGAAGGAGTTGTCTCCATCTAGCTCAAACGCATCATCTGCCAACCCTGACCCTTCTGCGTCTCATTCAAAGATATCAAAGCTATTCCATCACCACAATCACCACAAGGACAAAGATGAGTTGTCCAATACGGCTTCTTCTTCCAGAAATTCGTCTCCTCAGGATAAACAGCAACAGCAATCATCCTCATCAGCAGCACCTTCTCCAGCAGCAGGAGGAGGAGATGGCTTGAAAAGAGCTTCATCCGTGCTTTCGTTGAGACGCAGAAACACCAATCCTATCAACCCATCTCCAACAAATGGAAGAGACAGAGCTCCTTCCGATTTGCAGCACCCAAGACCACAACATGTGTCAGCAGCAACTCCCAACAAAAAATTATCAAAAGCTGAAACTTTGGCCCATTTCCAACAAATTGACAATAGAAACAGAGCAAGTCTGCATTTGAGAAGTAGCAGAGTCCCATCTGCTCACAACTTGGCCTCGCACTCACCCGGTTCAGAAACTGCATCACCAAATCATGAGAAGATGGTTTACAATCCATACGGAATGAAAAAGACTCCTTCACAAGAGGTTAAAAGAAACACGAGTTTCTACCTTTCTGGAAACAATGACGGTGAACGAATCGTGGCTAACCCCGTTGCCAACCCCAACGATTATCTTCCACCAGATTTGCAACAACAGCATGTCAATTTGTTGGAGGATTTTGAAATTGATGTCAGTAACAAAAAGTTGGGTGATGGTGGTTCCTCGGACGTTCGAATCATCAACTCTCGTCATAACAAGCGTCATTTGTACGCATTGAAAAAATTCACCATGTTGAGCAAAGAAACCGATGAAGAGTTTTATGAACGTGTACTGAAGGAGTATGTTATACAAAAGAGGTGTTCCAAATCGAGGCACGTTGCTGACGTATTGGCAATACTACGTATCCAAAGCCAAACAAACTTAACTCGTGGTTGGGGTGTGGTTATGGAGTACTGCAATGGTGGTGATTTATTTTCACTCATTGTTCGACCTGGATGGAAGAAATCACCCTTGAATGAAAAATACTGTTTGTTTAAGCAAATTGCTTATGGATTGAAATATATTCATGAATGCGATATTGCTCATCGTGACTTGAAACCAGAAAATGTATTGCTTGATTCTAATGGGTTAGCCAAATTGTGTGATTTTGGAGTGAGTACCTATCAACATGAGATTCCCGGTGACTTTAGTAGTCCTGTCAAATTGTCAACATCCTATGTCGGATCACCGCCATATTCTCCACCAGAAGTTATGCTTTTGAAAGATAAGTCTGCATCTGAAGCTAAAAACTTTGCATACGACATGTTCAAATCGGATGATTGGGCTTTGGGGATGCTTTTGTTTTGTCTTGTGTATGGAGGTGTACCTTTCCAACAAGCAACCCCAACAGATCATGGATACAGGGATTATGCATTTAATCACAAGAGATTTTGCAGTGATCATCACAATTTCAAAAACAACAAGGGGTTCAATAAAGGGCCCGGAGTAGAGTTTAAAATGGCGTCCAAATTTGAAAGCACTGGTGCTTCTAGAGTTGCTTGGAAGTTGTGTGACCCTTCAGTTTCAACTAGGTATGATTTGGAGTTGTTATTTGAAGATCCTTGGTTCCAATCGGTGGAGATGTGTATTTACGAGGATCCTGATCAAGAAGTAAATCCATTTGTGTTACCAGGTACTGGAGAAAACAACCATGGTTCAGGTGCTTCATCGGGCTTTAATTCACAAGCACCTTCGAGAAGGGGTACTTTTAGCAAGCAACATAATGGAAATAGCGATGGGTATTATAGTCATGATGAAGGGTCGTCGAAAATTGCTTCATCAAGCAATGCCTCTCTTCACTCAAACGATAATGGGTTACCACGTACTAGGTCGATGCTTGATTTTGATCACATGCAAGCATCGCCTAAACAACAGCAACAGCAACAGCAGCAGCAACAGCAACAGCAACAACAACAATTGACGTCATCTTCAAACTCATCGCCATTTCAACAACCACAGCAGTCCTCTGCGGACAATTCACCACTTAACAATAATATTAATGGTAACCTACCGGCTTTAGAAGAGAGTGACATTGAGCACGAGCATGAGTCGGACGCAGCTCGAAAGCAAGACCAACTTGAACAAGAACATATTGAGCACCAATTGCAGATAGAGCAGCAGCAGCAATATGATCAGCAACGAGGACTTGAGGAGAAACAACTTGAGGAAAAGAGGGAGCAGCAGCAACAACAACAACAACAAGAAGAAGAAGAGTTGGATTCATCCAAGAATGGTGAGGCGGATCGGGGCTCACCATCTTCTCTAAACCATAACGCCCATGCTCCTCAACGTGAACCATCAAGTTTCAAATTGCCACCAAGTAGACACGACACTTCCAACACATCCAATGATGATGACAATGATAATGCTAGTTGTCATTCATTGAGTGATATCCAGCACCATTATGACCGTGTTTTGCGCAGTGTGAGTAATTTGAAATTGGAAGCCGATGGCACATGTGATTTAGGTTACAAGTTGAAGAAACATCATCATAATGACGTTAGCAATGCTGCTAGTGTTGGTAGGAGGTGAAACGTATTGAGAGAGGACTTGTTTGTTTACGTAGTTTGTGTATTGAGCCTTGTTTCATATATAGTAGATGAGACATATCGGTACTCACTAAACAGGATCAGCAAGATTTACAAACTGTAGTTGGCTTGCCTATACAGCCTCTTTTGTTAAACGTCAAAATTTTTTCTTTTTTTAATCTTTATTAGTTTAATATACACAAATAAAGCTCCTAATCATGCTATTACTCTCTCCCTCTCCTTCACAAGCTAGTAATCACTCTTAAGCTTCCAAAGAAACTCTACCCTTTGGATTAGTAACCTTGACACCAATCTTCTTAGCCTTTGAAACAATATCGACTCTGTTCTTGGCAGACACATTATGAGCAATCTCAGCAGCATAAGTCTTAGTGTGCATAACCAACACATCCAAGTCCTTCAAGTTCTTGACGACAAACACCTTGTGGCCAGATGGGGTCATGAATTTGGTCTTTTTGTTGGATCCGTAACCAATGTTTGGTTGAGGAATGGTTCCTCTGAATCTTCTACGGACACATGAGTCAATACCCTTTTGCTTTCTCCAGTTTTCGGCAACTCTGTGGTATCTGTCGGAATGGTGTCTCTTGAATCTCTTGGTGTATTTCTTGACAATCTTTGGGTGTGGAACTGAGGTAGCCACTAGAAAATGAAAAATTGTTAGTATTTGAGTGCTGGTGGTTGAATTGCTGTCTTGAGGGATATAAGAAGAAGAGGAAAGGGGAGAAGGAAAAAGAGCGTTCACCGTATTGGTTGTGGTGATACACATATCCGCGCTCACTTCCTGAGATACTGGACAACGGATGAGGTCCCAGATACCTCATAGACTCTCCACATTACTGAACCAAATAATCTTCAGTCATTATCCTGAACTCCCGGTTCGATGGTATCCCGATTCGTCAATTCGCATCGCTTTTTGGGAAAGGCATCTGTTATTTGGGTGATCTCTTCCCAGTTTTATCCTTCATGTCAAAGCTCATTGCAAAGCGAGTCACAGTCCCTCTCTTTCCTTGAATTATCCCTCCTGTACCCCCCTTGACTAAATGATCTCATATTCCAGTCGAAACATACTCTTTAATTAATGTGTCGTGGTTGTTATCAGGAAAGGAAAACGTTAGGGGGTTTTCTCTACTTAGAAAATTTTTCAGTATGACAATGAGTGAGTGAGCAGAGTGAGAGAGCAGAGTGCGAGCGAGAGAGAGTGTGTGTGTGTGAGAACATTGAGAGAAGCGCTAACAAAACAATTCTGAAGTGGTACTGCATATTAGGAGATACGTCGGTAGCGCGTCTCCCTGCTAGAGCACTAGGTAGCAGACAGTACAAGGGAAAAAATGTCAATCTGGGTTATAGCCCTAGCACAAAGAACAGCACACATCGCCAAAGTTCTCCTCCCTCCTCCCTTCCTGAATGGGAAATGCAAAGGTTTGAGATGTTTGTATGTCTTGGGCTAAGAAAAATCGGAAACGCTCATTTACACTCGAAAAGGGATCTGACTAAGCCGTGTCGTAAGTTACATTCCCTATACTTTCATAACTTTACGAACCGGGCACACCAATGTGCTCTGTTTTGACTTTGTTATTTAGGCGGAGTTAATCTCTGGTCTCTAATGACAGTGGATTGCATGCAACGCTTTGTCTCATATTTTCTGTGCCGCACAATATAAGAGACAGAAAGAGCTTTTTACTCGTTCCCACAATAGCAATCGTAAATAAGCCTAACTGAGGTTTGCGTATAATCCCGAGGTTACAAAATCTGTAGATTCAATAGACACAGTAATATACTCAAAGCTTGTGGTCAGTATTGTACAAAAACACAGTAAAGGGGGAAGGGAGGGAGGGGGGGGTCATCCACCTCCCTTCTCAGCTACCAGAAATGTGCATGCACCATTAGCTTGTTTGTTTGTTTATTTGTGAATGACTACTGAAAGAAAGTGTTTCTGTAGAATGGGTTAAAAGTACTATTCGTAAAGGCTTTTTTTTATCTTTTTCTTTTTTCTTTTACATTGTGTAATTGATTGGTTTTTGTTTACATCAAATGCAAATACAGCAAGTAACAAACACAAGTTCTCATAACCGAGTGCAAGTTGGTCAACATTACATATTTACTACCAAACCCTCTGGAGCAATGGGTATATAGCGTATTTCGACTACTATTGGACTTATATCTCAACTGAACACTTGCTTTATCATCATCGCCTACATTGGATATTAGAAGACGCATTTTTCACTTTACTTCACACAACAGAGTGAACCCCACGCCCTAAGCTTATTTTTTTTGTTTTTTAGCAACCACCAAATATCCCATCCATTAGCTACCCAAAAGCACAACAAATCAGACTCACATTAGGGAGCTCTTAGTAAGAGAATATGATCGATTGGAAATCTATAAACAGTAGTAGCTTGCTATACTACCTGTTCAGCGCCATTTTGCTATGGGTCATTTCATGGTACATCATCTACATGATCACAGGGCTTCACCTACAGTCCATATCAATCAACAATGGTATCTCCTTCAATGGGGTTACCTTCAAAACCAAACGTATGCGGGTCAAAATACGAAGTTTGAGGTTCAGATTATGGGGTAACACCAAAATGACAATCATTGATGAGCTAGAGGTGAAGCTCTATCCTATCCCTCAACCAAGGAAACAGAAGAGGAAGGCATCTACGCGACAAGATGAAAATGATACCGATTCACTTGAGAATGATATCTGCATCTACCCACACAATGTTATCTTAAGAAATGCTGTGCAATTCCTTATACGACGTTTACCATGGCTAGATTTGGAAATGCGAAACACAACCTTCTACTCGGCACTTGACTATAAAACCACCATAGAATACCTCAAGTATAATGCCAAATCAAGAGATAGTTTGAGACATAAAGATCGGTTGAAATTTAGAACTGGATTGTTTTTGAACAATGTATTTCATGAAATCAAAGCCAAAAACGAGCTTTTGACCCCATTGAGATTGGGAAGTTTCAGAGTTGAGCTAAAGTTTCTGATCGATTATAGGAGCGGTATCATTGGCGGATTTATTGGAAAGATTAATGTTTCCGAAAGCAATATCCTGGTGTTCAATACTGCAAAGTATTATATACTACACGACGAGTTGAAAAAAGCAAACAAGAAGGACTATCACTTTTCGGATGGCGTTGAACTAGATGACAATGAAACTGGTGCGTCAAGTAAACTGGACTCGCAAGCAAAACTTGAAAAGACATTTCTGTACATACACAAGTTGCTCTCCGACGTCACCATCCATGTTGAAAATTCACGAATTTCAGAGATCCCATTTGTGACTATTGAAAACAACGTTTCGATTGCAGAATACTACAACGAAGTTAAACCAAAGACGTCATTGGAATTGGTGACGAAATCAGTTTCATTCAACATGTCGAGATTGTACAACGATGCAGCAGGTTTCGAAGTGCTATTCAATCCTAAGCAAGATATCCCATTCCACTCTACTCTTTCCATACAATTGTTCAAATTATTTTTTGCAAAACGTGTGACCATGGTGAGTGGAGCGTATGGACTAGAAACCGATGAAATATTGAGCATGCCCAATTACTCATTCACCCATAAAACAAATATGTTGAGCCAAGTTGTGCAAGCAAAAGGGTTCAAGAATTGTGTCATGGAGACATTCTCGTCCGCCAGCTCACCTATATTTGACGTTGACTCGCGTCAATTGAGTGCTTTTTTGTACAACATAGTGTTATTCAAGAAGTGGTTAACGCTAAGGAAATTGCTCAAGAAAACCAACAATGGAAGACATGATCTTGACGGCCATAAAGTGACCGTAAAAGAAGAGCACCACGGTAATCGAGAATCGCTCAAGGCAAAACTTTGGAGATACATAAATGAATACTATCCCAAATTGGATATCAAGTTTGTTGTTGAGCAACCACGTTTTATTCTACGAAATTTTGATGATGGCGACAATACCCAGTTGTTGGAATTCTCCTGTTCATTACTGAATTTTAATCTATCAACGACACTGACTCGAGATTATGTTTCCAATTTGGAAGTGTTGTATCCAAGTGTCAAATATGTGTCCAAGATAAACACAGACACCAAAACCGCGTCATTGGATCCTGTTCTGAAAGAGATCTTTGGCCTTAGAATTGTCAATGTGAAGTTGGACGTTTTCAAAAATTTGACTGTATCGTCTATTATTGAATTACATGGCCTTTCCATACAGTTGACCAGTTTGGACATTTTCAAAGGAATTCATTGGCTTCTTCTGGACGTGACAAAACTAGCCGAAACTGATCTTGATATTGGAGTATTAAACAAAAAGTTTAATGATGAGCTAGCTTACTTGAAGACGAGATTGGAGAAACAGATTAGGGAGCCTCGGAGTTTTGAAAAGGTGCAGGTTCCTCGAGTCAAGGATAAACTATTTCGATACTTGCCCTTTTGGCTCGCTCAAGTGGAGATACGTTCAACAGACTGGGCTATATCTATTGGATCTAGATCGGTTTTGATCCCAAAGCAAGACTTGTTCAAATCAGATACAGCCGATCTACAATATGATACCGATGACAGTAAGGAATTGAGAAAGGTGAATATAAAACTCAACAGTTTCAAAGCTGGGCTTGTGAATCATGGAGCGCAAAGAGTTGACGAACAAACTCGCCATGATTCTTCATCCTCCTCACTGGATACTCTCACATCGTTTGATCTTGATTCTGAATACTGGTCGGTATCGGCTACACTTGAAATGTTTCAGATCTTTATGCCAGATGACAGAAGTACAAAACGTTCAAATACCGAGCCGCTTATTGAGATACCTACATTCAAATACGGGATCGATTCTGTAAGTGACTACCAGGGACGTAATCAGCTAGTGGTACTGCTGAATATGGACAAGTTGCAGACCTTTTACAATAGGTATAAATTATTTACGTTGATTGGCTCTATATACTTGGTGAGAGAGTTTATTGTCACTCCAATGAAAATGATGAAGCTGAAATTGAAGAAGGATATGGACAAGTTTGAGGAACCTCCAGAAAGCCCACAAGGCCCAGAATCACGCGAACTGATGCTTGATTTCATCCATGCAACATTCAATTTGGAAACGCTGGATATTGTTCTACAGATTGCAGACTCATACAATCTCAAAGTTCAATTGGCAAATACACATGTGGAATTGGCAAACAAGACGGTGAAATTGTCGTTGTTTTTCTTGAGATGTCTAGCTGACTCGCCTAGTGCCAAAGGTAAGTGGTGTCGTTTGCTTTGCCTCGATTCCTTGAGCTTAAACTTTGAGATACCAAAGTCAATAGACAACCTATCACTTGACGTGCACACAGACGCAATAAGATTGATCCAGCCTCATAAGTTTATTGTTTATGAATTGTTTGACAACTTGTCACTAACTGCCAAGCTTTCCAAACATTTGATCAAACTTCTCAAGGCTGATGACTCAAAGGAAGGTGCCAACATTGTCCATCCTCATGAAATGAAACCAATTGCGTTGCCAAATGTGACGGTAAAGTCGAACCACTTGAAGTTTACAATGGAAGACGATCCATTTGAAACAGAATTGAACATGATTTACCAGTTGGGCAAGACTGAACAGAGAAAACGATTGGAATTGTACTCTCTTTTTGAAGAAAGAGAAGCTCGACTAAGTGATGATAAAGAATACTTTACACGATTGGAGAGGTTGCACACTACCATATCGGAATCATGGATGCGAAAAGTCAAGATTTACCAACAACAATTGAGAGATGAAGTTATTGCACATAAGGATTATCTTTTTGGGAATGAGTGCCGTTTTGATTCCGATTATAACAAAGATGTTGTGGCGTATCCATACGATGCCCCTTTATTGACCATTGGCATGGAGGGATTCAACCTTAATTTATCGAAACCTGATTTTGGTCTTGAAAATATCGCCGATTTCATTCACAACGTGGGGCAAGGTGTTCCAAAGAATACAAAGTACTCGGTGATGGTGCCAATGTATGTAGATTTGAAATTGGCAGAAATGAGAATGCAATTGCGTGATTATCCACTACCAATTTTGTACTCCCCTAGGAATAAAAGCACTGCCAATGCCAGCTTAATGTTGCGAGGTGACTTGGTTATAAGTGAAAGATATGTCACTGATGAAAAGGAAATTAGACAATTACACGTTCCACTAGTTGCCACCGATAAGGAAGATGCCAATCGGTATGACTTGTTAACTATTGAAAAAACACTTTCCAGTATCAAGATGTATACCAAGATGGATTGCGACTTCAATTCCGACTACCCAACAAGAATTGTTTGGGGTACATCCTACAATTTTGGTATACAACAATTTATGCTTAACTTTGACCAATTTTCCAAACCACCAGTTGATCCATCACAGAAATTGGGATTTTGGGACAAGCTCAAGTACATTCTTCATGGAAGCTGTATTATTAACACCAAGAAGAGTTTAGAGGTGGGGTTCAAAGGGTCCAGAGATCCATATGAGTTGTTGTCAACTTCAGGAGGATTTGTACTCTCCTTCAAAAAGAATGTGATTTGGAAAATCAACAAGGATGACAATTCAAGAAACTTTTTTGACATCACTTCGGACAAAGTAGCTTGGTATATACCCAACTACTTGGCAACGCCATTATTAGCCTGGACCAGAAGCAGTATTGATTCCGTTTACCTTCCAGAGTCCCCACATTTTATCAATACCTGCTTTGGCTATTATCTTGAAGATTCTGCTACAAAGCCCGACTTTGATTTGCTAAACAATGTTTATGGCAAGAATGTGATAAGTTTAAGCGGGGGCATTGCGTTTCATGTTGGATTCCTTCTTCAACGCAAAGTCGATGGTAAGAGAGTTGAAGATTTCAAACCGCATTATGATGTGCATCTAACGAATCCGAAATATTGTGACGATGGACACGATTCGTATGCTGGTTTTAGATCTGAGTATGTACACATGGCAATATCTTTGGTGGCTGACCGTGAAGCTAGTTACAACACCATACACTTGAGTCCAGGAGCTTTTAATCAACTTTTTGCATGGTGGAAATTGTTTGCTAGTAACATGATGTTGCCAATACGACGAGGTCCGTTGTTTGGTGAAATGAAGAAATCGGTCAAATTTTCTGAGCATTTGTTTACCAACAAGTTTTCCTTCTACTTGAAGTCGTTGTTTATTGCCCACATGTATCGAGATGAGATTGTGGATATTGACGATGATAGAGTTGAGTGTGTTGGCTTAAGAGGTAGAGTTGACGAGTTTTCGGTTGATTTGCATCAGCGGAAGCAACCAGTAACCTTATATCACGAAGAGCTTTCCAAACGAACCAAGGTCATGAAGATGAACTTCAATATTGGAGAAGTGACGTTATCAAACATCGATTTGCGAGTTGTGCATGCAAGTTTCTCGCAAAACTTGTATCATGAAAACAGAAACTACAATGAAAAAGAGTCCAGCTACAACATTTATGGCGATGAGAAGATTTGGTTTGACATGCAGGATTATGAAGAGACATTCTTGCCGTCTTTGAAGCATTGCCCACGCACGGTTGAAATCTACCCGCTTATGTTTTCCGAAAGGTTTTCATACGAAAGAGATACCGAAAATGATGCCAGTGCAAACCAGGAGGATGACCAGTTTGGAAATGAAGACATCCACGATTGTCGGATCCATGCACGCAAAGAGTCTGACCTGAGGGTTAAGATGCTAGAGGCGAGACAGGGGGCAATTGATCAACAAATTACTAAATTACGCAATAAAGGTGCTTCCACTAAGGAGTTGGAAGAAAGAGCCAGATTTGTCAAGCGCATGGTTGATAATGCAAAGAGAAGTGCACCTGTTACTCATCGAAATCAATCAATTGTATCTATTGAAAAAGAAGAGCATTTCCATAACAAGTTTACGTGGCTGAGTATGCTACTCAAATGGAACAGGACCTGCCGTGATAATGCTATGAGGTATCTCCATTTTGTTCAATTGAAAGCGACCATGAGAAAGTACTTGTCATATGAATCAATTTCAACCCTTGAAAAGTTTATTAAAGAGAACGACTATGGGTCCGATATTGAATCTGTACCGTCTTCCAGCCAACCAAGTGACCAATTCGTGGGCAACGGCGAAGACAATCTAAAAATAAAGTCAAGATCCGCGGAACAGACTTCACAGGAAAGGCTCGAGAATTTTACAAAAATCTTGAAAGAAGTCGAAGGGAATAGATCGTTATCAGAAGATTACTTCATTGACGTTGTTTCACCTCAAATTCAACTTCAAAGCGATGACTCTCCAGATTCTGTGGTGATTGTGTCTACGCCTTCAATTACAGGGAAATTCATATCGGTGTTGAATTCAAAAGATACCGCCAATCCTGAAGTTTTGGAAACAAGGTTTGGTGTGGTTTTGCAAGATGCAAGTGTGTTTGTTTTGAACAAAAAGGATGTTTTGGGCGCAGACTCCATGATACTTGCTAAACTGCCATATGGTGCTAAAGCAAACTGGCCGCCGTGGCTTGGTCCAGAAATTACTCAGAGGGGTATATGGGCTGGTGAAAATCAACTACTCATACAGAACTTATCGGTCATGGTGGTGTTTTACGATACGGAGATAATGAGCAAACAGTTGTCGAAAGGCAATGAGGATACTTCCGATGCGAATGATGATCTGGGGTTGTCCACCCTGGTGGAAGCACCAAAGAGGTTGCGGATAGATATGCCGTCGGTTGTTTTGACGTCTACATCTTCGCAATACTTTGCGTTGTACCTGATAATTGTTAGTCTTTTGTTTTACAGCGAACCAATGAGTAAAGCAATTGCTGAAAAGATTGAAAAGATGAAGTTTTCAATTGATTTTGATAATTTGCCAGCCGTGGCGGAAAAAGTCAAAGGGATGCAACTGTATTTCCGTATCATGAGATTGTTGAATGCCAACTACAGCTTCCGAAGGGGCCATATGAACAACGAGGATTTGAACAATTACCTACAATTAAACTTGGAAACTGGTGATGTTGCTAGCGAAATTTACCTTTTGTTGAGGACCTTGCTAATGGGGGACTTTTTCAGTGACACCTCAAACCACCCACAAGTTTCTTTCTTGATTAAAGCGGATGAGGTTATTTTACATATCTTGGAAGATGACCGAACTCCCATTGTGGATCTTGCTCTTGCCAATGGTGTCTACAAACGAAAGGAGCTTGAAAGTGGGTCCAATTTGAATCAAATACAGATTCAAATGTTGCAAGGATTCAATCTTATCAAAAATGCAAGGTATCCTGATTTCATTGGTCCGTTTGATTTGAGTCAACATTCAAGTAAAAACTTGATTGATTTACAATGGACCATGAATAGATCTGTTGGTGGAATTAAAGTTGTTGAAAATTTACAAGTGAATGCTTTACCGTTAAATATCAAAGTTGATGAAATAACTGGTGAGAAACTTATGAAATTCATATTCCAAACTGATTCTACAGATATCAAAGAAAGCAAAGTTATCGAAATGGCAAACAATACAGAAGCTAAAGAAAAGGAGCTTGAAGATCCTTCGGAACAAGATCAGTACGGATTAGTGGAGGAAACAGAGGGAGCCAACAAGAGCGCTAGATTGGATAGAAAGCTTCAAGAACGAAGCATGACGAGCTCTAGACTGAATAAGCGAAGTTTGACTCGTCTTTCAGGAAAGAGTCATTCAAGCAGCAAAAGTTCCAATGGCGGTAGAGACGACGAGGAAGATGCTGACCAAGTCAATGAAATGATTGAAAGATCAAAACAATACTTCTCAATCATTTCTCTTACCGTCAGGGCCATTACCTTGCGAATCACCATCAAATTGAACAAGGGGTACAAGAGGTTGTTGAATGTTCATGATTTCAGAGTTGAATTACCCGAGTTGGTGATCAAGAATCGTATTCTTTCATTTATTGACTTGACGGATATTATCAAGAAATTGGTTCTAAAGAGTCTTTGGAGTCATATAGGCCGTTTATTGAGCAACAAAATGACCACAAGTGACAAGTCACTGGATATGTTGGCGAATGAAAAATTAATGTCGGTGAAAACTTACAACAAGTTTATTCCAATTCGTGAATTGGCAGTAGTTAGAACTAAGGAGTAGACTATATTACAAGAGATATATATATTTACACAAGAAGTATATTCATTGTAGTTTTGCTTGTAATCTCATCCTCTTAAACATGCTGCTTCTTTTCAGCACCTCCACTTTGATGCTTCTTCTTACGCTTCTTATTCTTATCATCATCTCGATCATCACCCCGCATCAAAGTTTGTTGGTCACCAATAGCCAAATCAGCAACATCGAATCCAGGGATTCCATTTATCGGAGTCTTATCAAACTTCAACGCTCGTTTCAACAATTCCTCATCAAACAGGTTGATAATATCTGGATGTTGCGCAATCAGCGGATCCATTAGTCCAATGGGTATCGATTTAGGTTCAGGTATCTGATGCTTGCCTGGTAGATCCAGTATATGCGCCTTGTAAGACTTCCTAAGCTTGACGTTCTTTGACCCATCGGGATTGGTTCGGGATAGCAGCTCCGCTACTGGTTCCAAGTTGTATAAATGAAGGAGATTTTGTAATGGTGTGGGTTTGGACGGTTGGTAGGTCTCTGTGAGGAAGAGTCGTTAGTATTGAGAGCTTCAAGTGGAAACAGTGTTGATTAAACATACTTGTAGAGTCTATTAGATAGTACTTGTCCTGAGTCCCCTCTGCCATGATTGTAGATTGAGTTGAGCTACGGTGATGGATTTGATTGAAAATGTGGTTTTCTCTTGCGCGCACATTTTTAAAGAGCGCTTTCAATTATCATTTTTATATATTGTCATTATTAATACAAAATAGATATATACAACTTGAAGCAGTCGTTTTATTCCCCCTCCCGCTTACCTCGTATAGTTTCCAAAATCGCTATCCTCTTCCATCAAATTACTCGAAATGAATTGCAGTCTCTTCGATATTCATGTTGTATGCACCTCTATGCACCTCTACGCTTTACTTTTTACCAACAACTTCCCAATCATCATTGCTGCTATCCTTGTCGGACACAGATAAGTTGGCAGTTGCCGATTCCAATTTGTTCACACTGACGGATTCGCTCTCTTGCTTACTGTCTTCTTGCTCTGCCTCTTTGTCATCTTTATCTTCCTCATCATCTCCATCGTCAACACTCAACACACTGTATTGAGACTTTTGCGGTCCTTGTGGCTTGTCCTCCTCCTTCTTTTCATCTCTATGCTTCTGACCGTGTGCTGGTTTGGTGCGTTGCTGCAATGGTTGACCTCTCTTCCAGTCAAAGTCATTTTCCGAATTCTTTCTATTTGAAACTGATCTGTTTGATTTTTCTCTTGGTGGTAAAGTTGTTGTTAACGTTCTTGCTGATCCCCAATCCAATTCTGGTTCTTGCTTTCTTGGCTTAAAAGAGCCACGTTCATGTCCCTCGCCGTGGCTTGATGTCCTTGATGATCTCTGTCTTGGTGGTAGATCAGCATGGGAGCTCCTTACCGAACCCCAATCCAACTCGGGTTCGTCTCTTGATTTGTGTTCTCTTGGACCTCTATTTGACCTTTCTCTTGGTGGCAATCCACTAGACTCTGACCTAGCAGCACCCCAATCTAAGTCGGGTTCGTCTCTTGGTTTATGTTCTCTTGGACCTCTATTTGACCTTTCTCTTTGTGGCAATCCGCTGGAGTCTGATCTAGCTGCACCCCAATCGAAATCTGGTTCGTCTCTTGGTCTGTGTTCTCTTGGACCTCTATTCGACCTCTCCCTCACTGGTAGTTCCGCTTGTGATTTTCTAGCTGCACCCCAGTCCAAATCAACTTCTGGTTCTCTTCCACCCCCCAATGGACCCGATCTACCTGATCTCCAATCACCTTCGTCAGCTCTTGGTGGAGCAGCTACATTGACAAAAATCTTTCTTCCTTGAAAATCGCTCAAAGTCAAATTCAACGACTCTTCGAGAAGACCTCTTTCAGTGAATGTAACAAATGCATACCCTTTTAATCTTCCGTTCTCTCTGTCAACAGGTAACTTGACTTCTGTAATGATATCCTGAGCTTGCATTCTGTCCTCGAAATGTCTCACAATAACTTCTTCGCTAACTTCCCACGGCAAGTTGGAAACACGAGCAACATATGGTGGTTTATCAGGAATTGGGTACTCCTTTCTTTCCTTTCTTGGCTCTTGGAAACGACTTTCGCCTCCACCAATACCAGAGAAGGAAGATTTACCTCCAATTGGAGCTTCAGTGGTGGATTTATCCAATGACAACCCAATAGAGTTCAAGTCAACTTCCTCATCGGCCCAGGAAGTTCCACCATAGCTGTCGTCCGCTAAAAATGAACCCAAGTCCATTTTAACATTCTTTTTAGGTGCCATGATTTAATATAAGCTGAATCTTCTCTGTATCTGAATGTATAAAGTTATAAGTAGCAAACAGGAGATGTGTAATGAAGATTGAATCAACACTGGATACCCTGTGACGTGTGTATAGCGTATGCGCTTTTTGAAGCTATCCGTAAGGCTTTTTCTATAATCGAGAAAGATGGATTTTGAAAAATTTTCGCTTTGTAATAACTTAAACTTTTTTATTTTTTTTTTCTCTCTCTCTCTCTCTTCTGTTCGCAACTTTGTATCCGCAACACTTTATCTAAACATTATCACAATTAAAACAGAAGCAACTATAAACACAGTTTCTACACACGATTATCCACCACTTCTCTCCTTCTGGTTGCTTCAGCAACGTCAATCTCAGTTTGACCAGCAGTAGCATATGCATGATTTGACGTAGAAGAAGTGTCTTCAGCTAGTTGATGCTGATCATTTGCAACTTGATTGTTTTGATTCAACCTTCCGTCCGCAGTGGTTGTTCCAACATTTGCCAGCCCTGACAGCTGTAGTTCCTCCAATTGTCGAGCACGCCGATGCTCACTAGCTATTGTCAACACCGCCCAGTAGAAAAGATCCAGTCTCTTTATACCCAAAACCTTCCAAACGATAACCTTGAAAAACCTTCCGTATTTCTTCTTTGCCATTTGCTTAGCCCGTTCTTCAAGACTTATGCCTGCATACTGAGGATCGAGCAAGACAAGTCTAGCCCTCTCAGAAGTAGGAATCAAGTCTTGAAGAAAAGCTTGGAGAGTGGGATCGCGTTGAATTTCTTCAAAGTCAAGACTCTCAATACCATCATCATCATCATCATCGTCATCACTCTCTGTTCTACCATTTTCCACAGTCGCCAAATCAGTGCCCGCGTTAGTATTATCGTTTCTTCCTCCACTCTCCCCACTTGCTGGCTCATGTGTCTCATTTTCTGGCTGGTAATCCCTCTTGAACAAATAATCACGTTTGCACAATGGACAACATGCCCGACGTGTAGTTAGCCAAGGATCCAAACAGGCCGCATGGAAAACATGACCGCAAATCAACCCACGTACAAGATCATCATCTTCAAGCTCTTCGATGCAAATTGCACAAGAGCCTGAATCAAATTGTGGGTCAATGTGCAGCGATGCTTCGGTTCTGCAACAAGTTTTTGGATCCTCAGTCGTGATGTCACCGTTTGTAGCTACTTTTGTCAACTCGATACCATCCGGATGTTGTTCTTGGGCAGTATGCATTGAACTGACAGATGTCTCTTCTACAGACTTATCCAACGCCTCAACAGCCTCTAGCTCAACTTCTTCTTTAAGAACACCATCCCTCTTTGCAACGTCTCTCTCCTTTCCTCCATTCAACCAATCGTGATACGTCTTTTCAGGAAACAATTTCTCCACCTCCTCAGCAGTAAGCTTCTTCATCTTGCTGAATCTTCTTCTGCGTCTCCTCCTTCTGTCATGTCTTCTTCTTCCTCGCCGAAACCGTCCTTCACTGAACGCCAATGTTTCCTCGATTATATTGGCTCTTGTTTGATTATGATCCCGCATAAACCTCAACTGTTCTTGGATCTCCTCGCGAGTGAACTCGTGTATGAAAGCATGACTATTGGCGCCACCACTAGCATTCCCAAATGTGGAAGGGACATATGGACCTCTTCTGCCAAATGGGGAAGCGGCAATACCATATTTGGATCGAATGAAATACCTGATTGTGAAAAACACAAACACCAATGCAATGAAAACACCAACGGCTAAAGCTACAAAGAACAATACCGTTGATGGGGCACTTCCGATAAAGGACAAAGTGTCTGATGCACTCGAATCAACTCCTGTAGAAGTACTGGCGGCTGCAGTGTTAGATATCGTCCCTTGAGTAGAGCTTGGTTGTAGCTCAAATGACGCAAACGGCGCCGTTGTAGTTTGGCTTGCCATGTATGAGGTATGCTGTGAGATTGTCCTCCCTTCTTCGTTGGATCGAGTTTGTTCAAAAAAGGTATGCTTTGGTTGCGAAATTTCTACTAGACTGTGTCGGTCACTTTGCACAAGGTGATGTAGATTTAGATGATCGAATCTCGATTTTCGCCCCTTGGCTTTGTGTTATTTGTTTGAAAGAGAATAATTATCCTTCTTCCTTCTTTTGCCTTTCTCTCTCTCTTTCTCTCTCTCTCTCTCGAGATATCCTTAGTCCATTTGATCGGGAATTTACGTGATCCGTCTGCATTTACGAGACTACAATGTATCCGTGAGTTAATCATTGGACATCCAAAAAGATTAGCGGAATCGCTTTTGATTGTGATATCGAATTGCAAGACGTTAGCAAGTTTCAATAGATTTAGATGTATTGATAGTTTACGGATAATTAAAAGAATATTCTATTATATAATATTTTGACGCCTCTTTTGCCAAGCACTATACGTTATCAAGGTATCTTCTATAAATCCTAAACATCTCTACTCAGGCATTTCCAATTTGTATTTGCTCATAATAACTGTCAAAGTCATTCTTGATCCTTCTATGTACACATTCACACAACGGCTCTGCATTCAGATAATCGGTGGGTTTGTATGTTTCGCTTAATGGAGGAATCCTATGGTCATCATCAACACATTGAACAGGAGCCCCGTAGTCGTTCAACTCGTTCTTGGTTATACATCTTTAACCCAACTCACCAATGACTGCCCATTTGTCTCCTACGTGTACAGTTACAATCCAACGATTCTTTGCAATTCGCAACCCACATGATTTCGTTTCCAAGAAGCACAATTCATCATAGCATGTGATGGTTTTGTCACAAGATTTGGATTAAATGTATACCTCACCATCTGAAGGACCAAAGGTGTAAAGCTTTCCATTAAAGACGGTGATATTGGGGAAGACATTCACATCGTCTACTTACTCAAGCTCGTAATCGGCTAGCCACTCTTCGGGCTTGGCATTGGAGCATCGACGCTTGTCATTGTAGATTGTTCAAAAATATAGGTACTTTCTGAGCTTGTCAAACCAAATTGACAAATAAGGGCTGATTTTTATTTGTAACAAATGTGAGTGGGGACAATGTGGCCCTCAATAATTAGGCACAAGAATGAGTGCTAATACACAGTCAACATACAGTGGCGGTCTGACTTTTGATGCCATGTGTGTGTTGTTTGCACAAATTAAAAAGGATAAGAAAAATTCTGGAATTAGAACACCAATCCTTTTTCGCAGCAACGAGCTACTATTTGCAAAGTCAACTAAGCTACACATTACTCGCCAACGTCTATTATTTAGAACAGTATGAAAGTTTCTCCACTCTTCGTAACTGTGGCTTTGATTTACACTCAATCAGAAGGAGAGAAGTGGTAAATAATTGTGTGTAGAAACTGTGTTGAATATTTTGTTTATGGTAGTAATGTTGGTATTTTTGTTGGGATCTCTAGTTGAAAAATGAATTCGAATTTCACTGTTTCCACCGCTTGAATCGAGTCAATAGAAGAGGATAAGCGGCTTGATCGAGGAAGGTACAACTGCCATCACCAGTCTGTGTGTCGTATCAATAGTTGATCATCCATGTAACAGTCAAGACTCTTTCTATTTCTACAAATCTTCAACCCATTTTCTCTGTACAAACTCTCCAATATTGCAATTAGATACAAAATTACAGATTTTAAATACCAAATATATATGTACATATACACATATGAATAAGGCTCATCAAAAGCAAAAGAAAAGTAGTTAACCCCTTATTCAACACACATACATGTTTTATTACAACAAAGCTTTCTGAAGTAGTAAAGAATGAAACAATCCTTCTGCTCACTCCTTAAGCTTCAAGTTTATCGTGGAATCAGCTTAGTTCTTTGGGGCATCCTTGAAAGAAATGGCAGCTTCTTCACCCATAGCAGAGATGATAGTAATGATCAAGTCCTTACCTTCATCGAATTCAGATTGGATCTTGTCACCCAATTCACCATCTGGAACCTTGACATCATCCTTGGTGTCACCATCTTGGGTCATCAATGAAAGGAAACCATCGTCAATGTCCAACAATTGGAATTCTTGTCTTCTGACATTTGGAACCTCCATGTTGTGGGTGGATGGAGACAAATCTTCCAACTTCTTACCAGTGAAGATATCAATGGCAACTAAATGGACCTTGGCGTGACCGTGCTTACCGGTCTTGGAGGTGGACATATCAACAATCTTACATGGTCTGTTCTTGATGACAACATGTCCGTTTTTTCTCAATGCTGAACATTGCATTGGGAAAGTCAAAGCAGCACCGGCATCAGCGGTTTCGAAAGTGTGCTAAAAGAAAGGAGATTCTGTTAGTATTAGTTTCACTGGGTGTGAAAGGGTTGGATAGTGGAAAAGGATGTGGCTGGGTCTACAAGAGTAAGCTCAAGTCGTGTCACCTTCTCTTCTCTTCCCTCATCGCTGGACCGATGAAACCCGCCCTCATCAAAGTTGGCCCTTCGATTCAGTGACATGGCCTTCTTTCCAACGGACCACTGGTCACCTCCATCGTTGAGTTAATTGGGTGAGTGGAAAAAAAAAGAATTGACGGTTGACGTCGCCACCTCTCCTCACTCGCCATCACTCGCCATCACTCGCCATCACACACACACACATTCAATGGGATTCTCACAAGACCCCACCAATCCATCCCATTGAACCACGCTTCCGCAATAATCCAACCCCACACTGGAACAAAACAATTAGAACTAACGACATACATCTTCTTCAGCCATGGTTGGTCGTTAATTAATGGTCTTTTTCGTTGATTTGCTGAAAAAAAAAAAAAAAAATAACAAAACTTGGATTGATATATAAAAAAAAAAATTTTCTCCCTCTTCCTTTGAAAGAAATTTTTCGTCGTTGTGAACGACAACAAAAGAGCAAAAAGAATTGGGAAAAAATAGTTATTAATCGCACGACCTTTATTGGTGAAATTTTTCATATCCTCTCTCAACAAAGAGTTTACACAAAAGAACCAATACTCCTTCCAAAGACTCAATAAAGAGATCCTCTCTCTTCTTTTTTTTTTTTCTTTGCATCGTGGCTGATACTATATCTTTTTAATAATACAACTAATTAAATCACACAGAGGAGGTTTATACATATATCAACATTAATAACACTTTTCAAAAAAAAAAAAAAGAAAACAAACCCCAAAAGACCCATCAATCACCACACAGCCACACTCTCTCTATTGCAGTTTTTCCTTTTTCGTTAGTGGCCATCTCCCCTACGAATTGATAATCGCATTGACGGCTGCTGTAGCTGGATCAATTTCGTTGGAGCCGGTTTGCGATTCCTTTATCGAGTCACCATCACCAGGTTCAGTCGTATCTTTAGTCACAACGCTTTCACCTTGACTTTCATTTGCAGCACCATCATCTTTAGACTCGCTTTTGATGGCATCAACAACCGTACCTTCACTCTCTCTGACCTCTTCCTTGTTATTGTCTTGCAAAGATTGGGTGGTCCCTATATGTGGCTCTTTTAAAGTCGACTCCTCTGTCTTGGTTTCAGCTCCATTGGCGCCATTTTCATGACTTGTGTCAACTTTTTCACTTTCGTTCACCTTTTTCTCAGTCGATTCAGATTCCTCGTCTTTCGACTGCTCAATCTCTGGCAAACTTTGCTCAATACCACTAACCTCGGAATCATCATTAAACCCCGATCCTCCATTCTTCACCGACAACAATCTTGAATTTGAGTTTGTATTTTTGTTCGATTGTTCCTTCTCATACAAAATTTGCTGAATATATGGATCCCATTTTTCCAAAATCTCATTACAAAGTTCATGCAATTTGAAACTATCCGGATACTCCAAATCGCGATTCTTGATGATGTATTTCATAACCTTGTATAATTTGGTTTTTTTCAACAGTTCCTTATCAACTGCGAAATTAAGCAATCGATACAAAATCAAACGAACAAGCAGAAGCTCGTCAGCTGAAGGCGGCGATTTTTGTAGATCTCTCTGTATCAACGTTCTTTGCAACTTGATTCGACACAAGTACAATTGGTGTTGTCTTTCCTCGTCATTGACGGGAGCTTTACCTGATTTGATTGAGGCGGCTGCTGCACCAGCAGCATTGGCAGTATCCTCGTCGCTAGAGTTTTCCAACTTCTGTGTCTTGGTTGGCTTTGTTTCTGATGGCTCCACTAGTTCTTTCGCATCTGACAATTTTCTTTTCTTGCCGTTTGTCGTAGCTTGAGTTACAGAGCCACGTTTCTTTCTATTTTTGGGGATTTCCTCTTGATATTGATCTTCAACATCGCCATCCTCTGCCTCATCCTCGATATCACGCGTGCGGCTAGATCTTCTCACTTTCGCCTCAGACCTATTTCGGCTCTTCAGCGGAGCCGATTTCTTGACTGGCTCATCTGGTTCATCTTGCTCCTCCTCCGCTTCTTCCTCTTTTTCTTTTTCTTCTTCTTCTTCTTCTTCCTCCTCCTCCTCCTCTTGCTTCTCTTGCTCCTCCTCATCGTCACCATCCTCTTGGAATATGGTTATAAAATCACCAAAGGCTAATTTTTCTGATGCAGCTATTGCTTCCGGGAAAGTCGCTGGTTTCTTTGGAACCGTAGTCAATCTTTTCTTCAAAAATTTGACATCTCTCAACTTGGAAATAGCTTTTGCATCTAGCTTACTCAAATCCTTGACATTGTTTCCCGGCTTGTACTCTTTTAAATTCTTATCTGTACACCAATAAAAGTCCCCGTCTGGTATGAATATCACACAATATGGAGTTGATTTCTTTTTGGCCCTTTGAACATGTTTTGGAATGTATTCGTCTGGAGTGACAAAGGCTGGCCACCAGGGGTATCCTGGCATCTTGGCAAACACTTTTTCTTTGTCACCAAACTGTTTTGGAGATGATCTTGGAGGCATTACAGTTGATTGAAGTTGTGAATGGATTATCCACTTGGCTGATTGATAGGAATGGGGGCAGATGTTGATTCTTTGCGATGGACGAAACTTTCAGTAATCAATGCAATCTGAGACTAACTTTCCCTCGAGTAAAAATTCAATTAATTGAGGACCCGAAACGGGGGTATTGGCTATCAATTGGTCCGTGAGTCTTTTGAAAATAGTCTTTAATAGAAACAGAGTCACGCGGGTAGGTAGACACACTCACTCACTCACTCACTCACTCAATCACTCACTCACTCACAATTGTAGGTGGTTAATCTAGGATTAAATTGAAAGCAGCGGCAAAGACAATTGAGGTAGATGTTCGATACCTAAAGAACGTAGTTGCTGTTGATATAAGTACCGTACGTTGTGTAAACAGAAGGCGATTGAAGTTGTTGTAGTTGAGTGAGATAATTGATTGGAAGATGTTGTATAGGGGGATTACAATAATGTTTTTNTTTTTTTTTTTTGTTCTTCTTCTGTTCAATTCTTTTGTATATGTTGCTCTTTCACTCTCGTTCTGTGTGTGTGTAGAGTTGAACAATAGATTCAGAAATTTCATATACGGCGTCATGGACAAACAAACACTTACACACAGAAAAAGTAGTTGGACTGTTCAAACACTGTGATATACCACTTACTGAAACACTCCTCTATATTGTGGTTGTCAGCTCTTTATGGTTCCTGCAATTGGCAAGGCAACACTTTCATATTTGGTGAGTAGGGAAATGGATTAGCTTTCGAGAGAGAGAGAGAGAAACAACAACAACAATAATAATAATAATAATAATAATAGAGAAGGCAACAAAGAATTAAAAAGAAGGAGAAGCCCATACAATTTTAGTTGTTGTGCAGAAATGGTGAACACAACACAGAAAGAGAGGCATGAGGGAGGCAGGAGAGGAGAGTAAGAACAAGAGTAGTGCAATTGGTGGTCAAAAACAACATCAACACAACTAGCATTGCAACAGAGTAAACGATACAATAGTCAACTCTATATATGTGGTGGGCAGATCCAGCGAATTACATTTGGGGGGAGATTTCGTGTTGTATGACGTGATGTATTTTTTGAGGTAGTGCAATATGGTCAAAACTAAAGATCCTCACTTTACGATCTTTTGTAAGACATTAATATACAGGACGTAACAAATTCAAAAGCCACTAGTCCCCATTTTGCAGCTCTTGGATACAGTAACCAGATGATGGTGTTGTGTCTCTCTTTCTTTTACACTGGTTACTTCTTTGAAGGTATGGTTACAGTGGTGTCTACTTTGTGAAGTTCAGGGTCATATTACACTCAAGTCTCCTCGAAACTAATTGCATATGTCCTCATTATGAGAACAGCGAAATCACAATTTAACGATTGTGATGTCTCCTACCGAAAGGGCATCTCCACCTAAATGGATAAAAGTTTTTCTGTGCTCAAGCGGTCAAGAAATTGCAACTTAGTAATTGTTGCTAAAGATCTCACTGGTGATGGCTCTAGAGCTCCAACGTCTTCAGTCGACACCACTCTGCGCAACCAATAACTTCTATAAAGTTCATTAAAGTAAGTATGAATGTATTCATGTCTTGCTTTGCACTGAGTGAAACTATTGTAGTTCATAACTAGCAACAACTGGCTGTTGATGACAAAGTGGGCGAATGGATCTGGCTCAAGGATGTTTAAGCTCCTTGCATCAAACAGGTCTTTGTTTCAAATACCACTGTGTGATCTTACCAGAGTAACTGGTATGTCCAATCGACAGAGGTGTTCTTAATGCATTGTGTTTCCCATATACAAAGGGTGTGGATTTGCCAAAAAAATTGGGAGTTTGAGTGTAAAGAGACGACAAACAAACTAAAAAAAAAAAAATCGCACTTTCTCTCTTTTCACAACCAAGTTAATCCAAAAATTTGGAAATTGCCAATCACTTGCAACAACAGCAAACTACCATCAAGAAAAAGCCACTCATTACCCACCAAAAGTGCCAACCGTCCGTTCCTTTGATTGATGTCTCTTTGATCAGTCACTTGCGGGCAATTTTCCTCTGATACCTATCCGTTATCCATCATCATTGCAGCCAAAAGGGAAGAAAAAAAAAAAAAATAAAAAACCAAAATTCTCCCATAAAATGGATCATTCAAACATTCGAACATTCAAAAGACCACATGATATACCCACGAGAGAGCAGCTATCGGCCATTTTCCCTCCTCATAAGAAGTTGAAGAGCTCTGTGTCTCTGGATTCTGGTGGCTCCGTACCAAGAGGCAGCCATTATATCAATGACGAAAATCTACCAACAAATCCCAATTTGACAACCACCAAACAAAATAATTTAAATGCAAATGACTACCGTCACCAATTTGTTCCAACGCATCAGTCAAACAAAACCAATGTGCCTTTATTAAACTCGGTTCCACCCAACATTGTGCCAATAGTTCACCCACCCTCAATAACTTCAGATTTCTTCACCGATGTCACTACCGATTTGAGTAATGAAAATACTGCTCAACAAGTTTATGGCATTCTTAGGAAATTCCCACCACCATGCCCACCTTTACCGCCTCCGCTGTTTTCAGATAACAATGACGATATCAGTGATGACGAAAGGGGTGGAATTATGGTGCCATTCATTTACCCACCACCTCCTGTTGTCAATATCGATAAATTGCCATTTTCATTAACTGAGTTTAGTCGAAAGTTTACGGAGTCTTTGAAAGATATGGATAAGCAAGAGAGGCAAGCAGGCTCTGAGAAATCAGCAGAAACGAGTGGATCTAAGGAGGCCAATTTGCCCAAGTCCAACAATCAAGGACTGTCAAAGAGCCAATCAGGACCAAACAGTTCCAATGCCACACCCCTTCCAGCGAAAAGAGGAAGGAAGCCAAAGCTAAGACCTGAGCAAATACAAGCAAAAAAGGACGAGGAAGCAAGGGTGAAAGCCCAAGCCCAGGAGGAGATGGAAAGAAAGCAGAAATTGGATGCGGAAATTGCCGAAATGGACAAGGCCCAATCAAACACCCCCGCGTTCCAGGATCATTTGAATTATGTACAAGCACCACCTTTGCCATTCCCACCTCGAAATTATATGGCGTATCCGCTTTCAGCTGAAAAATCCTCTTTGGTACCGGATGATGTATTCGCCTCGTTACTTGAAGCCAATGAGAAATTACCGCGAGCCGATATGGTGTTGGCTAGTGCTGCAGGTACTCTTTTTGACTTACGTCAAGAAGCTTCAGAAAAGGGTCTAACAACGCATGATTTTGAATTGCAAAAATTGAAAAAAGAATCCAAAGAAGCCAAAGAAGCCAAAGAAGCCAAAGAAGCCAAAGAAGCCGTTGAAATATCTCCAGATGAGTCAAGTAGTGATGGGGAAAGCACAACTGAAAAGGGTCAGTACAATGGTGACAGCTTCTACTCCAAAATTGACGATGAATTGTATCAAGATCTTTACCAGGCACAATGGCCTCAAGTCAACATATTTAAGGCGGCTTGTATTGATCCAGAGTACGCGAAAGTTAACCCACAATTGAGCAATGTTAAGGAAAAGCCTTCTGCTGAGGACAAAACAGAGTTGGAGGATATACAATCATGTCCTACTGAAGCCTTGCATGAATTTGAAAGAATTGACAGGCTGAATACATTTCCGCCAACTGAGCGAGAGTTTGTTTCGAGTACAGGGGCGATGAAGGACAGGAGGAGAAAACCCTTGCGCACTCACTTGGAAAGAGTAGAGGAGTATGAGCTGGCAAACAGGCATGTTATTTACCAAGCCAAAAAATATAAACTTTTAAAACGAATTGAGAATTTACGAGATAGCAAAATCGGGTTCCGAAAGTCAACTATTCATGATGATGAATTAAAACAAGTTCAACAACAATTGGAAATTGAACGTGATTACGAATTGGTTAAATTGAAATTATTCGAAAAGTACGAATTGTTGAAGAACTCGTTGATATTTTATGAAGATTCAAACAAGGTTTATAAGCATTTGAATATTATATTGATCAACAAATTGGAGAAATTGAGAACTTTTTTTGAATATCAACAAGAGCTATTCACTCACTTGTTGGAACAGCAAAACAAAAGTGGTGGAGGCGATGTATTTGACATTTCCAACAAAAACTCGTCAAAATTATTCCACGGAATATCGTCAAGGAATAACAGCAAACGTGCATCTTCATCTTCATCATCTGATGAAGCAAATGATGAAGCCGATGGGAAATTGGATCACGCAAGTGAATCGGATAAGATATTGACTGACATGTTGAATTCGTCATCCAAGTTTGCCCTAGTTCATGACTTTATGCCGTTAATCACTCAGGAAGAATTTGATATTATAACCAGTGACGTACCCAAGAAACTCAAAGCACCTACATCAGCAAAGAAGTCAATGAAACATCAAATCTTTTCCAACCCCATATATGATCGTTTAATGACCTCTGGATCCGACACCAATGCAAGTGATTCAAATGCTAGTGCGTTCAAGAGCAGTACTCCTCAACCGCAACTGGCTACTCCCGGTCCAAAGAGAAGAGGCAGACGTGCAGCTACAAATACGGGCAGGAATAAATCTGCTACTGATTCATTGAATGGTAATGCCAGTACTTCTGATAGGGGTGGTATTGGTGTCGCTGGTGGTGGTGGTGGTGGTGGTACCTCTCGTTCTTTTGCTGCTGGTTCCGGTAATACGGCAACTGGAACATCGGCAACAACTCCTACATTGCAAAACACATATATGCGGGACTCGGTTGCTTTTAACCATCAGTATACCGAAGCAGGATTATTGGCCAAGATCACGAAACAATTCTTTGGTCCACAAATGGCCAACTCTGATGAGTTGAATCATGATTTACGGTTAATGGGTATAGATTCAAGATGGCCAGTGGGGAAATAGCTAGAGATTAGATGAAAATGGAGTAACTGTTTTATGAGACATGAAGTTATAGATGAATTCTTTGTAGAATGATGTGTGTTGCTCTTTACTACAGGTGATGAGACTCAAGTTCTTCTATTTTATTCTTAATTGACATAATATATAACACAAAATAAGTGAAATGAATAATGGATATAGAAGAACACAACTTTAACAGAAACACACGTCAAACAAAACAAAGCAAAATAATCAAGAGAAGGCAGGCTATAGTAATAGTAATAATAAAAATAAAACAATAATTGGTAATAATAACAATGGGTGTGGAAAAACTAATTGTACAATTGTAGTGTTGTAAGGGTGGGCGTGGAGGCGCGGCAAGTTTGAGTGTCGGTCAGAACAGTGGAACAATGGGGCCAAGTACTGAGAAAAGGATGGAGGAAAAGTGATCAACTCCCCCATACAGATTCACTCTCTCCTAACTTTTTCTCATTCTTGTTTCTATTCCACAATCTATTCACACTCTCCTCTTCCTTTTAAAATTCTTCGAATTGAGAGTACAATGCAATCAAAGCATTGACTCCTCCCAAAACATAAGGCAAAGTGCCCAAAGTGGCAGCAAAAGTGTGATACAATCCTAAATGTAACAATGCCTTATTTTTCAAAGCCAGTAACCAGCATTCAGCAGTGGCAAATTCGATAATTGAACTTTGGCCCACAAAGTAATAAATCAAGATTTTACTCAAGGCGAAAATGAATGGATCAAATGAGTAAATTCTCAACAAGTATTCATCGTCATCGATTTCAATCACTCTTGATGTGAAGTTGACAAAGTAGGAAACTACCGAAGGTGAAATGATGGCAAAAAGAATCCAAGTTGCCAATGTAGCAAGGGATTTAAATTCAAACAAGCCAATCAATTCCAATGATGGGAGTTGAGAATGTGCCAAATAAGGGATGTTGTCATGGAAAAATTGGTGGATTAATTGGTTCTTGTTCAAGGGGACAATAGTGGTGAAGTTGTACAAATAAATGATAAATTCTAAAGCCAATTCCAAGAAGTTCAAAGTGACAGTTGAGCTCAATTGGTCTCTCAATTTCTCCGTGTGTTCCAAATATGTGATACCTACGGAATCGGTAAACTCGTAGAACTTGTCAATGGCGTTTTCGCTAGTGGCGATTATTGGGTCCAAGATGAATTCCTTCAAGTTCAATGGTGGTGGGGCTTGGTAATCCTTGTCCTCCTCATCGTCATCCTCTGCAACCAAGATAACACCTTCCTCTTCCACTTCCTCCTCTTCATCATCGTCATCATCTTCATCTTCATCGTCATCGTCATCGTCATTATCTCCAGCTTCAATAACAGTGACTTCCTCCTCTTCGACCTCGTTAGCACCCAACTCCTCGAGGAATTTTCTAACTGCATTTACATCCTTAGGTTTGTGAGCAAGATAAGCATCCAATTTCTCAACTAATACCTTCTTGACGTCCTTGGCGGTGGTGCGAACACCCAATCTCTTCAAGACTTGACTCAAGTCTGCTTTTTTAAATTTGGAAAATTCCGACATATCTTTGGGGTAGACACAATTGATGGGGTGTGTATTTTTTTGTATAAATCTGTTGTTGCTGTTGTTGTTGTTGCTGTTTTGTTGGTGGTAGTGGTCAATTAAGTAAAAGCAATTGAGAACTGACACTTGTGTGGTATTACGTAGTGGTTGTTGTAATTGTGTGTGCGAAGAAGTGTTTTGTTTTGGGTTTTATAAAGTCACAACAAAAACAAAAAGAGAAAAATAGCAAAAAAGAAGAGAACAAAGAGAAGAAGAAGAAGAAGAAGAAGAAGAAGAAGAAGAAGAAGAAGAAGAAGAAGAAGAAGAAGAAAAAAAAGAAGAGAGAAACGAAAAAACACATTATGACGCAACATGAAATTACGCGACATATATACCACTCAACTTCTTTCCACTACGTAGGCGAAGGGGTTTGTTGGGTACTCGTGCACTAAAGAGAGCATTGTTGTCCAACCATAGCACAACAGAAGTTTAGTCACTCTTCCACTTTTTTTTCGCTTTTTTTTTTTTTTTGCAACTAATCTTCTACACATTCTAATGCGAAAAAAAAAAACACAAGCACTCGATAGTAATTCCTTGCAATTGGTATGTAGTATTGTCTTCCAATCTAATCCCAGAAGACTACACTAATAAATGTTTCTTAAACATGGTCTTATCCCAACAGAGAGTCGTCCATGGCGATGGTGAGCATGTGGGTAGCAAGCTTGTTGAGCCGTACTATAACCTAGTTTTGTTTTATTTGACTTTTGTGATTTTTGATGTTTTGTTTCTGTTTGTTTTATTTGTTTTGATTTTCAACTGTTTTGGAGTAATGCCCAACTGTGTTTACACATTATCCACATTGGGTATTATGTTTATGAGAAATTTTTTTATTGTAAACACTGCAATAAAAAAGAAACGCGCTTTTCAATTGCTGTTATCCACGTAAAGTGCGTGAGATTAATCCTCTATCCACAAAGCACGGGCGGGCTGCAAACAGACCAATGTTCACAATATATGCAAAACTCAAAAAAAAAAACTCAACACCGAAAGAAAAAAAGTTTTGGTAGTGTAAATTCATTGTCGCATTTGCTCTTGTTTTGTCATTGCACCGCAGTGCTACCCAATTTACCACAATTGGATTGCAAAGGAAAAGTACCAAATCTATAAGATAGAGTGGAATATAGGATAGATACAACACATCAAATAAAATAATACACTGACAAACCAAACTCGCCTCAGAACAAGAGATACACTTTCAACTATCAAATGCAAATATAGCAATTAATTTGGATACCTTGCGCAACACATCCATAATGATTATACGACTGTTTAGACAAGTAGCTGCCAGATCATCACATAACAGATTCAGCCTAAGGCGACCTCTCCATGAGTCAACTGGGCTACGAAACTCTCCAGAAATGAATGAATCTCCACGTATCAACCAGGTGGGGATTCAATACTTATCAAACCAGTTGCACAAAAAAGTCTTTCCCACCACTGAAGTAGATGACTACGTCAAACCAAAACATCCAGAACTACTAGAAATGGCAAAAGATCATCTACAGGCCAATGACCTACTCGGGAAAAAGACACAAATTACGGACCCCATCAATATCAATCACTTCCCCGACTTGGTAGGCAAAACCCTTGATGAACATTTTTACAAACTAGGGCAAAATTCTTCAGAACCATATCTTTCAATGGCACGAAATTTTCTCCTGCCAAAATCATCTATACCGCCCATACCGTCACAAGACGAATGGATTATGCAGCCAGGGTGGACCAGATATACACAGAATGAAGAGCCCGAACAAGTTCCGTACCCACTCGAGGACGAGCTTGTGTTTGATGTTGAAGTTCTTTACAAGGTAAAAAAGTTTCCGATAATAGCCACTTGTGCATCATCCAAAGCGTGGTATGGCTGGGTATCTCCAGTACTACTCGAAGCAAATGACAGGTGGAAAAAGACAATCGACTACAACCATTTAATACCCATGAACTGCGCTAAGCAGCCTAAATTGATTGTTGGTTACAATATAAGTTATGATCGAGCGAGGATATTAGAGGAGTACAACATCAAAAGATCAAAGGCGTTTTTCCTCGATGCGATGGCTATGCATGTAGCAATAAGTGGGATTTGTTCTCGACAGCGACCCAAGTGGCAAAAATTCAACAAAGCTCAAGCCAAAGCTGCAGAAGCAGAAGCAGAAGCAGAAGCAGAACAAGAGCGTGAGGAGGAAGAACAAGAAGATGATGACTACGACCCTGCTATTTCCATCCAAGAAGATCCGTGGTTATTGACAGGCGCACCGAACTCACTTGCAAATGTTGCCAAATTTCATTGCGGGGTAGAAATGAACAAGAGCGATCGGGAATTCTTTGCATCGGAAGATCCTCGAGTTATTGTGAAAAACTTCAATCTTTTGATGAATTACTGTGCACATGATGTCGACGCAACATTCAAAGTGTCCAAGAAACTTTTGCCCGACTTCTTTGCAAAAGTTCCACATCCAGTATCGTTTGCTGCTTTGAAGCACTTGGGGTCTTTGATCTTGCCAACAAGCACAAAGTGGAAACGCTATATAGAGTCCGCAGAAGCATGCTATGACGCCAATAGAGCAGAGGTGAATGACACTTTGAAGAAATTGGCATTCGATTTGATTCAGTTCATTGAGAAAAAGGACCCAAAATTGAGACCAGAGTATGAATCAGACCCCTGGTTGAGTCAACTAAACTGGGATTTGAAAAAGGGTAGATTCAAAAAAGATGGCACGCCTTACAAGAGAAATGCGTTTCTCACCGGATACCCTGAATGGTATAGGGATTTGTGGGGATCGATATCCCCCGCGGGAACTCAAATGAATCTTACTTTAAAAACCAGAATAACACCATTATTGCTTAAACTAAAGTGGGAAAATTACCCGCTTTTCTGGACGGATACAGAAGGGTGGTGCTTCAAAGTGCCCTTTGATGAGCAAGTATTGGCGGACTTGTTTACGAAGAATTATACACGCGCAGAACTAACCCCAGAGGAAGCTGATGAAGTGCATGACAAATTGTACGAGGATGGTAAGTCGTATGTTTTGTTCAAAGTGCCTCACCCTGATGGTCCCAACAAACGATGCACGTCGGTCTTGTCGAAAAACTACATGAGATATTTTGACGATGGCACATTAACCTCCGAGTATGACTATGCCAAGAAGATTTTGAAACTCAATAATGAAGCTTCGTATTGGATGGGCAACCGTAACCGGATAATGGATCAGTTTGTTGTTTACAACAAAGAAGGCAAAAATAAGTTCTTTGACACAAAGAAGGAGGGTCAAGAACATAAAGATATGGGCATCATTATACCAAACTTGGCTTCCATGGGTACAATTACAAGGCGTGCAACTGAAAACACATGGTTAACGGCGTCCAATGCTAAAAGGAATCGGATTGGGTCGGAATTGAAAGCCTTGATTGAAGCACCAGAGGGATATTGTTTTATTGGAGCCGACGTTGACTCAGAGGAATTGTGGATTGCCTCATTGGTAGGCGATTCCATGTTGGGAATACATGGAGGATCTGCTCTAGGTTGGATGACATTGGAGGGAGAGAAACTGCAAGGTACCGATTTGCACTCGAAAACGGCAAGCATTCTAGGAATATCTCGAAATGATGCCAAAGTGTTCAATTATGGTCGAATTTATGGTGCGGGAATAACATTTGCCACGCGATTGCTAAAGCAGTTTAATGGCAATCTTTCCGACACGAAAGCTGATGAAATTGCTCAGAAGTTGTATGCCAGCACCAAAGGAATGACTCAGAACCCCAGGTCTTTGGGTCTGAAAAAGATTTACTATGGTGGCAGTGAATCCATCATGTTTAATGCTTTGGAAGCAATTGCACAACAACCCGAACCCAAAACTCCAGTATTGGGAGCTTCAATCACTGATGCTTTGAATGCCAAGAATTTGAAAAAGAATACGTACATGACATCTAGAGTCAATTGGACCATTCAAAGTTCAGGAGTTGACTACTTGCATTTATTGATTGTGTCAATGGAGTACTTGATTGAAAAGTATGGCGTTGATGCAAGATTGGCAATCACCGTGCATGACGAGTTGCGATATCTTGTCAAGGAAGAGGACAAGTACATGGCTGCTTTACTTTTGCAAATTAGCAATTTATGGACGAGAGCCATGTTTTGTGAGCAGTTGGGTATCAAAGAAGTTCCTCAATCGTGTGCGTTCTTTTCTGAAGTTGATATTGATCATGTGTTGAGGAAAGAAGTTGGTATGGACTGTGTAACTCCATCTCACCCTGATCCCATTCCACATGGAGAATCATTAAACATCAACCAGTTGTTGGAAAAGACTGGTAATGGAGAAATTTTGAACTGCAATCCTAAATTGATGACACTCAGGACAAGGAAATATGAGCCTAGGGTTCCTGTTATTCAAACGTTGCGAAGTGGATGGACTGAACAAGCTAGAATACAATTGGTTAAATTGCAAACGTCGATCAACAAAGAAGAATGGATAAAGAATTTGAGGGAGTTGAATAGAATAATCAGGACTTATGTTACCGACGAGCAGAAGGAGATCTTGACCAAGTGGCATGATGACCGTGTTAAAGAAAATTCACGACATGTTGTTTACAAACGCGATCGCAAAAAGATAAAGCTGAAGAAAGAGGAGAATAAAGCGGTAGAGGATTATGACTTGGAAGTGAAACCTTTGGAGCAAAATAGTGGAGGCAAGGGGGAAAAAACGGGATCTAGAGCCAAAAGGAGTAAGAAGGAGGTAATTGAGAAGCAAGTGGAATTGATGCAAGAAGAATCGACAATGAATGAAAACACAATTGTTGGGGTAAAGGATGGGAGATCCGCACACGCACTCAAAAAAGGTGTCATTGACAAGCCTACTCAACCCAGTTTGCTATCAGTTGTAGAGACAAATGACGAATCCAAGTCGCAGTCGCAGGAGAAGTCAAGCCAAGACTCCGTACAAGCAACTGAAGCTGCAACTACAGCTGTGAATCCACCTATGCCATCTCCTTCTTTCAGCAATGTTGATATACACCGCAAACCCCCACTCCAACAACCACTTGAAGCACCTTCTTCAACCACTACACCCCATCATTACACCAGAAGCAGAGCTTTTTCTTCAAAAATGGGGTTTGCACGCAAGGTGAGTTATCATACACTGACTCTGCACTTGTATCAAGCGTACTTGAAATGGCATAGACGTGAAGGTATGTCCGATGTCTCCAATTGTGGCGGTACTAGATCAAATCAATTAATGGTTGATTCTGATCGTAAATGTTATTGTTGTGATCGATTCGAGACAAGATATCGGCTGCGTCGACGACAGTGTTGATGAGATGTGGACTTGGTTGATGAAGAGTGGGATGCGGAGACGACGATGATGATGATGACGACGATGATGAATGGGAATGGGAATGGGAATGGGACTCAATGGCGTATTCTGTATCTACTCGTTTTCTTTTCTCTTGTTTGATGAGATACGCTGTGGATTACGTGTTACTATGATCAATGGTTATGATGTCTATGAATGGTGGTGATACTATATTTATGTTGACGATTGTTGGCGCTTGTTTCGGGTGGAATTTGGTATTTGTGTGTGTCTCTTCAAAAAAAAGGGGGATTTGAATATTGACTATGGTGATATTAATTGATTGAAAGGGGTGGGTTGAAGTCAAAAAGTGCATTGTTTGATAATGTTAAGACATAATCGATGATGGTGTGCGATCCCCACTGTGTTGCTTACCAATCATTAAAGTATAATAGCCAAATCCAGAAATACATTGTGGTAGAGATGTTGAGAGGGCAATCACTGAATTGACGTTTTTTTTTTTTTTGCAATTTCAGTGTGCCCATGAACTGTTATCTGCTATGCAGAAAGTGATTACAAAGTGTCAAAGTGAAGGTGCATAATGGCAACTCCTTTTGTGGTTTACGACACCCATAAAAAAAAGCTAGGCATTAGAAGAGCTTTTTTTGCCTTTAAGCAAACGTGATCTAGTTTTGAAACCCTTTCCAATAGGTCAGTGGTTGATAAAACTTTTGCCACCCAATGGATATACTAATATTGTGGTGTGTGAATTTTATCTAATTACATAAAAGAGCTGGTCGGGGTTACTCATTTGTCACAGCCAACGGTTGTCTATATTCAATGAAGTTTTTTTGTACATAGTTAGTAAATGTGGAATAGAGATTTGATTCAAACTACTTTAGTTGTAGTATTGAACAATGAGCCTCTTGCTTGAAATTGAAAAGCCATGTAGAAATGCAATTTGCGTAACCTTCTAGATTCTTGTCCTACCCCCTTAGTATACTAACTACATTTAATTACTTTGAACAATTGGCAGAGAACTGACAAGTCTAGTAAACCGTGAAACCCGAACATAACATGGAATATAAGCAACGGCGCTACTTCAATTTATGACCTTGTATATGTCCGGTGGTGACTATACTCCTAGCGTTCTGTAACGCAACTTGTCGCCATTTCTCTCTCTCTTTCACACACACACACACACACACTCTCTCTCTCTCTCTCTTATTATTGTATCTGTAATATGTCCATTAAACCTACAAAGCCGAAGCACACAAATGAAAAAAAAAAATTTTTTTCATATATTCGGATTTAACAGTCTACACAAAGGAATTATATAGCCGATGGATATAAAACGGAAAAAATAAAACAGTTTTGTTAATTATTGTTTGGACCTAGTTTCCACCTCTTTTTGTTTCTTTTTTTAATAACCGAACTTTCAGAGCCAAAAGAGTATCAAAGATAGAGAGTGTGTTTCAAGATCCCGATTATAAATCAGAAAATAGAAGCTATTTTGAATAAAAATGGTAACTTTCAGTGTTTGTTACTTTGTCAAGAGCAAAATCTCAAGTGACTAAGCTTCTTTTTACTTTCTTATGTTCAGTAGTGAGACTGGAAGGTGATGAACTTTGGTGAACATTGATGCAGAGAACGTCATATAAGTATGGCACATATCTTCAACCACCCAGATTCTTTGTCTCCTGCTGCTGCTGCTGTTGCTGCTGCTGGTGCTGGTTCTGGTGCGAAATTTAATCCGAGATATTGTCGTTCGGGTATGACACAAATTGGGATTCTTTTTTTCTTTTTAGACGACACACACAGATTGAAAAAGAAATTCAACAGCAGAAAAATAGATTTTTAGATCCGTGATAGCCGTTGCATGTGTAGCTGCTTTCTAAACAACACAAGTACGAGCTATAGGTGCTTATAACTTGTAAAGACAGTGAAACATTTCAATGTCCAATCAAGTTCCAGGGGGGTCTGCTTAACCAACGGTTGTCCATAGCTTTTGCTTTTGATGTTGCAAGGCAACCGATGTCGATGACGTTTTCATTTCACTGTAGTGTGTATGTATTACATTAGTGATTTTCAGTTGTTCTTTGCTGTGATATATTATTAACTGGGCATTGCAAAGAGAAGAGAGAGCAAGAGCAAATGAGGGGTAGAGTGAAAGAAAGAGGAGCCTGTTGCTCCTTCATTGCCGTCGGTGGAGCTGAAGAGTTGGTGGTAGTCTGTATACCAATTGAAGGAAACATTTACTCAAGAACTCCGTAGACTTCGGATTGACTTCTTTGGTCTGATATGCTTTTGTACTACACAAGTGAGTACTAATACAACAAGTACTATTCGACGGACTGGACTCTGTATCTCCAACTCGTAATCTCTCAATGTATCCATAGCAGCTCATTTGCTGTAATCAGATGATAATTATACAGAGACTGCATGGGTAGTAGACCTGGTTGATGTCTTGATTGTTTATTCGTTTTTGTTGATGAATTAACTCAATTTGTTTATTGAAGAGAGAGAGAGAGAGAGAGAGATACACAAAAGAACAACAAAAAAAAAAAAAGAAATACAAACAATAAATTATTTTATCATCAGGTACACTACCTTACACTAACTGTAAAATCCCTCAACTAAATAGTGTATTACTACAAGTACTATTACAATAGTAATAATAATAATAATAATAATGATAATAATATATAAACAAAGTTGGAAGACCTTTTCAATACAAAAAAAAAATTCAACAACTTTTGAAATCTTCTTCTTCTCTTTCTTTCTTTCTTTCTTTCTTCTTCTTCTTCTTCTCTTTCTTTCTTCACTGTATTTCACACCCTTTTACTACCTACCCACCCCACTTCCTTCCCTCAAGCAATGTTCCCAGCTGGTGTTATTTTAGTCTTTTGCTTGCTTTTCTGCGCTGCAGTTTTGATTGCTGGTGTCTTTATCCACAAGAAAGTCAAGGCTAAGAAGTCTAAGCAAAGATTCTAAGTCAAGAAAGAATTAGCAAGAAGAATGAATTTGGAGTCAGAACCATTTGGGTCAATTTAGACGGAAACAACTTTGTCTAATTGACTGGGAATGAAGCCTCATTCTTGCAACACACAACACAATTTACTTGTGTTCTTTGTTTGTTTGTTTTTTTTATCTTTTTACCGCCTATAATACGCCAATTTTGTTTACTACTACTATCAACACATGAGAGTCACTTGTTTTTGTCACTGTTTCCATCTCAACTTTTTTGTTCATTGTTTCATTTAGAGTTGGAATAGCTCCATGGTTCTTTTTTTTTTTGCTTTATCTTGTTGTGCCATTTTTTTTTTTATCATTTTCATTATTATTTCATGTTTTTTTTTTTCTAAATATTATTCAACAGTTGTTTGATTGGGGAATCATTCAATTGGAAAACAAAGGGGAACGGAATACAAGTCAAATCCTGATGTCAATGTCAGGAATCACCAAATTTTTTTTTTAACTATTTTTTGTTTTTGTTGAAACTTGTGCTTTTTTTTTGGAGCATTAGAGAGAGGAATATCCTTGCTGGAGAGACATGATTTTTTGTTCTTTTTCCGGTGGGCTTGTTTTGTTTTTTTCTTTTTTTGTCGTTGTTGATGGTCTTTGTTATTGCTGGTGGTGATTGAAATCTTACCGAGAGACCTCTTTGCATATGCATCGTCATCAATTTTCTAAATATGCACATTGTCATCATGATGATTGATTTGTGCTTTGCGCGAAGTGAATGATGGAAGTGAGAGAAATTGGGGAATTTCTTCTTGCTTCTGTTTTCTTGAAGAGATAATTTACAAGTTGACGTTGTTTTTTTGTTTGAAGAGTCAATATTCAGTGGTATTTGCTAAAGAGAGGAAAGAAAAAGGTGATGATTCTTGTTTTTGTTTTTGTTTATTCGCAGCATTGAATTCAGATTGTCAGAGGATAGTTTAGGTTCATGATTGGGGAATCATGAATCTGATGCACAAGCCTTTGTCGTAAGCTGCTGGTATAATCATCTCTTTTTGTTTTTTTCTTTTTTTGGGCAAGTTCTTCACTGTTTTTGATTTGAGAATTCCATTATATAGTTTTTTTTATTATCGTTACATAATTTTCAAATCTTAATAAAACCATAAAAGCCTTAAAATTAAGAGGGGGGATTGTAGTTGGAGATGAAAACCATTCCTGCAATGTGTGTCTTAGCCAGCCCTGTGCAGTAACTGTATCAACACAATTCTTTTGACAATGTGTATTACTAATCAATATACTCTCCCATAGCATGTCCTTACATTCCCGCGAAATGAATACAAGCCCAAACTGCAGCCCATCCTTCCATATCAACTACAGAAAACCACTACGACAACTGAACAATTTTTCGTAATGTGTCTGCGTTTTCTGATTGGCGGACTCCGTAGGTATTGTTGAGAATTAAGATGAGCAGAGGAAAAAAAAAAAAAAAGAAACAATAGGTGTCAATTCTTACACAAAACATTCTAAACTACACAGAATTGGTGGTGGCAGCCAGCTCGGCAACCGTGCTTAGTAAAGCTTTTTTTTTAGCAGCTTGGTGAGGTGAGCCAACAGTTGGAGTTGAAAGGTTTAGCTTTATTGCAGGCAAGCTACACTCTATATAAGTTTGCAGAGTAAGATGACTGTCCGTGAATACTTGAGTATCAAAAATGGGCTCTTTTATGAAGGTTTTTGTGATATTCTTCGGATCGACTTTTTCCATACATTAGTCGTGCATCTTGGATAGAGATCTTTTCAAGACTTCGTTTTGGTCGGCAGAACCTAAATCCCTCATCCAGTTTGGAGCTATCTCCGTGAAATCGCTTTGTATACAACATATTCCAAGTACATGTAATACTGGGGAAACGCTCTAGTTCGTCTTTATGCTGTGTTTCCCACAGATTTCAGTAGCATCCAGTGCTGATAGATAGGTGGTCTACAGTAATCAAAGGTAGAAAACCACATTCGGCAAGAGCAGTCGAGGTTGAGTAACTTACTGAAGCGTCTTGTCGTATTCTGAAAAGGTATCCAGCATGTGCTGTCTCCTTTGCACTTTCAAAACTTAATCTGTGGTTCTTTTTTTTTTTAGACTGCAAAAGAAAAAAAAACGAGCAATTGCGCATCTGTAGAGTTTAATAATTTTTTTTAAAACTCATGCGACATCAAAAGTTACCATGGATTTACTTCACTATACTCATGTTGTCGGTAGTCTGAAATATGCTATAGCCACAGTATCCTGCTACGTTTCAGTCGATTGTCCAGAAAAACAACCATAGTCACTATCCATGTTGCATCGTACCAAAAGTCAAGAGACCGTCAGCACTTTAATCAATGAATCAACCCACCCACACCCATCAGCACCTACATTTGCATCGTCTGCAGCTGAAAATCGTCCATACTCACCCAGCAATGACAATGGTAATGATGCCGATGGTGCCAATGATACCGACGATTTTGACTCACTATCCGATTTGGTATCTCAATTTTCACAAGATACTTTGATCCAGCCACAATTAAAAATTCTCAATCATGCCATTAGTGAGTTCCGCTTTGTTAAGGAAATCCCCATTCTATCAAATTATTTGCAAACGGGTGTTCATTTGTACCCTTCATGGTCAGCAACGAGTCGAAACCAACCAATTTTGACGCGTCCGTTGAGATTCATGACCAACATTTTCAAATTGAATAGTCCCTTCTTGGTGATTGAAAGCTATACAAAGTCAAAGGATATGATTTTGAGTGGTGGGGACCTCCAGTCCCCCACTACTACCAAGCAAGTGTATTGCAAAGTTGACTTCAAAATCCAATCTACACGAATCACATACTATGTACTTACATTCCCCAGTTTGCACAAACACATATATCTCATCAACAACAATAGCCACTCGCCCAGTGTCGATTTCGAATTGGATGGGACTCATTTCAGAGCCACTGGCGTAACTGGAACAACATCGGCGTTGGGCACGAGTGGATTGATAAAATTGTACGTGATGGAAAACTCACCAGATATGTTGACGTTCGACACCACGATTGATTACAAGAGGAAGAAGTTGAAGTTTGGTCAAGGTAATGATACATTTTATAGATTGATCGAGGGCCAGAATCGGGCTGCCATTGATGAGTCTATGCGTCGGGCAAAGAAGTTGATCGGTATGCCAGTGGCGCAATATCTCGACCAGGGCGATGTCAAAATCAAGATTGGCAATAGTAGTAGTGGTGTTGGTGGTGGTGGTAATAGTAGTAGTGGTAGTAGTAACGGTTCTGAGTCGACTTCTCAACACAGTGGACCTCATTCTGGAGGCAAGAGTGTGAACAATTTCGTCAAGCACGGAATTATCAAGATGTTTGACTATGTTGGTGGTGGAGGAGTTGGCAATGACAATGACGATGAAGATGAAATGAGTGAGGAAATGAAGATGATATGTTGTGTGTTGTTGGTGTTGAGAGAACAAGAATATCGTAAATATAAAGGGGATAAGAAGCCTCAGTACGTATAGAAAGGATTGTATGTGAAATGAGAGTATCGGGAGGGACTTTAATGTATATGCGGTTGTATGATACGAATCGTGTGGAATCAGAGGTGCTAGTAATATTAAAGACGCAGTGGTGTTAAATAGATACATTGGATGTGGTTTAACCATATGGATATAGGAAAAATATGAGCCAGGATAGTGATCAGAAGATCTTGTGCATTTTGGAATTAGTAAGTGTTATTACAACTTCGTTCGTAGTTTTGTTCAAAAGGAATACACCGGAATGGTCTTTATGTGTATACAAGAAAGCTATCCATTGAACAGAACCAGCTTCTCTACCCCTCTCCTGTTCCCATGTCGTTATGAGCTTAGAATTCCATTACTCAAGTTCTCCTTCCCGCCTTATATTGAATGAATGATCATTGGTGCATGACAATACACACTGTGTGTATCATTCATACATAATACGTGAAGGTATGCAATGTAACTCCTCAAAAATTGATCAATGTCACATTGCATAAATTGAGATTTCTGCTGAAACCAAAGCTTCGTTTATGATTGCAAAATAAGAAAAAAAGAAAAGAAAAGAAAAGGATTATTGAAATGTAACATTCATTAGAGTCACAGAATTTTTTACAAAGATGAGCCAGGGTTAAATGTGTTGGGTAGTTTAATGAGTGGATGCAAAGTGAAATCCCACGCAAAAAAAGGTGCAAACCCTGTTGTTTGCTTTGCACTTGCGGTTATTAAAGGTTAATCTAATATGCTATTCGATTACGAATGTGTAATATGTGTATGTATGTAAGAAAGAGAAGGAGAGAGAGAGGGGGGGGAATGTAGTTTTGTGAAGGCAGGTTTTTGCGAGAATCAATTAGTAACAAGGAGGGGTCGTACGTTTGTGGTTTGGTGTGGGGAAAACAATCTAAAAAAGAAAAAAAAAACAAGAATTTTCCGAATTTAGTAGAGATACATATGTTAAGTTTTGAGATACAACTCAGAGACTAATTGGAGTAGATAGTAAGGGGGGGTGAGGTTAACTAAAGACATGCATAGGTAAAGGTACGACTTCTTTGAGACTATCTTGGTGAAAACAATTGCACAAAAATGGAGAGTTTTTCTTTCAAAGAAGATGGTGAGTTTTTGCAGCTGAAATCGAAGAAAATAGCAACGACGGTAACAGCATTGAAACAATGGGAAGAAGAATAGAATAAAAATTACAAAGAAACATTCCCCACCCCCCACACACACACACACCCAACACACATACCACAAGCACAAACAATAAGGATAAGGGCATACTGCTGCTCATTTAGAATAGACTATACCTTCACTTGCAGGTGTGTAATTGTTCTTTAAAGGCTTGTGTTGGGGTTTATTAACATTGTTCACAAATAGAAATAGTGGAGCAAATTTTCTTTTATGTGAGGTCACTATCTATATAATATTATTTAGGTAATCAATGGGATTTTACGAAACTAAAAAGTTCTATTAGAAAGGGTGGGGAGGGGGGAAACACAATCTTTGTTAGTGTTTAGGAATGGTGGTGATGGGGTAGTCGGTGCGAGATTCTAAAAGAGGGTGGATTCAGATCCAACTCGCACTTCCCACCCCCCTTCCCCTGGACACTTGATTTAATAGGTACTGGCGAAAGGGATAAAAGAAATTTTAAAAGTTGATAAAAAGTGATGACTTTCTTGAAGGAGGGGAGGGGAGGCAGTCTACTATGTCCAGTATGTGTGTGTGTGTGTGAATGTATATAAACAAAGGGCTGATGCATGCAGTTGCAATTGCTGAACGTTTGCAAAAGTTGAAATTTTTGATCTTTTCATTTTCTTTTTATTTCTTCATTGACAGAGAAGAATGGGAGAAGGTGAGAAGGTGAGGTTGGCCACTGTGTGAAGTTGGATACTTGTTCAAGCTAAAGGGAGATTGAGAGAGAATCAGCGAAAGGGAGAAGTGTTGAATTGACGTGTCAAGGCAATGAGACCATCATCGTGTTTGTATGTAGCTGAAAGAATATGGTTGTCAGCTTTGATAAGGGTTGCAACCATAACATTCAATGAAAGTGGTTATTTGTGAGATGTGTGTGTGATGTGTGTGTGTGTGTGTGTGATGTGTGCAAAATTTCCTATTTGGGGAAAGTGGAGAATAAAGATTAGATTAATGTTGAGTTGTATTACGTAATGGTTAATACTTTTTGTATGGTGAAAGAAAAGAAATTAATAGTTCGGAGATTTAGTTCCATCAATTACACAAACGCGCAAATGTCAACACATAGAAGAAGAAGAAGAAGAAGAAGAAGAAGAAGAAGAAGAAGAAGAAGAAGAAGAAACAGAAACTGCAAGAGAATAAAATTAGATCCTTTGTTCTTGCTGAGTAAGAAATGACCTTATTTAGAGAGTAAGATATAGAAGAGTGTGGGAGGTACTCAATAAGAAAATACTAAGCAGGTAAGTTGCAATACTAGACAGAATAGTACTTGTAAAAAAAATAAAATGAAAATAGATTTCTCCAAGATCAGGTGTGGGGTAAAGAGACAACTGAAAAGAAAAGAAAAAAAAACACAGAAACGTTGAAACGTTTGTAGAGAGAGCAAGAGAGAGAGAGGAAAAAATTCAATTTCTCTTTTTCTAACACCCAGCACACACACACACACACACACACACACATTAGCTAGGTACCATACATATTTTCTCTCTCTCTCTCTCATCAACAAAAGGAATAGATCAGTAGATGTATCAACCATATCAGTTGGGTGGTGAGAGTAGTATGTGTGTGTGTGTATTAGAAGTAAAGTATGTCTATGTGGCTATTAAAACAGAAGCGTGTAGTGACAGTAGATCATTTTTTTTTTCAATTTTTCATTTTTTTCCCACCTCGTAAATCAATTCCCTCTAATTTCCAATCCCCACCCCCCACCCCTTGCACACTGTACAACATACGAGACTTGGGTAGTTTTAATTAGACTGTTGTGTTACAAGGGGCTTTAACCAGTGACCTATATGACGTATACTATTGAGTATATTGCAGTGGTAGTGGGTAGTTGTAGAACGAGATGGACAAAGAGAGAGAGAGAGAGAGAGGGGAAGATTTGAAATTGTGTTTCACTCTTTTTTTTTTTTTATTTTGTTAGTTTGTGTTTTGTAACTACACATCACACTAACCACTAAATACAGCAGAGTCAATACACTGTATATATATATATGTATATGGTAACAGACATGTCTAATCTTATAACAGCCTTTTTGGTTTATCTCTGGTTTCTGACTTAACATTCTGATACACAACCCCTATTCATCAAAGAGAAAGTGTGTTTCGGAGTTCATACTTTGAAAGTGTTGATTATTATATACTACCAACGACAACACCAGCAGCCCACAATTATAATATTCTACATAGATTGGATAATAATATTCAAATCAAAAGCAGCATCATTGATCACTTACAGATAACTGAGAGAGATATATCACCACCTGGAGTTTGTTGGTTTCCCTTTTTTTTTTTTTGGAGAAGCTCCTTATTGTTTCATAACCAAAATTTCAGCACCACCGCAGGCCAATTTATACATATACATCCGTGGCCAAACTGTATTGAGGTAATAACAGTTACAACTTACTCCTACTCGGCCTCATCAATCCCCTAGCAGCCACAACCATCTCCTAGTCATATTTTTGGAAAATAGGAGGAGGGGAAAAAATTTAAGAGACATTTTCGGACTTCTTCTTTTTGCAAACATATTCCAGGCACAACAGCCAATGCAGATATAATCGCAACCATTTTGAACTACACAATATATCTACATTCCACAAGGCAAACACCAGACTCTGTTTACCCTCAATTACCTGTTCCACCTCAACAATTGATCAAATAATAGCCTTAGCCTTTTGCAAGGAAAAATACAATAAGACAATGCAAGTCGAAAAAACATTCAAGCTGACACCACAGAAGAAATACATTTGTGGGTTTTGCGCTAAAGCATTCACTCGTTCAGAACACAAGCAACGCCATGAACGATCTCATACCAATGAAAAACCTTTCCATTGTTTGCTGTGTACTAGCTCCTTTGTGAGAAGAGACTTGTTGCAACGTCACTGTCGTACCGTTCATCAATCATCGCAGGACATACCCAAACGCAAAAAGTCTCGAGATTTAGGCGACACTACTTCAATGTCGCTACAAGACGTACAACCTACAGACCAGCCTCAGCCTCAGCCACCACTACAGCTCACCCAAAGTCTTGATCTGCAGAATGAACCTGAACCCGAACCTGAACCCGAACCTGAAGCCGAATCTATTCCCTTGTTGTTGCAACAACCACAAGAAATTCAGCCAGACTCTTTTCAAATTAGAAACCCTACAGCCTCAGCGTCATCCTCGTCCTCGTCCTTGTCGTCATCATTACGACACAATTCTGCGCCGTATACCTTTGATCCACGAGAGCATTTTCCCTTAACAACTATGGACACGTCGATTAGTACCAATAATGACCACCGCAGTACAAAGAAAAAACGCAAGAAATCTGAATCCGGTAGTGGAGGTGTTCTTGGTATGAGAAGAAATTCATCATTGTCAAAAGCCACTACTGACGCCAATGATACAAGTGTCGTCAACCTACTCTCAATAACAAAGAAATTGGACTACATACTTAAGGCTTCCAATTTGGGTATAAATGAACCGGTGGGTGATTGGTTTCTCATTGGTTTCAACACTTTGCAAGAACTGCTGTCAAAGTTTCCCATTTTTGACACTATTTTGAAAGACTTGACGTATTACTTGAGTACGTTTTATCTTGCCAACGGTGGTGGTGGTAATGAGGATCCAGGAGCGACAGATGTACCACCACCACTACCACCACCACCAAGAACAACACCAAGTTTATCTCAACCAAACCACTTCAAAACTGGGGTCATTTTTTCAATTCTTTCACTTGGTTGCATTGTTGACAAAAACTCTGTCAAGGCAATGATTTTCTTCAAAAAGGCGTGGATCTTGTTGATCAAGAGGTTGATACCACAATACAACAACAGCAACGTTTCAATGGATCAAATTGAAATTGCAACCAATTTGTATCTATTGTCCTATATCTATGTTTCCTATAATTTGGAAAATTATGATATCAATAACGAACAAGTGTCTCAGGTAAATGGAGAAGATGACGATGAAGAGCAAATATATCTCAACAACACTGTGATTTTGGAATACCTAGATCAAATCAGTTTTATCATCATATCCAACTTGGCAGATTTTTCCAACCCCAATGAGAAACTTATTGACGGTAACATGAATCTATTTTGGTCAATCTATATCATATTGTCATTCTACTTTCACGACCAAACCCCAAAGATTTATGAAACATTTTTGAACAAGTCAATAGGTCAAGACGTTTTGTTGATGGTGATGCAAAAATTCTCCAAAACGTATTCTGTCATTAATGAGAACAACGATTTTTTGAAAATGATTATTGTGGCTACAATTGGCAACGAATTGAAAAGCTTTCGTGCTGCGACAACATCAGCTTCTAGTTCGAGTTCCGAGTCCAAATCCACAACTTCAACTACAACCTCGCCTGTTCAAATTTACGAATCAAAGAATGTGCTACACAATTCTGTTATTTTGATCAATAGAGCCATCAATGCTTCTCATTCTGTACCGGGCTCCAATCCAAGGCTGAAGTTGTTTGAATTATTCCGCAAGAATTTGGTAATCAATAGTCCGTTAAAGTATCGAGAATTGTTGAGCAACTATATCTTTATTCCAGAATCTTTTTTCCACTGGCATCTACTTCAATTAACATTGGATGAGGCCACAATTAACTACGATCTTGATGATGCTTTACGTAAGTGCATTGATGATCCTAGTCAGTTGAATTCCCTTGAATATAAACTCAAGTTGTTTCTTGACTACAAAAAGATAAACTTGGATATCAACAACAATATATCAATTGTGTCACTTCCCGTGATATTCTTTGGCAACTATCTCAATTTGAAAATCATTGATTGTAACGAGTCTTTTAATCAATTACAATTGAAAAATATCAAAACGTTCCTTATTCATTGGTATATGGTGATGAACAAGTTGTTGATCATGACTTGGTGTGATGATCTTTTGCAGTTTGAAGATAATTACATTTTACAGACGTTTGTGTACATGTTGTTGGGTGATAAACTGTTGTTGTTGAAGAGATTGAATATCGATGTACCACACACCAGCACTGTGTACAATGAAGAGTCGAATTCATCAACGGCACTGTCAAATTTCAAGTTTAACACGAAGTGGTTTTGGATAGTCAAAACCAAGTTGGATAATGTGTTTGAGCAGTGGATGCAACATGTCAAGATTCCGTTTTTGGATAACAGCTTTGCTGTTGTTAAACTTCAAGTTGCCAAATATATCAACGAGCATATTGCATTGGAAGGATTGGTGTTTAAAGAAGACGCTGAAGAAACAATATCAAGTGCCAGGTCAGTAAAACAAGAACAACAACAACAACAACAACAACAACAACAACAACAACTCGTATTCAACAATAGCGGGCCAAATTTTGCAAGTGGCGGTGCCCCCACAATACATCGTGGTTCATTATCAACAGGTATGTTGGCTTCAACGTCAATGAACTTTGCCATCCCCATGCAACAGCAACAAGTGTCATCGAACTTCATCAACTACGGATCAATGAATGATTTTCCGGGTGGTGCAGGAGACGCGAGCAAGCGATCAAACTCAATATCCCTGGTAGTGCTGAATTTCGTCAAGGATGGACCACAGGTGCAGCAGCCTCCACCATTGCAATCTCAACGAATGCAACGTCAGCAACTGCTGCAACAACATCAACAAGCTCAACAGAGTCAACAGAGTCAACAGAGTCAACAGATGTACAGTTATTCAACTTATCCGCCCCCGCCACCCATTTTATCGTCAATGCCCAAAGAGCTAGTGTTGCCGCCCATTTCATCTGAGCGCCGGAAGGAAAAATTCGAAGTCACTTATTGAGAGAAAAGTGGTTACATTACGTTTTAGTATTTATGGAGGTAATACTGTATATTATATGCATGAATAGGTTACAATTTCGCTTTTGGTGTTTGAGTAGTTGTCGGCACCGTCGACTCAATGTAAACATCTTTATGAAACGGTTTCAATTTCCATAAATCAAGCATCTTGGAATCGAGATCAACTAAAACCTGTTCTTGATCAAATTTTTGAACGTCATTGTCAATTGTCTTTATTGCGACGCTTGTTTTGTTGTATATTTGCTGGTAGCAGTAATCTATGATTTGTATAGGCAAGACGAATGTGAACGTGGTTAATTTCTCAGTTTCTTGGGTACTAGGCCGGTTGTGCTTTTGTTGTTGCTGTTGCTGTTGCTGTTGCTGTTGCTGCTGTTGTAGGTCGATTTCAGTCTTGGGAACTGGCTTGTAGACTTTCGCATTTGAGCAAATCATACCTATTAATCGATCATTAGTTGTTGAGAATACTCCACCGCCAGAACTCCCATTGAAACATGATGCAGAAACAATGATCAATGACGGAATGGTCCCAGTCCCATTGTCCGTTGTCGCTGTAGTCTTTAATTGGTGTTTGTATGTGCAATTGACAATACCGTGAGATATCAATGGTTGCAAATCCACTGGGTTGAAGAAAAGTCCATAGGATTGGGTATATACTGGGCTTCCTTCACTAAAAATATCTGGTTTGGCGTATATGTCATTGTCATTGTCTTTGCCGTCGTCACTATCCTTGTTACCGTTGTTACCGTTGTTGTGGTTGTTGCTTGAAGTTACTGCTCGGAATCCATTCTCAAACAACATTGTCGATGCAGTTTGGTCAATTTGCATAAACGCAAGATCCAAATCCGGATGAGGAATGATTATGTGTTTTTCCAATGGTAATTTAATCTGAATTGAGTCTCCTTGATTGGTGATTAATACAGTTGCGCTATCTGAGTTTGAAATCGGCGAGTGCGACGAGTTTTGGCGTAGATTGAGAGTTGGTTTGGATTTAGACCTCGATTTAGATTTCAATGAGGAGTGTGGGTTTTGGAAAAGTGGCGCCACGACATGGCTATTTGTAATGAGTAAATTGTCTTTGTAGAATATGCATGATCCCCACGTACGTCGATTTGACGCATTGATGATCAATGGCAAGACTGATTTCCGCCCATTTGAGGCTGATATCTTGGATGCTGCTAGTCGAGGTAAATTGAGCAATTTCGCAAGTGTGGTTGATGAAAGAGTCTTGTACAAGATTGAAGATGATGATCTCATCAATGAGTTTGGTAGTTGTTGTTGTACTTGTGGTGGGAATATTGTGGGGGATAATTAGACAATTTTTCTCAAGGGTATAATCACCATGAGGTTCCCGTCGCCGTTGGTTTTGCGTAGATTGCCCAACACCAACCCCACAAGTTTGTTTTCGGAGGTGTTGTTGTTGGTATTGTTACCAACCTTGGCATCACCATTAGCAGCAACGAGACTGTTCACTTTGTTGTCAATTACGGCCCCGCCTGCCATATTCTCCATGTACGCAGCGTCACTCAACCAATAATCCGCAACGCCGTCTCCATTATCTGCGTCGTGATCATTCGTGTGCACCTTGTATACTATTCTCGCGGTTGTGGTAAATTGGTGGAAGATTAACGAGTTGGTGAAATTGAACGGACTTGAAACAATTGTTACTTGATCTCCAACGGAAATTGACGATTTTGTAGCCACTGGTCCACCAACTCCTCCGGCTGCACCCGCTAATGAAGTTGATATTGGAGACGGTAGTGTTTCCGTGTCGGAGTTTAGCACCAGTGATGATAGCTTCAAAATTGATATTGTTCTGCCGTACTGATCACGAGGGTATAGTTTGAATTGGTTGTGGGTATCGAAAAACTCAAATTCTGAAGGGTTGATTGAAACTTCTTCGAGTATGGAAACACGGTGCCAATGCACTTGAGATGGAGTGTCGGTGTTGCCTAAATTGGCATAGATGGAGTACTCTCCAATATTCGGAATATGGTTGATTGTTAAAATGAACGATGCAGACGATGATGATGATGATTTAAGAGGAGATATTGGAGTTATGTACACTCCCGACGATGCGTGTATCTTGTCACCTAGCACATAGTGGAGTGCAATGGGAGTATACCTCATGACAGTAGCTGCACTAGGACAGATTCCAATGGAGAGGTGCGGATGTTTCGAGTTAATAGAGATTGAGTATCACTCAGTATTCTAGAGATGCAAATCGTGGGGTGATTGTGACGAAAAAAAGAAAAAAAAAAAAAGCATCTGAGGAGGAGGAGGGGGGGGTCAGAAAAGGCGAGAAAGCGGATTTATTTTTATTTGTCAGTGTCGAGATCTTATTATTTACAGTTCAGTGTCGCGACACTGCGCTTAGAGAGAAAAGATCCACTTCGTTTGGAAACCTGCATCTAACGTTTTTGTTGACGTGTACTAGAAATTTTCCACTTTCTCTCGAGCATCTTGTACAAATTCAACCTACATTGATCAACATACTCAACAAGCAACAGAGCTTCAACTGACTCTGCACCCTACTTCAATCGAATATAAAAAAGAAAAAACACACAGTGTCCATTATGCAATACAGGTTCCTACTATCGACAATCGTTCTTGTCGCGCTATTATCCTTCGCCATCGCCAAAAAGAACTTTTATCAGATCCTTGGTGTTGATAAATCAGCATCAGATAAAGAGATCAAATCGGCGTATCGTCAATTAACGTTGAAGTACCATCCAGATAAGAACCCAGGAGATGATGAAGCCCATGAAAAATTTCTTGAAATTGGTGAGGCTTATGAAGTATTGAGTGATGCCACGAAACGGAAAAACTACGATACGTTTGGTGATCCTAATGGACAGCCACAACAGCACAATTTCGACTTTGGTGATATCTTTGGTCAATTCTTTGGTGGAGGACATGGTGGTGGTGGCAGCGGAGGTCGCCGTGGCCAGCCACAAGTGAAGCGTGGTAATGATGCCAATGTCGATCTTCATTTATCATTAAAGGATTTCTATCGTGGTAAATTAGTGGCGTTTGATGTTGCTATGCAAAATGAGTGTGAGAAATGTGGTGGGACTGGATCAAAAGATAAACAACGCCACACGTGTGAAAGATGTCAAGGTACGGGGCAAATTGTTGTTCAACATCAACTAGCACCGGGATTCTCCCAACAAGTCCGTATGGCGTGTGATGTATGTCGAGGTACTGGAAGACTGGTTAAGAATGCATGTAAGACGTGTAATGGGGAAGGTGCAGTGCGTGGTCCACGACATTATGACGTCCATTTGGAACGAGGACAAAATCGAGATTCTGCAATTAGGTTAGAAGGCGAAGGAGACAAGAGTCCCGAATGGGTTCCTGGTGATTTAATCGTCAAGTTTAGAGAAAAGTTTACTGAGAGCTGGGGGTATAGAAGAATTGGCGACAATTTGTATCGTACAGAGGTGTTGTCGTTGAAGGAAGCGTTGCAAGGTGGGTGGGAGAGACATGTGCCATTCCTTGGTGGAGACGAAGATGATGACGAGTATAGAGAAGTGGTGTTGAAGCGTGCTCAAGGTGAGAGTGTAATGGATGGACAAATCGAAGTGGTTGAAGGTTATGGTATGCCATTGGTGACGGATCATGATGAAGACGATAAGTTTGGTGATTTGTATATTGAGTACAAGGTGGTGATACCAGGTGGTGGTGATGCTAAGGCTAAGAAAAGTGTAAAGAAGGATGAGTTGTGATTTTGGAATGTAGAGCTTTTGATAGACTTTGTTTATAGAGGAAAAAGTCAAGAGAATGTGATGTCGATGAAGTAAATCCAGATTTAGAAGGTGGACCACGAAGATCTGAGAGTTTGACGTATTTGCAACGCGGTGTTGAGCATCTGAGACACTTTAACTTTAATTTTTCTTTTTTTTTTTTTTTTTTTTTTTTGGGTTCAAATTATTTTGAACAAAGTAGTTCAGGAAAGGGGAGATTAATCTGAAACCCGTAGTATTCCGTTAATCTGAGTGGAACTGAGTGGGACCCACCTGGAATTCGAGTGGATTCCGTATGACGTAAATGTGAAATCCGTGCAAAGGTGCCCAGAGACAATCTATTGTGTTGTGGTTTTGTTGCTTTTATTGTCTTTTGAAACCAATTTGAAATGTTTAACAATAATCTATGTCAACTAGACCGATAATCAATTGAGAAAGAGTTGCTTCGCAACATCAAAAAAAATAAAAGAAAAAGAAACCTATTGACGATGATGATGTCAGAACCTAAATCTCATCACTTGGACTGAAAGTATTGTTTTAGATTAAATGAAAAAAGTGAAATAACTAGGTACAATAAATTAGAGTTAACTAGCCACACCATGTGTTTGCATATATGTGGCTAAGCATATAATTGATTGTCTTTTTACGTAACCTTTGGTGGACGTTGAATGTACACTTCATACCTCCTGAGTGGCTAATTTTTTCAGGGGGGCACGGATGTTAGATCTGACCGTTATTTTGTTTTAAACGTATTGTTGGTTACGTCAGTGGGAATTTCTTATCTACAAAGTGAAACCAACGTAGTTGTTGAATTTATTTTTTCTTTTTTATTCCCTTGTTTGAGACATGGTTTTTGCAAAAGCTTTCAATGCAAGTTTGCATCTAAAGCTATGGTAATGGGTAAGCAAGATCAAAACATGCTTGTCAAAAATGCGAGTAGAAGTCAATTACAGAAGTACTCAGCAGGACACACATCGTACTCAGAGTAGGTTATCAGATGACCGACAGGTAGAATCTAGACCAAAATTAGATTTGGACTAAACTGTCCTTGTTGTGGCTCTTGAACTGATTTTGTGGCAAATGAATTTTTTTGTTCCGGAATTCGGAACTCAAAACCGCAGCAAGTAATTTTGTTTTGTGTAATTGATTTCAATAATTGCTGTGGAATTCCATCGAAAAAATTTATATGGGCAGAACAAGAGAAAGAAATCAACTTTTCAGTTGATAAAATCACAACTTCTGTTGTGTTTCTCTGAACGGAAAGCAGTAGGGTCAGGAATGTACTCTGTACGTCTGGCGCATATCGAATCATCTGATGTAAATTTTACTTTCACTTGTCAGTTCACTCATGTTTTCAATTAACAACGTGTGCTCGTTGAATGTAGTCCCTTTTGTGAATAGACCAGCTTGAAATTGTTTATCTCTCTTCAACCGTATAAATGCTTACTTTGTGTATGTAGTACAACAATACCAACAATAATAGCACGTATTATATTCCTTCCAAACAATTATGCCATCCATAAAGGGGTCTAGAAAAAAATAAAAAAATAAAAAAATGAAAAAAAAAAAAAGAAAAAGAAAAAGAAAACAGTAACCACGCCATTCTACACCCCACGCAACAAGCACATTTGTCAACTGCAAAAAACAAAAAAAAGGGGGGAGACTAGTAGCTGCCTTGATACGTCCCAACGAGGAAGGGAGTGCCCCATCACTTACTACTCCCTTCCTGAGGACAAGACATTGTGTAGCCCCTGCGTAAAAATTTTTCTTGCAAACGTATTCGCTCCCCCCTCCTTTTCCCACCCCCACACCACACCTTAGAAGTTGGGGATTCTCCACCTTTTCGTCTTTTTTTTTCTTCTGCTGCTACCATCCACACCTAGCTAAGAAGAGGGCAAGTACTTGCATAAAACAAAAAGTTTTATACATACGTTTGATCAAGAAAGCTTATACGTAAATACAAGCTTACTTCTTTGTTGAGCTTTGGGAAAAGCGAGTGTGTTATGTCTAAATATGGCCAAGCTGTAGGCTTGTCTTTTTCTTGGGTCTTATGGTGGGGAAGAAAGTCTCAAGAAAAAAAATGAAAAAAGAAAAAAGTTGGAGTATGCGTGAGGTAGCGCAAATGCAAAGGTCTAGATCTTTTCAAGTAACAACCCACGCGGCATTTACTTTCTTACACTTGAAAGGCTGCAAGTTCGAAAGTCCACTGAAGCGAAACATAATGCTTCCTTGTAGTTCCGTTGGTTCCGTACTGACGTAATACTTGTGTCTTGATGACACGCACACACTTACACACTTACACACCCTATAGCAACTCTTGAAAGTGAAACCAATTTTGGATTGGAATTCACTCGTCATCACTCAATTTTTTTTTTTTTTGTTTTATTTTTTGGCTTTTATTGTGTATGTGTATGTGTATGTGTATGTGTATGGGTTATTGTTTCTTATGTTCTGGCGCGTATTCGCTACTTTTGTGGGTCTCTCTGGCTAAACTGAAATGAGCCAATGTATTGTTACACAAAGATATAATGTAGAGCAAAAGCACTAAAAACGAAAAGTGAAGAAAACAAGAGAAAAAGTCTGAGACCAAAAGAAGGTGCTTAAAAGTTAAGAAGAGCAAACAAAAAAAACTGTGAGTGAAACATTTCGGAACTCCTGGAAGGGCGGAATATTCATTTGACAGCTGCAAACCCTACTCTTTACTATAGTTATACACATAGGTAAGTGCAATACGTACATGCTTAAGAAACATCTGTATAGTATAGATCTCTCTCTCCACTGTACTACTAAAAGAGTTTAATATAGAAGAAGTAGAAACAAAAAAATAAAAAATAAAAAATATATTAATATGGCGCATAGTTTGTTTAACCCATTGTGCATCCTAATAAGGCGGGTTAAACTAAGACTAAAATTCTTTTTTTATTTTTTTTGTTTTCTTTTTTTTTTTTTTTTTATGAGTGAGTTCGCTCGGTAGAACTATACTATACTATACTATATATATATACCGAGACAAAGTAACCTTTCATTAAATACCATCTTTTTCCTTCCTCTTATTCTTTATACAATATATATTCTATCAAAGAAACTAATTGATCGATACACTTCTATCTCCTACAGTATACAATCTACCCGAGACACTTAGACATCCTTAACATACCATGTCTGTGCTATCACCTTTGGCTTCAACCCACACAGCCAACAATAATAATCCACATCTAGCCAAGTCTATTATTGGCCAACTAGCCATTAATCCACAAGCATCAAATGTCTCCACCTCACTACCTATTACTCCAACCTCTATAGACACGCCTACCTTGGATCATGAGGACAGCAACAACCACAACATCACCAAACTTGGCTCTAATCCCCAGTGTCAGTCACTTCCCCTCTCACCAAAACCATCCAGACCCCATTCACAACTAATAGGATCCCCAAGACTGGCCTTTGCCGAAGAGTTGGCGCAGCTACAAAACTATTTTGAGACCAAACATGCACCTTCACTCAACGAGGAAGGCGAAGAGGAAGAACTTGATGAAACTGAAAGTATCATGTCGGAAGCTTTTAGTGTAATGACTCCCGATTTCACAACTACACCAAGAACCAACAACTGCATTGAGAATGGTGGTAATCTTATACATCCGTACTGGCCAGCACAACAACAAAGGCTTCTTCTTCAACAACAACAACAACAACAACTACAACTGTCTGCAGGCAATGCAGTATCACGTGCTGCTTTTCTTGACGATTTAAAACTGACACTTCCGTCTATTTCCTCCAGCGATTCACCAACAACCATTCTAACCTCCTTCTTTTCCAATCAACTATTTTATGCACAAAACTTGACTCAACTTCCGCAACATTTCATCAATCAAGAATTTGACAGTTTTAGTCATGATGTAGTACTCAACCCACATATACCTAGCAAAAAGCATCATGCCAAAATCATTGAACAGCTCGACCAACTATATGTATCTTCAGTTGAATTGGTGTCTGTCATTGTCATGTTCAACTGCTTCATCACAAAGGTAAACCATCATGAGGTTGGATTACAGAATTTGAAACTGATTAAATCACATTTCGACTCCTTGATCAATGATTATTTGGGTCAACACGTACACTTGATTCTTGACAAGATCATTGATGGTTTGTATGAGTACAATTTAATGATTGAAGAAATGTTGGAAGAGGATGAACACAGCAAGGCTAATAATGAGGAAGGAGAAGAACAGGAGGAGGTGGATGACGCTGTTGCTGACTACGACACGATTAATGACTACTATAACGAAATTGAAACGACTCTCACCTTATCTAATTCAAAATTAACTCAACAGGAATGTGAAAAGTTTTACAGCTTGTTGAATACTGAGATCATACATAACAAGGACTGGATTGATTATATTGCCCACTTGAAAACTTTATAGATTTTGATTGTGTATATATATATATATATAATCGTCTTGTGATATAAAGAGTATGATCCATTTAGGTGTAGACTTTGCTTCCCACTTGATTTACCGCTATATACTTGTACTTAGTGCACTTTATTGTGGCTGGCAATCCTAGAAGAGAGCCCTTTTGCATAAAAGTGGATTGGAAACAATTACCCAAGTACACCACACGTGACTACTCAAAAACAACCAAAAACTAAGCCACTCACCATGACAGAGTCTAAACTAATGCAGCAGTAGTCATTTATTATCTTTGACATAAAAGGTAAACATATGACGATATTTTTTTCTGTTTGCTTCCATTGCTATCGGGTATCGTTTCTTTTCGTTTCTTTTCCGTTGTGGTGTTAGTGCTGTATAATCTTTCTCCGGTTTTGTGTCCGAAAAACGTTTAGACATCAAACCATTGTTGCTTTGAGTTGCTTACAAATACAGCATTACCCGCTTGGATATATAAGCCACGCATCAATCCCATGTCTTGGCCCACTCCCTTGCAAGAGTGACTACCATCCTCAAACAGCAAAATCAACATGTCAAACGATTCAAACTTGGTTCAAATTAGACCACTTGGAGATACCAAATTATTCCAACCCATCAAAGTTGGTGCCAATACTTTATCACAACGTATTGCCTTTGCTCCATCTACAAGACAAAGAGGCACTGTCGACTACTACCCAACTGACTTGCAGTTGCCTTACTATAAAGCAAGAGGTCAGTATCCTGGTACTTTAGTAATCACGGAAGCCACATATGTGTCGCCAGGAGGTGCTGGAAGAGCCAATGTACCCGGTATTTGGAATAACAAACAAGCTGCTGGTTGGAAAAAGATCACTGATGCTGTGAGACTGGAAGGTTCGTTCTCAAGTGTTCAGTTGTGGCATTTGGGAAGAACAGCTGATCCGGAACAGTTGAAACATGATGGTCAACCTTTCCTTGCACCTTCACCAATTTACTTGAGTAAAGAGCTGGAAGAACATGCCAAGAAAGTTGGTAACGAATTGCGAGCAGCTACAAAGGAAGAGCTTGAAGACTTGATCAATAATGTGTACCCTAACGGTGCCAGAAAGGCATTGGAAGCAGGGTTCGATTATGTCGAATTGCACTCAGCACATGGTTACTTTTTGGATCAGTTTTTGAATGAAGAGACTAATCATCGTACTGATGAATATGGAGGATCGGTTGAGAACCGTGCAAGGCTATTATTGGCAATTATCGACAAGTTGATCCCTATTGTTGGTGCCAACAGATTGGCAGTCCGGTTATCTCCTTGGGCCACTTTCCAAGTGAGTCAACCAGAGGGTGAGGAAGTCCATAGATACATCTTTGAACAATTGCAAAAACGTGCTGATGCCGGTCACGAATTAGCCTACATCTCCCTTGTGGAGCCTAGAGTGTCTGCTGGTTTCGATGTTTCAGAAGAAGATCAACGCGGTAGAAGCAATGCATTTGCCGAAAAGATCTGGAAGGGTAAATTCGTCAAAGCTGGTAATTACACTTATGATGCACCTAAGTTTGAAACTTTATTGCATGATTTGGAAAATGACCGCACTTTGATTGCATTCTCTAGGTTTTTCACTTCGAATCCTGATTTGGTATATCGTTTGAAGAATGGATTGCCTTTGCAACATTACGACCGACCTACTTTCTACACTCATGATAACTATGGTTATAATACTTGGAACCAACATGATGGAAATCAACAGTTTGATAAAGAAGCCGAGCAAAAGAGAGTCGGTAAGGTGTTGGCTTGAGCGAGGCAAGGGGTTGGGAAAGTTGTAGAACAGTAGAGGTTGTTTAGAGTTATAGATGATTGATTTGTATTTGTGATTTTTCATGTTAAATGGATGTTTCTCGGCTCAAAGTTTGAAGTCTCGGCCGAATGTAAGCCTCTATAGCAGGGTGGGGTCGCACAACGCTAGTTTTTGTTTATCCGCAACTGTGGAGGTGGTGGTGGGGGGTGGGGGGCAACGCGCGCTGCTATTGGAATAACGCCGCGTGCAATGAAATTTCACCTCACATTATTAAGCACCTTGAACTTTCAACTCCACATTCGTCACTTTCTTCCTTCCCTGAAACCTCAACACACTCTTCCACCCCCCTCCCCCGATATCTCAGAGAATGTCATCACCGTTAAAAGATACATTAGTATTCGAGCCTATCAAAGTAGGCGAAGTCACTTTATCAAACAGGATTGTCATGTGCCCCACCACTCGATTTAAAGCTGCAAAATTTTCAAATGAAATACTGCATCACCTTCCATCGGATTTGATAGCTGAGCATTATTCTCAGCGGGCCGAGTACCCTGGAACTTTGTTGGTCACGGAAGCTACTTATGTGAGTCCACAAGCTGGAGGGTTTGATCGTGCTCCAGGAATCTATACTGATGAACAGACTAGAGCTTGGAAGAAAGTTGTTGATGGTGTGCATGCTAAAAAGAGTTTTATTTCATTGCAAGCTTGGTTTTTGGGACGAGTGGCTGACCCAAGGGTTTTGAAAAAGGAAGGGCAGAGATATGTGTCTGTGAGTCCAATTTATCCTGACTCAAGACAAGAGAAGTTGTCAGAAAAAGCTGGGTTGCCATTGATTGAGTTGTCTATAGAGGATCTTCAACGAATCATTCACCATGATTACACCATTGCTGCCACGAATGCGATGGAAGCTGGCTTTGACTTCTTTGAGTTGCATGGTGCTCATGGGTATTTGTTGGACACTTTTTTGCACGAAAATACAAATCACAGGACTGACAAGTATGGTGGCTCTATTGAAAATAGAGCACGCTTCATTTTGGAATTGGTTGACCATTTGAGTACAGTTATCCCACCATCGAAGTTAGCAATCAGATTGTCTCCCTGGGCTGAGCTTAAGGGCGTTGTTGAAGAAGTCAGTCCCATTCCCCAATTCTCGTACTTAATAGCTGAGCTTCAAAAACGTGCAAACAAAGGTAAATCACTTGGGTATCTCTCCATTGTTGAGCCAAGAGTCCAGGGTGTTTTTACTGCCGCGCCGGAAAGTATCAAAGGTACTAATGAGTTCGTTGAAAGTGTATGGAAGGGTGTTACTTTAAGGGCTGGAAATTATACTTACGACGCACCTGAGTTTAACCAAATCAAGAAAGACGTTTCTAATGGGAGAACCTTGGTTGGGTTTTCTAGGTACTTTACATCAAACCCCGATTTGGTTTACAAGTTGAAGAATGATCCTTCCAAGTTGGTCAAGTATGATAGAAAGTTGTTCTATCAACCTTTCAACTGGGGTTACAACACGTATGATGGGCAGAGCTATGACGAAGATGTTGAAAGAAACAGGTATGCACAATCCATTCAGTGAAGGTGGAAATAGCGTAAATAGATTTTGCAGTTTCTTCTTGTCATTTTTGGTTGAGTCATTGAATGATGAATGATTGAACTTATTGAGCTTATTGCGTATCTCTTTCTTAATTGGGTGTTTTATATGCTGTCAACTGATCGTATCTGGAGAACGGCAACTGCACCTATTTGTATCACCACGCCGGCTCTACACATAAAATGGTAGCGTGTAATGTTTTAGACGCGTGCAAATCAAAAAGTTTTTGGAAATATCAAAGCAAACATCGATACCAATATATGGGCCATGTTGCCACAGCAGCCCCGAAACATGAAGGACATCACAGACCCGTCTGATTTCAAACATACGGCCATTCCAAACTTGGCGGAACTTGATGTTTTGGAAAGGTGTTACATATGCAAAGAGTTTTTTCGGGCACCAGTCATAACTGGATGTCATCACACCTTTTGTTCGCAATGTATTCGTGAGTACTTGATAACGAATAACCTATGTCCATTATGCAAAACGGAAGTCTATGAAAGTACTTTAAAGCGGGATGTCTTGTTGGAGGAGATTGTTGAATGCTACAAGAAAATCAGACCCCTACTATTGAAAAATCTTGATGAGAAGGATCAACAAAAGAAGCGACAAAGGGAGGTGAGTGTTGAAATATCGGACAGCGACTCAGAAGTGGAAGTAGTTGATGCCAAAAAGGCAAAGACCTCCACTGAGGTCCCAGATATAAAGCCACCATCAGCTAGCAAGGAAGAGTCCGCACCAGATTTAGTTGAATGCCCCATTTGTTCAAGGAAAATGGATGCAGAAAGATTACAAACAGTTCATATTGACGCTTGCTTGAGTGGAAAAGACGAGCCCCCTCCGGTTCGTAATGGTAATGGGAGGTCCTCTATATCATCGTTTTTCACTCCCGTCAAGTCCGCATCTCCCACACCAACACCATCAATAACGAAATCACACCCTGCTCAACAGCGACAACCATCAGAAGAGCTCAAGCCGGCCCCAAAACGTTTACAAAAGTTGGATTTTGCATCTCTAAGTACACCAAAACTCAAAGCAAAGATGGCGGCTTTGAAACTTCTGACTTTTGGCACAAGACATCAATTGGAGTTGCGATACAACAAGTTTTTTGTATTACATAATTCAAATTGCGATAGTCAATACCCGGTGCCTCAACATGCACTACGTCAGCAACTTAAGCAATGGGAGGTGTCAAATCCAGTTTTCACAAATAATGGGCTGCTACGATACAATGATGATATTTTGGATTCGAATTTCTCATCTACTGAGTGGTTGAAGAAATATGATGCTGAGTTCAAAGAGCTTGTAAAACAAGCAAAGGGAAATGCTAGTTAGTTTGTGTAGAGGTCTAGCATATTTTGATACACAGTGGACTTTAAGCTGTTCAGCATGAACCGATATCACTATCGCAACGGTAGCACCCCTCTTTGCTTAAGCTGGGTAAACTTACACTGGAAATAGAATAAATTTGCACAGCCAGTAATTGCGACATCAAATACCGAATATGGGCAAGGTTTTAGCCATGTAAAGAAGTAATCGGTTATGACGGAACTTTTTTCCGAAACGGGATAAACTTAGCATTATGAGATCTGCCAGATGCGCTTTCGGAACAAAAAAAAAAAACGAAAAAAAAAAATTGAGACATTGTGTGGTCCTGCTATTCACACGGAAAATGCCTCAATTTCAGACCATTTATCATCTATGCATATTCAAATCCTGAATATCTATAAAGTAAATCTGCAGCTTGTGTTGCATCGATCATCTTATAAATCTGTCTTGACCGGAATTTATACAAATTTTATCAAAAAATTATGCATTTATCACCTGAGTGATTTTCCGCTTTTGTTTTAGAAAAAAAAAAAATTTCTGTTTTCTTTTCCTGTCAATGATCTTATTTTAGGACCGAAGCGTCTGAAGGTACATCTCGCAACCACTCCACAGCTATATCCGTGCATGGACGACAATCAATACCTCACAACCTATGAAGCCGCATTGGCTGTTGTGGCTACAGGAATGAAGAAATCACGACTAAAGCCCGACACTTTACTTATCAATGCCATCGTTGGTGCCATACTTTTTTCAACAGGAGGAATGCTAAACCTTGTTGTTCACTCGATGTTTCCTGAAATTACCAATAATAATCCTGGTCTACTACGATTTCTATCCGGGTCGTTTTATCCAATAGGGCTACTTTATGTGGTGGTGATGGGAGCAGAATTATTCAATGCAAACGTACTTTTCTTCACAGTTGCTTTATGTCGACAAGGAGTTTCAATATTGGACTTGTTGATAAACTGGTTCATTACTTGGTGGTTCAATCTTGTTGGTAACATCTTTGTCGGATACATCATTACTCATTATTCGAAATCAGCGTCTAGTGAAGCATTTGTTGCTGGATCGCATGAACTTCTTGACTCAAAAATGGAATTCTCATTTGTTCAAAACATGATCAAGGGTATTGGGGGGAACTTTTTCGTAAGCTTGGCGATATACCTACAAATCATGGCCAAGCCACTACATGTGAAATTCATTATGCTTTATCTCCCCATATTCACGTTTATTTCATTGGACTTTACGCACTGTGTGGCAGACATGTACATAGTGATCATTGGTAAGATAAATCATTCATCGGCAAGCTGGGGGGAAATATGTTGGAAACTTTTGTTGCCTGGAACAATTGGGAACATTATTGGAGGTGCATTCTTTGGCATAGTAATTTGCTGGTACATGCATATCTACGTGGTCGAAAGAGATAAGAAGGAGTTGAACTTGCCACAGTATGAATTTAGAGATCAACAGCCCGAGTTGAACCAAGATTCAAGAGTTGTACGGCAAAAAGATCCCGTCTTTCACGACGATGTTGAAGTTGAAAACGGCACCGAAAAGAAACCTTCGATTACAAACTCTGGTGGCAGCACTGAAACGGAACTGGTAGAATCGCAATCCAATCTTACGCCAAGACCGTACCTTGAATCCCACCCATCGGCAACATCAAGACTAAGCAGACGAAGGACCTCGTTAGCTTCCATTCGTTCGCCAAAAAATGTTTTCCCCGTTTACGGTATGGATGAGCCTTTGACTAGAGAACGCACGATTGCTGGCGACCATGCACATGAAGATGAGGTTCCTGACGAAGTGGACGATGAAGATGACGAAAATGCCAATGAGGCACGGTCGATAGGGTCGCAGTTGCTTCGCATATTTACGACGCGTTCGAGAAAGGACGCCACTGAATGCTAGATATAATTTAATAGATTAAAGAACACTTTGTAAAATCATGGTGTAGCATATATTTGGGGCAGGAAATAAAGTAAACTTACGGGGATCATATATATATATATATATATATATATATAACGTGGCCAGATGATCAATTGGCAGTCGTACCTATGTCTGGGTTTGGTTGCAAAGACTAGATTTAAAATATAAAAAAAACAATGGACGACATGAGAGTCGAACTCATGACCTTCTGCTTGCAAGGCAGACGCGCTACCAACTACGCCAGACGCCCTAATTGTTGTCAAACAAGGCTCTTTAAGAAACTGATCAGCTAAAATTCACGTGGCTTTCATGTGCTTTTCATGTGTATATCATGTGATTTGCTATGCTTTTTGATTGCAAAACCGAATCTAACCATACAAATATCACACTCCATTGACTTATTACCAATCATTGAAAAGGGATTTATCTTAGTCGGCTTTTGGAACACCCTCCCCGAGTAGGAAGATCATAGTCGACACTATGATTTTGTTTTATCAGCAAAATGTATTCTTTTGCACCATTTCAGTGCTAAATTATGATTAACCTAACACATAAAGTTCAATTTGAAAACAGAGCCAAACTTTAATGCTTGCTATTCAGAGCAAAAACAAGGGACCATAAACATTACAGACAATGGATTCATTTCAGTTACCTCATTGGCGTATAAATCATTGTTCTATATCGACACAAGTGACACAAAACCAAGTCGTACTACGAATATGAAGCTCAAAACACAAGAATCTCTTTGTATTCCTCATTGTTATGAACATTTGTAGTCTAACCCTCTGCTACATTGTCATCGAGCAATTTCTCTTCCTTACAGCTGGCTTGGTATGCAAAGTTGTCACATTAAACCCATAAATATGAGTAGTAGATGCAAGTCTATGACAACGAAGAGGCTGCACATTGAGCAAAGTTTGCCAAGACTTGGATATTACATGTGGTTTATTTTTCTCTTTTGGTGGTGGAAAGGCTCTTTCGGGAATGGAAGCAAGATCAATCCGTAGCGCACTCTACCGCCTATGTATAATAGCTCAGTCTGTTTGAATGCCTCTTTCTTCCCCCCCCTTGCATCCGAGATATACACTTGCACTACGCTTTCCCTCTTCATAGTGCTCAACATTTATCCTTGTGAAAAAGGGGCGCCCCCTCTCCTTTTTTTTTTTTTTTTTGCAGCCTTCATTTTGCTTTACACAAATGTTAACTAGAGAAGAGGCAAAAAGAAAAGAAAAAAAAAAAAAAAAAGCCGAAATGAATTTGTTCTTTACTTCATCTCATCTCATCGCATTGCATAAGAAGAAAGCCAGGCCCCCCCATACAATGATGTCTACAACCACGGCTGCATCATCAACCTATTTAGATGAAGATACTACATGGAAGTCACTAAATCTTGATCCAAGGTTACTACAAGCCATTGATCAGCTTGGATTCCAAAACCCCACACTCATACAGAGCAGTGCCATACCTTTGGCGTTGGAGGAAAAAAGAGACATTATTGCCAAAGCATCAACCGGTTCAGGTAAAACTGCTGCTTATGCTATACCCATTATTCAAAATTTGCTATTGGATGGCACCAGTCCAGGGATCAAGTCGATTGTGCTTGTTCCTACAAGAGAGTTATCGAATCAAGTATTTCAATTTATGGAAAAATTGATAAAACATAGCAGCAAGAAAATTGGCATTTTGAACTTGTCATCAAGTTACAGTGACCAAGTATTGAACTCTTTACTAGCGAATAAACCTGAAATTATAATTTCCACGCCAAGCAAGTTGGTTCAAATTTTGGAAATGCATGATGAGAAATCGCCCATTGACTTGAGCTCAGTGCGAAACTTGACCATTGATGAGGTTGATTTGATTTTGAGTTTTGGGTACTTGGAAGATTTGGCGAAATTGGAGTCTTATTTGCCGGTGAAGAAAAATTTGCAAACCTTTTTAATGTCAGCTACAATAAATGATGATATAAACGAGCTCAAGACGAAATTTTGCACTAAACCGGCAATCTTGAAATTGGATGACGAGAAAAGTAGTAATGATAAGTTGGTCCAGTTTTATGCAAAGACTACCGAATTTGATAAATTTTTACTAAGCTATGTCATATTCAAATTGAACTTGATCAAGGGAAAGACAATTGTTTTTGTCAACAATATTGATAGAGGGTACAGATTAAAGTTGTTTTTGGAACAGTTTGGTATAAGATGTTGCATTTTGAATAGTGAATTGCCAATCAATTCAAGACTACATATCGTCGAAGAATTTAACAAGAATGTCTATCATTTGTTGATTGCCACAGATGAAATTTCCATTGAAAAAGAGGATGGCGAATTGGAAGAAGGCAAGAGTGCACCAAAGGAAGAAAAACCAAAATCCAAGAAGTCCAAAAAGGATAAAGAGTATGGTGTGTCTCGTGGAGTTGACTTTAAAAATGTGGCTTGTGTTTTGAACTTTGATCTTCCCACCACTTCGAAGGCATATGTGCATAGAATTGGTAGGACAGCTAGAGCAGGAAAATCTGGAATGGCGCTTTCATTTGTGATTCCATTGAATGAAGTTGGTAAACACAAGACAGCCACCTTGGCCACAGCTAAACGAGATGAGAAAATTTTAAACAAGATTGTCAAACAACAGGAGAAAAATGGATTCGATATAAAGCCGTACCAATTTGACATGAAACAAGTTGAAGGGTTTAGGTATCGAGCTGATGATGCGTTTAGAGCAGTAACTCAAACCGCCATCAGAGAAGCAAGAGTTAAGGAATTGAAAAATGAGTTGATCAATTCAGAGAAACTAAAGAGATTTTTCCAGGAAAACCCCCAGAACTTGGCAACTTTGAGACACGACAAAGAATTACATCCTGCTAGAGTCCAAGCTCATTTAAAGAATCTTCCCGAGTATCTTTTACCTGAAAGTGCTAGAAGTGATGTGAAGAACATTGGATTTGTCCCATTCCATAAAAACAAGGTGAACAAATACAGAAAGAAGGGGAAATCCAAGAGAAAACAAGATCCTTTGAAAACATTCAAAAAATAAGGGAATGAAAGTATCTAAATTATGCCAATCTACTTAAAATCAAATTCCAGATTAAATTAGCTAAGCAGTTTGAGGGAAACATCATACTCTGCGGTATAAACATGAACAGGAAAATACTGAAAAATGGCCAGTAGCAATAACTATACTTTAATGACTTGAAGTACGCATTTCTTGTAGCTTTTGTAAATACCTCTCCATGATCCCAAAGGGCATTTAAAACATTGAATATTAATTGAAACGTTGGGGCACCTATGGCTTGATCAACCAAAATTCGATACACAATACTCTCAAATCGCTGCATTAGCAAGTTAATCCAAGTGACAGTGAAATACCCATTTACACTACCCCAAATCATAAATTCAATAATTTTGGTGAATTTGAATTTCCTTCTTGAAAATTGGTTTATCGACTGAGCCAAACCTCCAGAGAAGCAGCCCAATAGCGTTGGTGCTAGCATCTGATTGATTTCGGATATCCTTTGGTATTGATGGTATATGACAAGCGATATTATGGCCTGTATTATCAATGCAAAGTAGAGCCTTTTTAGAATATGCTTGGAGCTGGGATGTAAGTGATAGTTATCATTAGTTTTATAAGTTGTGGATGTAGAAGATTTCTCTAGATCATTGAGCTCTATTGACTCTCTTGTTAAGGGTAGCGACATTCTTTAGTGAACACACACACACACACACACACACACACACACACACACACCTCTTTGATATGACAAGTGGTCTGTAGGAATGAAAGTTCTTTTGGATTTGCGCTATGATTATTTTTCCAAAAATAGATACATACTTTCCTCTGTGCATTTTTTTTTTTTTCTCTTTTTCTCTTTTTCTCTCTTTTCCAATTTGAAATTTTGTCGACGTGTCGCGCTTGGGCGGGGTGCAGCGGAGCGGCTTTAGTACTCCATACACAAATCTAGTGAGCTGTATATATCCTTTGTTATGAACCTGGCCCCTCATGTGGTAGAGTGTATGGCAGTATTTGACTCACCAGCGGAATATGCATCATACCAACACACCAGATGATACCGTAGCAGATCTATTCAATTTGAGCCATGATTGCAAAGCCGAGTTCGATGAAACAAATACTGAAGTTTGTTAAGTTGTTAATGGAAACAGCGCTTTTGTAGCCCCCCTATAACAAAATTTTATTTCAAATGGACACCCTAGTCATTAGTGTGTGGTATATATTGGTGTGCTTCAGTGAATTGATTTATAAAGCACATTTACAAATGTTTGAAGAGAAACTGACTTGGATGCATATTTCACTTATTTACAGTTGAACTATAACTTGGCCAACATGAAGGTATTACGGTTGAGTCAAAAGACATCACACAGGGAGGTTGATAAAAGATACGGGACAGTTACTCAAGCATCCCATCAAACCGTGGAGCACGTCATTGTTTCGAAACACTTTGTGAATGGAAAATTGGCAGAGAGAGTTTGTGAGCTTAGCTTGAAATTTCCGAAAATCCAGTATCAACTGGTGTAGCTACTTGCTTCGCGGGCACAATATGACGTACCTACCTGAACAAATAATTAGGCATAGTAGAGTTGTGCCGAGAGGAAATATCGGAGTGCTCTGAAGTATTAAATCAGTCCACTATTTGGAGCCCATACAACTGAAATATTTCTGGTTGACGAGGAAGAGGAGGAGAATACAATTGAGCTGATCAAGTACTATTCTGATACTGAACTCTTGCAATTGATGATGGAGTACCGTGGTAAAGAAAAAAACAAATCAGCTTTTCCTATTTTTAGTAAGATGGCCTCGCATGGACTTTAATGTTGGCTCTTTTATATTCCACTTTAATCCGTGACATACACACTCTGCTATACGTAATGTTCTTGAGCATCTAGTGCCCATAGGTACAGTGATACGATCGTATTTATACTTGACCATACAAATTTTGCAGTTGGTAGCGCTTAGAATTCTGTAGAAATTTCTTTTTTTTTTTGAAATTTTTCACAACCAAAATTGGACTACTGACATCATTTCAAAACCTCCATACAATACCGATACAAGGATGGTTGTCCACAACCCTAATAACTGGTGTGTACTAGATAATGATTGCTCAAATATATTACTTACTAACCGTAGTATAGGCACTGGGTCGATAAAAACTGTTTACCCTGGGCTCAAGAATATTTCAACAACAATGTCAAAGATTTATCTTTTGAAGATGATGAGTTTAGCTTCATCATATCAGATATCCCGTCAGTAACTGGACATTGTGACGTGACTCAAAGAAAGGGTAAAGTGTTGTGCATCTACGATATGAGACTTGTTTTCAACGTCCTGGGCAAAATAAAGAGCAAAGATGAACAAAAATCTGGAACAATTACCATTGCCGAATTTGAACATGACCAAGACGAAAGTGAATATGTATACGAAGTTGTTGTTGATAATGTGTCATCCAAAGTACGCAAGCATTTAGTACCATTGATATCGTCAAAGTTGATAAAATTCCAACCCGATTTGATAGAAGCTCACGCTAAAGATGTACAACACAATACTTGAAAAAATAGACAAGAGTGTAATGGATCCTTGCACTTCTCCATGAAATCAGCTGTCAAGGACATGGTTTCCCAAGTAATGACCTGATTCATCAGCTAATTTTGATCGTGCTTTGTGCAATCTTGTCTTTGGTTTGTCCATTATAAATAGGCCACGGAATCCTTAATGATTTCCTGTCTAGTTTATATAGTTCTTCAAGTTATTTCTACTTCAATATGACTGGTACCTTAGTTTTTTATTACAAAGAGATTACGTTTTAGGCTTCCTTTGTAGTGTTTATTCATTTTCTATATTTCTATTTACGTGTTTGTTGCTCCACTTGCACCCTTACAGGCTCAGGCTCCTCTTCGGATTCTTCTGCATACTTTCTCTTTCTCTTTGACCTTGAGGGCAGTTCCTTCGTCTCACCAATAAGCTCCTTCTTCAAAAGACGTTGTACCTCAGGAGCATAGCAGCTAGTTCTTCCTCCAACAGTTATATGATCCAAAGCGAAGCCCTCATTAGTTTTGGCCTTTCCTTCCTTCTTTCTTGCCTTTCCCCATCTGTGCAACATTAGCCAATGTGAGGGAAACATTTTGGAATCACCTTCACATTTCACAGCTTCTTCACACACATATATCAACGAATTGTATAATTTTTGGATAATAGGATGAACTTTTCCAGTTTCAAGTGCAACTTTATTGGAGATGATTTCGTTGGGATGCAATCTGGCATGGAATAGTACCTCATCAGCAACCCAATTACCAACTCCAGCAAAGTAAGCTTGATCTAAAAGAAAAGTTTTGATGCACTTCTTTTTGGACAATATAACCGCATTGAATTCAACTAAACCTAACCTTGGGCGCCCATGGCTACTTGGATCAGGATCACCAAACACAAATTCGGACTCCTCACCTAACATCTCTGGTTTACTATAATCCGGCCCCAACGCGTTCAATGGAGCCATTTGAAGGAGCCCCTCGTCTGTTGCAGCTAAATCCTCTGTAATGAGCCGGACCCTTCCAAGTCTTCGAGGATCGACAAAAGAAAGTTCCAATTTGAAATCGTTCTTTACCAAATCCATTTCAAACTTGGAAAATCTAGGAGGCCACTCATTCTCAGACTCCACCTTAATCTCCTCATCCCTCTTGGGTTCGCTGAGCTCCTTCAAAATTTTCTTGTCTCCACCATTTTCCATGAAAACTAAATGTGATTTCACATTCCTGATCTTGATCATTCCGGTCATTCCAAAATGCATGAGTAGCACGATTGGATTGGTTGATTTCTCATTCGTCAACCTTATCCAAAAGTACTTTCCATGTCGCCCAACGGAGTCAATACGTGAATTCGCAAGTGTAGACTGCATCCTCTCAAGTTCTGTTTCCGGGTCACTAGCATCTTTCAAATTGGGAAACAACAAAGTATCAAGTTTCAAGTTGACCTTTTTGATTGTGAAGCCCAAAATATTTCTTTTCAATAAAGCACAAACGTGTGCCACCTAGATTCGTTAGTTATAAAGACTCTGAAATGGCGGATTTAACACATACTTCTGCAACTTCAGGCATATTTTGTAGAGAGTTTGAATTCCTATTCCGTACATATGCAAATTTGCAAAATTTTGCGCACAAAAATAATAATAATAATAATAATAGTAATAAAAATAAAAAAAAAAAACAATCCACAAATTTCCTACGTAGAAATGGCAAAACTGCCACCAACAGCAAAAGATACTTCTCCGTCATGAATAGATTATTCGGAACCAAAAATACCGCTCCAAAGCCATCCTTGAATGATGCAATTAAAGGGATAGACGATCGAGTTAGCTCACTAGATGTCAAGTTGAGCAAAATCAACTCAGAGTTATCAACTTACCAGCAAAAGATAGCTAGAATGCGTGACGGGCCAGGAAAATCATCGTTGAAACAGAAGGCCCTTAAGTTGCTAAGACAGAGGAAACAGATTGAGGCTCAAAAGGATCAGTTGGAGAACCAGTCGTGGAATATGTCTCAGGCATCAATGACGACGGATAATTTACAAAATACAATGGTGACCATAAACGCTATGAAGACTGCCAACAAGGAATTGAAAAAGACGTATGGAAAGATTAATATCGATGAACTTGAAAACTTGCAAGATGAGATGTTGGACATAATAGACAAATCGAATGAGTTGCAAGAAGCGCTTTCGACAAGCTATGATGTACCAGAAGATGTAAGTGAAAGCGAATTAGACGCCGAGTTGGAAGCTTTGGGTGAAGAGATTGATTTTGAAAATGAGATGGCTGAGAGTGGAATAGGTGCCCCAAGCTATTTGAACGATGCAGAACCAGCAAATGCGGATAAACTCCCCACTTTTATAGACGAAGAGCCGGAAAAGACTGAAAAGATTGCAAATTAAATAAAAAGCTAACTATGTACAAGTCTAGTATTTTCGTTGAATAGCCATGAAGTAATTACCCACGTTTGGACACGAAGTAAACTCCCACCCGTACGCTGGGATATACACACATCCTCTCGTATCCACAACTTTATACTTTTCTCTCCTATTGGCATCCTCCTCCACCCAGTCTTTAATTTCATATTGATTAATGTACTTTTCCAACGTATGTGTGCCAACGGGTACAATCTTTAATATGTGCTCACCCATCAATATTGTCGTGAACCAGCTCACTGGGTCTCTATTGATAGTTGAGAGGAACAACCAGCCCCCCACCTCCAACCTCTCCAATCCCTCGAGGAGTACTCGTGATGGGTAATCGACGTGCTCCAAAACCTCAAACATGGTGACGATGTCAAATCTTTCCTCCCTTGGAAGATCTTCAATAGCAGATAACTTATATTGTAACTTGTTTGCCAACATTGGATCCTTGGCTTTATGTATCTTTGCTGCCTCCAACACGTCGGCTGACAAGTCTATCCCCTCCACGCTCGCCACAAATGGAGATCTTGCCATTGACTCTGACAAAATTCCACCTCCACACCCCACGTCTAGGACCTTTAGCTTACTATTGTCCAATAATTCTTCTTTCCTTTCCTCCTGATCTAAAAGTATTCTCTCTCTGACAGGTGCTGGCAACAAGTCAACATTATATGGGGGAATATAGATTTCGTCTTCTGCAGAGCTGACCTTGGAATTTAGCTTCAAGTGCTGCAGAATTGTGCTGTAGATGAAGTCCATTCGTAACAAGTTCATCTTGTGCAAAATTCGCTGGGGGCCATTCACATCCCACCACGAGGAAGCGAGGGCATTGAAGTGAGACATTTCAGATGCTGAGGACGAGGTAAATTTAGGAGCATTGTGGAAAAAGTGTTGAGATCCAGAGAGAGACCTGAGTTGTTGCCACCTCCTGAGGGCAATTGCACCAGCTCTACCCTGCATTGCTGTTGTTAAGTTGAACGATTTTATCGAATTTGGTGAAAATATCCTAAATTTTGTTTTTTTTTTCCGTGTCTCCAAAAAGAAAAAAAATAAAAACCCGTACACTAAGCAACGTACAGTACTCCCCCATACACAACCATCACATATACATCATGAGTGATATAGAAGATGATGAGGTGTTTGAAAGTTTGATGTCCACGAGGGCTAGACGATTCAATGCAGGATCCAGACTAAAACAACTTATAGAACTAGAAGGAGAAGGGAATGACATTGAAAATTCCACCAGCCAATTCATCACCGAAGAGGACGAGAATGTCAACCTTCTTTTCCAAGACGACGAGGACGACCAGGAATTCATTGACTATGAGAGCGATGAAGAAGCAGGTTCTGAAAATGAAGAAGAAGCAGATGCAGAGGAGGGTGATGTCCCTATGGAGACTTCACATTCCCAAGACGACCAAGAACCAGGACATGAACGAGAAGTAAATTCAGACGAGGTGTTGTCCGAATCAGATCTATCTGCATCAGACTCTGACGAAAGCGAAGGTGAAAAGGAATTGCAGAAGCAAGAGCGTATACGAAAGAGAAAGAAAAAGACAGTCATCCCTCAAATTAAGAATATCAAGGAAAGGCAGAGTGTGAAGCGGATAAAAAGATCACCTTTGGTCACATCGGATTCATTGTTGATGTCGAGTAGAAGAGCTTCATCTCGATCTTCAGCAGTTGAAAGCAAGCAAGCTTTGATTGATAGGTTGAAGGAGAGTGAGCAAAGAAAAGCCAAGTATGTCCCAGTCGAGCGAAAACGTGTCAGAGAATTGACGCAGGCAGAGAGATTGGCACAAGCAGCGGAGACAGAAAAGGAAAACATAGAGTCGTTAAACAGATTTAAAGAGCAAGAAGTTGTGAAAAAGGAGCGTCAGAGACAGTCGCTTTTATCAAAGAGAGTAAAACTACAGAACGTTCTACGATGGACGAGTAAAGGAGTATATATCACACCCAATGAAGAAGTGGCGGAAGCAAGGAGTGAATTTGAACTTTATATGAAAAAAAGAAAGAGGCTTGGCAAGAGGAAGAAAGGGGGCGAGGAAGAGGGAACTGTGATTAGACCGCCCTTTTCAATTGATTACGACTCACCGTACCAAAGGGCTCTATTGGAAGAAAAGAAGAGAGAACAGCAGAAAGAAGCTGATCGGTTGGAACTGATCAATTGCCAGTTGATGGAGAAGGTAATCAAACATGAAGAGCAATCGACATCGGGACTAATGAAAGAGGTTGAAGATCAGGAAGGGATGAGCGTGGAAGCAGAGACCAAAGATCATCTTGATGATTATAATGGAACAGAGAAAGGGGTTGGTAAAGAGAGTGAAGAGGGGGTAGAAGGCAAGAAAGAGAATGAGCTGGAAGATGAGAGACCACAAGAGCTGGTAGCAGAGGAGAAGCAAGAGGATGAGGAGAAATTAGAAGAAGGAGGGAAGGCGGATGAGGATGGTTCAACTGCAAATGCTACTGCAACTAAAGCGAGGAACCAAGAGGAGGCAACAAACAAGGTGGATGCCGGTACGAACAGCACAATTCTGGATTCAAAAGGGCAAGAACATTTGGCAAAGGCAGAAGGAGAGAAGTGTGACGTGGAGAAAGAAAAGGAACAGCCTTTGAAAGTGCAAGAGGGAGAAGCCGAAGCTAAAAGCGCCGATGTTGCTGATATCGCTAATGGGTATATTCAAGAGAATAACCAAGGGAATCAGACGCCAGTATCAGCCAATTCAAAATCCATAGAAAACGCTATTGTCGAAAGCCGAAATGGTCTGGGAGAGCTGTCAAAGCGAGTAAAGTTTGCGGATGAACTTCAACATGAAGAAAACAGTCAATCACCCGCCAAACAGGAACAACCTGAATCTTCAGGAACCAATGACACAATTGACATGAGCCCACTCGAGTTTACTCCGGTTCCGGAAAATAAGGCAACACCAATTGGTGATACCGAAGGGGAGTTGTTCGAAGGACCAGTGCAAAAGATAAGTCGAAATGTAATACACTTTGTCGATTTCAACGAAGACAAACGGGATTTAAAGCTTACACCTAATAACGTGAAACAAATACTTTTTGGTGAACAAGCTCTTTGGCCCGCTGCAAGAAGGTCCAACGATGTCAAACCATTACTCCGTATTGGGAAACAAGAAAACCCATATGTTACAAAAGATCACAAGCAGGACTACTTATTCACGGCTACTGCCGATCTCAATGAAGACGACCCAATGTTTGATGAATTAAAGAAACTTCCTCGATTGGGAGTCGAACAGGATATTATTGAGGTTGCTGAAAATGATGAAGAAAATGAATCGGCAGAAATTGTAATCGAAACTGAAGCACCTACCGGGTTGTACTTGCCAAACGGTAACAAAAAAGTTTGTATGGTTTCAGGTACAGAAGTCAAGTACTTTGATCCTTCGACTGGTATGCCATACAGCTCAGTGGAAGTTTACAGAACTTTAAAGCTAATAGAGCTGGGCCAAGCAGAATGGTTGGGATTGGATGCAACAGACAACGGTCCCGTGGATTTATATTTGGGATTCAAGGGGGAGAATGCAAGGCATGCAAAAGGAGTTCCAGAAGGTTTTTGAAAGCGTTTTATAGTTGTAAAGTTGTAGAGTTGTAGCAAAGAAAGCGGAAAATATTTTATTTTACTTTATTTTATTTTACTTTGGTGGCACACTAGCTTGAGATACCACCTGTATAAGCTAACGACCAAGTTCTGGACATTCCGTTGTCAATTTGGGCTGGGTCCCAATCCTTTCGTGCAAACCACTCATATGAGCTCTTTGGATCATACAATGCTTTATTCAACATCAAGATACCTTTCCAACCATCGGGAATTTTATCAATGATGGGGGCCAATTTTTGATCCCACTCTTCTTTAACAAACTTTGGCCCACGTATATATCCAGAAATGGGTGTTGTTGGTAGCATATGTATACCATGAATCCATTCATCTGCAATAGTTCCTCTACCGAAATAGGTGGCATAGTCAATCTTATTCTCAAATGAAATTCCAGCCACCTTGTTAGGGATGAACTTGGCCGGCTCAATCCTGTTGTCGTCCGAATAAAGCATGTACATATTCATTGACCTTCTCATTATGGCAAGCATCAAGTTGGCTCTGCTCTCCATCGCCTGATCTTGAACGACATTGGCAAACAATTTCATTCCATAAGCAAAATGGTAGTCTTCACTTGATGACTCTTCATCTTTACCGTCACCAGAAGCAAAAATCCCGTGTGCAAAGGAATGTCCATGGTACCAACAAAAGGATCTAGATTGGGGGAAATACTCGTCCGCTCTGGGACTAGCGACATCTCTAAGAAGAGCAATAGCATAATCATACACGAGGTTGTTGTTTGCATGCAACCATCCTCCGTCAATGTGGGCAATCAACGCAATGGCGTGTATGTGGTACCCATAGTGGAAATGGTGATCGTTGTAGTTTGAATTTCCGAAATCTGCTCCCGGTTCAGCTGATGAAATAATCCCTTTCCAAGTGGTGTCATAAACCAAGGGAAATTTTTGTTGATTCTTTGCAAAAATCTCAATAGCTTGTTTAACCTTAGGAAGTATTTCATTTGTGAGCCCTTCATCTTTCAAGATAAAGTGGCAAACATGGGCAATGTAGGCAAACTTGTCCAAGATTTTTCCTGAGGTGTACATGGAATCGATATTGGCCATTCCAACAACATCTTGTTTCACTTCTTCAGTAGCTGCTTGGCGGATCAATTGTAACGTGGAGTCGGAAAATTGCGCCTTTGTTGCAAAAGTCGTCCATGGATCCCACAACACATCCACTGGTAAATTTTGCTCCTGCATAACCAACTCATTAGTCTTGTATGCCTTCATGACACCTTTTGTGGTGGAGTCTAGCTGCAAATCAGTCTCACCACCCGAGATTACTACTTCTTGGTGATGTGGCAATGCCCAGACGATAGTGTTACCGGATCTCGATCTGCCTTTGATGTCGTACTTGATCCTGTATTCACCCACATTTCCATTCACTGCACCAGATATATCTGCACTTGTAGGGTAGCAACCCACCGCGTTGTCATAATGAGGGGAGTCTCCACGGCATATTTGTATTGTACCAGAACCTTGTCCAACTATATGATTTGGGTCCGCTAAATTCAACTCAATATCACTATAGATTGACCAAACAACTTGATTGAATAATTTGGCTTGGTATTTTTGAAGCCCATCAATTTGACCAACTTTTTTAAAGTCTTGGCAACCCACTTGTGAAGCAAGAACTGGTCTAATTTTATCGTAGATGGCAGTGATGAAACCCATCCCTTGTATCAATGGAATCTCAACACACCCTTGTTGTGTTTCAAGCCTGGCAGTCACAGACATCTTCCTGTGATCATGTAACGTCATTTTTACATTGTCAAAGCCTTCACCGGAAAGAACAAAAGACTTGATTCTTGGTGGGTTAAAGTAGAACTGCGCAACTTTGGCATCTGGTTCAGGGCCAAAAACTCGTTGATTTGCATCAGTGTGATTCAATGCCAAGCCAAAATCTTGTCCGGGGTCTTTTGTTAACCATAAAGAATATGGAAGTGTCCAAATGGGAAACGTTTGGTCCTCCAATGTAAGGTTGTTGGAAAAATTGTTGGTTTGAATTGGTTGGTCCAATGTACATCCTTGAGGTATTAGCTCATGGTTCTTCCTTTTGAAGAGTTGTGGTGGTTCGCCGGTTGCAATTGGATGATTGAATATATCTTCACTGCTGATAGCCAGGCTGTGTTGTTTAGGTTGCTGTTGCTGATTCAGCAAAGACCCTTCTTTATTAGACAAAACATCTTGACCATGGCGAATGTCCATACGTTTGAATGCATTTTTCAAATCCCTCAATCCCATATTTCCTTTTGTCTTTTGTCTTTTGTCTTTTGTCTTTTGTCCTTTTTTTTTTTTTCAATAACGAATTGGGGTGTTTATGCGGTATAAAGAATCGATGATTGAATGTTGATGATTATTATTTGGCAAGAGCGGAATTTTCATTCGCGCGTCTGGCTGCGGCGGATTTGCTATCGCGCATCTCAATATATCTCGACAAGGAATTTCAATTCCGTTTTTGAATGGAGATTTGTTCAAAGTATAAATTGCGGTCCAATGTACGATGGCAGATCAACTATGGAAGTTTGGTTAATTACTCTCTATTGATCAACCACATATAATGAAGTTGCTTCCTTTACTCAGCCTTATTACTGCGGTTTCCTGTGTTACCGATTTACAAGAGAAATGGGGAAGTCTCTGGCAATTTCAAGGAATAGCCACTTTTGCCCACTTGGACCATTTGCAATGTCTCATTGACCGCGATCAGATGTTTGATGTTGGAATCATTGGTGTACCTTTTGACACAGCAGTGTCATATAGACCTGGTGCTAGATTTGGTCCAAGGGCGATTAGAGACGCATCACAGCGTCAGTACAGTTTGCGTGGATTCAACCATAGGGCAATGTTTAATCCATACAAGTCTTGGGCAAGAGTTGTTGACTGTGGAGATGTTCCAGTTAGCCCAATGGATAACAAATTGGCTTTTCAACAAATGGATCAAGCTTTTGAAGAATTGTTGTGGGTGGGTGATTCAGTAGACGAGGAACAAGTCCCGCCTAGATTCATCATTTTGGGAGGTGATCATTCCGTCTTGCTACCACACATTAGGGCTTTGAACAAAGTTTATGGACCTGTGAATATCGTGCATTTTGATGCACATTTGGACACTTGGAAACCAGACAAGTACCCATCATTTTGGCGTACCGAAGTAAGCGATGTAAACCATGGATCAATGTTGTGGAAAGCATACGAGGAAGGTTTAACCACCAAGAATAATGTTCATGCAGGTATCAGAACCAAGTTGTCTAGTCTTGCCGATTATGAAGATGACGATGCACAAAACTGGTTGCGTATTGAGTCTGATGATATTTGGTTAAAGGGAGCTGACTACGTAGCTCAACAAATTTTGAAGCGGGTTCCAAAAGACACTCCTACTTACATTTCGGTAGACATTGATGTGTTGGATCCTGGGTTTGCATCTGGAACCGGTACGATGGAATCAGGAGGTTGGTTGCCAAGAGAGTTGATTCATGTTTTACGTCAAATTGATAGCTTAACTATTGTTGGTGCCGATGTTGTGGAAGTTGCACCTGCTTACGATTTCGCAGAAGTAACTGCTACAAGTGCGGCCCAAATTGCGTTTGAGCTTTTGACCAGCATGGTAAAGAAGGGCCAACTTGATACCAAGTTGATGAAGAGAGAAGCTATCGAGCCTGTTGCATGAAAGGAAGAGAAGTGTCAGAAGATTCGATTAATCGTTGATGATCTTTTTCTGATACTTCAGCCAAATGTACTTTTAAGCAGCTTTGAAAAGGCGCTTACAAATGTGAAACTGCTAGTGATTAAAGGACAGCTAAACTAGTGAATGTTTAGAGAGAATATGGCTAGCTCAAAAACAGAAGTATAGGAATGAATGGTATGACATGTATAGCTTGATTGTGTATAGTTACAAAGTTTCTTTTCGATCTAAATTTAGCTGTTATTTTTCAGCTAGCTCTCACCTACACTTCGGAAACAACAACATACCGGTGTCCCCTGTGCAGTAGCAAAGTCACCCAGGCTGTCTTCGCCATTATGAGCTACACAGTGAAGTAAAGGAGCTGATTCCTCAGTTGATCGGAAATTGGAGATTGGAGATTGGAACTTGCCAAGAAGACACATTTAACACAAAATTGCAATTTCTTCAACGGGTAAATCTCCTGGTAGTTTTCATACTTGTACTCCACCACCATAAAAATACATGTTGCTATGTACATTACTACCCAGTAATTCATCTTTAATCCAAATCACCCCTTCGTCCCTATTCGGCACATATGGATTACCCGTTGCCCCTCCTCCCCCCCTTAATGGATGACAGAACGGAAATACAAAGACAGCAAAGTACACAAAACCATATTGTTTTTAACAAAGAGAGCCGCACCGGTTCCACATCCTTCCGAAATCTAAATGTTTGCTACCACTACTACTGCTGTAACTGCTCCAACGGAGTTTTGTCGATTGTTTCATCTAACAATACCAAGGAAGCAGCATTGCTGGTTGATTTCTAAGCAACAATTTCCCATCAATTCATCAACGGCAACACTCTAGTCTCTCCTACAATTGATATACAAGAACCCTTCAATATCATCTTCAACACCCCATCCACAATGCCGTTAATAAAACCATCATCGATAAGATATACTGTCACCACGATATTACCCACAATGTCAAGAACCGTGACAACCAATGTCCACACTCACACCGTCAAGACCCCCATTGGATTGGACGCTGCTATCCTGAATTTGAAACCGCAAACCACAAGATTATCAACCGAGGGACCAGTTGAATGTCCATTGCACGGGTTTGCATTATTGAACTCGCCCTTTTTCAATAAAGGTTCAGCGTTCACTGATGAGGAAAGAGACGCTTTCAAACTTGTTGGTCTTTTGCCCACTCAGGTGAATTCCTTGGAAGAGCAAGTCGATAGAGCTTATCAGCAATTTAGTATTCGTATCGATGATTTGGCTAAAAATTCATTTATGGATTCCATGAGATTGCAGAATAAGGTGTTGTATTTTGCATTGGTTAAGAAACATATCAAGGAATTGTTGCCTATTATTTACACGCCAACTATTGGAGATGCAATTGAGGATTATTCTCATAGGTTTAGGAAACCAGAAGGGTGTTTTTTGGATATAAAGTCGCCGGAGACTATTGAGGAGAGATTGGCATCGTTCGGAACCGAAAAGGATATCGATGTTGCCGTCATAACTGATGGTTCAGCAATTTTGGGTATTGGAGAATGGTCAATTGCAGGGATCTTGATGTACGTATATTTGGACGTTTTCCCTTTCTGGTAAAGGAGAACTTACTAACAGCTTTTCTTTCTTGATTTAGCACTATTGGTAAAGGAAGTATCATTACTGTGGCAGGTGGCATCGACCCGAGAAGAGTCATGTGTATCGGTATAGATGCCGGTACAAACAACAAAAGTCAATTAGAAGACGAGTTGTACATGGGAAACAAGTTCCCACGAGTCGAGGGCAAGGAGTACTATGATTTCTTGGATAAAGTTGTCAAAGCATTCAAAAAGAGATTCCCATCATCGGTGTTGCACTTTGAGGATTTTGAAACATCAGCAGCTAGGAACTTGTTAGATTCGTATCGTGGCGAATTGCCTTGCTTCAATGACGATATCCAAGGTACTGGATGTGTCGTTGTTGCCGCTTTGAAGGCGGCTCTCAAGGCAACTGACCGTAAGATTGACGATAGCAAGATTTTGGTCTATGGTGCTGGGTCAGCAGGTATGGGGATTGCCACTCAAATTGCATCAAACTTGAGAACCGATGGGTTTTCCGAAGAGGAAGTGCACTCAAAGTTGTACCTCATGGACCGGTACGGATTAATCACTGAATCAACAAAAGCTACACCAGCCCAGAAAGCCTATGCCAAACAAGACAAAGATTGGCAAGATGTCGACAAGACCAACTTGGTTGAAGTTGTTGAAAAGATCAAACCAACCGTCTTGATCGGGTGCTCAACCCGCCCTAAGGCATTCACTGAAGAAGTGGTCAAGACCATGTACAAATACAACCCGGACCCCATCATTTTCCCCCTCTCCAACCCCACCAGACTCCACGAAGCCGTCCCCGAAGACTTGATGAAATGGACCGACAACAAAGCATTGATCGCTACGGGTTCACCTTTTGCGCCAGTCAATGGGATCGACATTTCCGAAAACAACAATTGTTTTGCGTTCCCCGGTATCGTTCTCGGTTCAGTCTTGTCGCGTAGTTCGAAAATCAGCGATGAGATGATTTCCGCTGCTGTTGAACAGTTGAGCTTGTTGTCGCCCAAGATCCATGACCCCAAGGGCGGATTGTTACCCGATATCACTGAGATCAATGAAGTTAGCGCTAAAGTTGCCACTGCTGTGGTTTTGGAAAGTTTGAATCAGGGTTTGGCCAGGGTTGAAGCTGAACATAGGCCTAATGGTCAGTATGTAAGTGTTCCTAGGAACTTTGATGATTGTTTGGAATGGGTTAATTCACAAATGTGGCAGCCTGTTTATCGTCCTTATGTGAAGGTTGAACATATTCCAAGTGTTCACACCCATCAATACTAGGGAGCAGCTTGATTAAGAGCAAGATAGTTTGCATTCCTTTATAGAGTCTTTAGTAGAGTTTAAAGATATCAAGTTTGAAAACTTTATATATTGTTACAAAATCTATTACAAAATCTATAAATAAAGCGTGTGCCAAAGTGTCCATTTCAAGCATAATACATCCTCGTTCTTCTCTTTTCAACTTTATCCTCATGCGACCCACTTCCACCATTATGCAAATACTTCTTTGCGTCAGTCTCACACATGATTTGATCATTAACGACATAGTAATCTTGTTCAATCTGTCCATGACAACTGGTACATTTCAAACAATGCATGTGCCATTTCTGACCCAAGTCATTTTCAATACAAGATCCTTCGATCCCCACACCACATGACTTACAAGTGGTGGCATTTAGGAGATGATAGTGTTGAAAACAATATGGTTCATCGTCCAATACATAACATTGAACTTGCTTATTAAAGTGAGTTGCGCATGCCTTGTACGAGCACTTGAAACAGCCACGATGCCATTGGCCTGACAATTCTCCAGTTTTGGAAAAGATGGCTTTGAGTGAGCCTCTAGCCGATGAGTCAATTGGTTGGTTACATGACCGACAAGGACCTGCACCTGGCTCATGACAGTTTGTTGCTGGCTTAGTTGGTGAAACTGTTGTATTGTTTGTGTCATTAAATGTGCCAAAATTGGGTTCATCAGACAGTGCAGAAATGTCAGGTGTTGACCGAGGCATCTCTTCTTCGAATTGGTCCAATTCAGCAATAATTCTGGTGAATTCAGCTGAATCTTTTCTCTCTGGAACGCCATATGGATGAGGACTATTTCCTTCCATTTGGCTCATGTCTCTTTTAGTGGGAGAGATATGCGAGTGCGAGACTGACAACGGCTGAATAGACTCAATTGAGGCGATAGACATCTCATCACAATTACTATCCTTGGTATTGTTAGAGCCCGAACTAACACGGGTTTGTTTTACCTCATCCACATCTTGCACGGTAAACTGAGGGATTGGAGGACGAGTTGTAGACGCCGTTGATTCACCAGAGACCGATTTCTGAGGTGATGACACATTGTGTGACAAATTGATATCTTCTTCATCTTCTTCTTGGCCCTCATGTTCACCACCGTTTTTCAAGTTTTGCAATTGAGCTTCCAACTCTTGTTCAATACGTTTCTCTTCTTCATCAATCGAATCTTTTGACAAAATTGAGCTAACTGTAGACCCACGTTTGTAATCTTCAGATTTGTTCATCGGTTTGGTTGACAAAAATTGCTGATACTCAGCGCGCTGACCTTGAGACAGTTCATGCGCTCTCTCATCAGGATCTTGCATAAGACGGGCATCGAGTGAGTTTTCTAGTTCAATTGAATCACGCTCTGGCTTAGTGAAATTGTTATTTGGAGATGAAGACTGATGATTTTCCAAATCATGTTTAAACTCATCCAAAGCTGGGGACAATTTGTCTTCCCTTACTTGAGAATAAGTAGGTTGTCTAGGTATTCCAGTTTGATAGCGTTGTTGATTTGGAGGCGCCATCGTCTGGGTCTGTCCTCTTTGTTGCGGCGGCATTGGACCTTGTGGTCTGAAATGCGGTTGTTGATGTTGATTCGGACTTATCATTGGTGGTGGGACAGGTCGTTTTTGCAGGCGTGGTGGATATCCAGGTGATTGTGGACGAGGTTGATTCATTTGCCAATTAGGTGGCGCAGGTGGGATTCCCGTCATTGATCTAGGCATACTGGAACTAGGCATAGGTGGTTGACCCACGGGGTTTGGTATTCCAGTCATTGACCTGGGCAAACCAGAGTTTGACACACCATGATGATACATAGCTGTAGGGGAAGGTCCTTTTTGCATTGGTGGTGGCACCGGGTGCGGATGGTGGTGATAATTATTTTGAGATGTAATTTTGCCCGCCCCTGGCATTGGAGCCATACCATTCATGTGGTTGGTGAAAGGTTGCTGTTGTAGTTTGGGGGAGTAGTTAGGGCTTATTGGGTACGGTATGGCTGCACCGCCATTGGCTATTGGACTTACGTTTCTATTGGCGTGGGGAGGGTAAGATGGGTTCATTGGAACACCACCTGGAGCACCGTTCATCGCCATTGGTGTCATGGGTGGACGTTTTCTAGTCTTTCTTGGATCAAATGGTTGTGCTGGAGCTTTCTGAGGGTACATTTGTGGTGGAGCTGGACCACGAGCAGACTGTGGAGTAGGTAGTTGATATCCTTGTTGTGCATATTTGTCTTCTTTCGAAGTGGTGGCAGGGACTGAATGGGTTTGCATAACCGCGTTCTCCTTCTCCTTGGCTTCTGGGATCTCCTCGATAACCTCTTGATGAGTGAGATGGTTAGATCCATTTGACCTGTTTGAATGGTATGAATGACTAGAATGGTGGGATGCAACTGAATGGTTTGACTGATGAGATGGAACTGAATGGTTTGAATGGACTGAATTCATTGACGAGTTTGGATGATGTGAGGTGGCAAATTGCAGGTGTTGCTGTTCCTGCTGCTGCTGCTGCTGCTGTTCCTGCTGCTGTTGCTGGTCTCCAAATTCCTGCTCTTCGGCGTCATTGTTCAAGTCGAGAGTCAAATTCTTGACATTTTTGTGCGGTTTGTGCGGACTTGTGCTAATCGACGTTGGAGCTGCTGTCACACCATCATAGTGCACAGTGTTGTTTGTGTTTCCCATCAGATGCTGACTATTATTTGACGCGTGTGAGTTTTTTCTTTCATACTGCTGTTCATTGTATTGAGCATTGTATTGAGCGTCTCCCTGATATTGTGGATATTCAGGTGAAGTTCTATGACTTGTTGAAGCTGAGTTGTTGTTTTGTTCGTAAGAGTTCATTGAATTGGATTTACTTGATCCTGAAGAAGATTCAAATGCTGGTTTGGACCCATGGTTATTCGGTGCTGGTACTTGACCAACCAAGGGGAGACTTTCTTTTGTTGCTGTTTTGTAGCTTCCACTACCATTGCTCTTGTTTCCAAATGAATCATTGGATTGATTTCTTGGTCCCCAACGACTTGAGCTTGAGATTGATCTGTTTGAACCTCTGTCGTCATCATGATTTTGTTTGTAGCCCTTTTTGTTTACATCAAACCCTGCTCTTTCGTATACACCTTTGTATTTATGCACTGGATTGAAGGGTGGGAATGCTGAGTCTAAAGATCTAGGGGAATGTTGAGCTTCACGTATGAAGGTGGGGAATGAACCCATTTTAGGAGATGGTTGGTGCATAGCTCAATGTATGTTGAAACCAAAAAAACAAAAAAACAAAAAAAAAAAACAACGAATGATTTAAAAGGTTTTCGGTATATCTAAATGTATCTTGATGTATTTTTTTGACTCGATCTCTAGATTCAGTACTTTGGCTAACGATATTGACCGTAGTATGTGAAACTGGTGTGGTGTTGTTGAATTGATATTATTCTTTTCCTTCTGTCTCTAACCCTTGAAAATCAAAACAATCCAAAACAGACAGACAGACAGAGAGTTTATACCAAACAAATGTCAATAAATAGAGTAAACAGAAAGTTAAAAAGTGAAAAACCCTGCAATGGTTGTTATAAGAAGTTTTGACCTATATTGCTTGTTGACAGTATGTTTTGATAAATTTTTATTTTAACTCAATTTGGACTTCAATGATTTCATGTACTGCATATAACCTTTTCTACTTTTCTCAAACTTCACGTGTTTGTGTATGGGTGTGTATATACTTATTTTACTTACTTTCTTTGCTTACTACGCTACCAAAGTACCTCCGTAAACAAGCAATGCTACAAGAAGACTTTTTAAAGAAACTCAAATTGAGACTGAACTTTGTATATAGCAATCTAATACGAGTAATGTCTTTTGAGAACACACATGCAACTACTGCTGAATACAAACTAAGTCAAGGGAATATGCTTACTCTCTTAAGCTGTATGGCCCGCATATATATATATATACTCTCACTACAAAATATATTCATAAACTGTGTCGGACTAAACACAACACAACACAACACATACACAACACATACACAACACATACACTTGTTTTGCTCTTTCGTCAACGTGTAATTTTACTCTTTACTTGTCTCTCTTGGCTTACATGTTAATCGATTGCAGTAAAACGAAAGTTCGTACATAATACAGTTATTGTATTGTATTGTATTGTATTCTGTTGTTAGTACATTAATGAAAAAAGTTTTTTTTTGTTTTCTTCAGTCTTTGCAGTAAATACCGCGTTTGACACTAAAGCCGTTGTTTCCTATTTTTTTCAAATACGAAATTGGTAGCATCCTCTTTTTCTATTCAGTGACGCAAAATACAATTACAGGACATTGAACGACAATATTTTTGTGACATCATCCAGCAAAGAAGCTATAGATATCTTTACTAAACAACGAATACTCGTGTTCTCCTACACATCACAATGGAGAGAGTATATACAGCTGTATCTATATCTTTATTTACCAACAAGAGACTAGCAATATACTGTGATACTCAAGCACATTCCATCAACAATTTCATCGAGTATATATTACAACCAAATGGGTTCAATGAGGGACTGTATACTGTGATTGATTTATTGCAATATGTGACTATTGAAGACATACTACACCAATCAACAACAACATCATCGTCATCCAATAGAGATGGCAGTCTTCAATTTAAGAATGTGATTATATGGCAAAACTTGCAACACTTGGACAACACACGTCAGAAGCAATTGTACCAACTAATTTTGCAGATTGACAACTATGGTAAAAGCTCATCCACAAATAAGAATCTACCGACAACGATATCTACCAACAACCATGTTTTCAAAGTTATCAAGCCCCTGCTATTTACAATAATCCCATTCCTAGAGTATGGCTTGTACGATTACAAAATTTACCCGTACTTAAAGGAAATGTTTTGGTCAAGTGTTACATTCCCCACAACGACAGCATACAACAAATTGGTAAATTTGATACCTAATTACCAATCAGCAATTCTTAAACTGAGGTGTAAGATGGACACAGTGTTTATAAGTCCCACCATCAAGAGTTACATCTATTCTTTAATTGTTTTCATTAGATGCCATCGGTTGGCGTCATTGGCTCCAAAGCTGGTACGGGTACCAACTGCCACCGTGTCGTATATGGAGGACTATTGCAAATCATTAGTACTATGGAGAAGACAATTGCAACTGAATCGAACCAGTATGACCGATACCACAGTAATTGATGACGAGGAAAATGTGTTGGAAAAAACTGCCACTGCTGCAGTAGACTTGGAATTGGAGGAAGAGGAAGCAGGGTTGTTTGTGACTCCAGAGTATGTCAAGATTGCAATAAGGAATATCGGATACTGGCTAGTTGATTGGGAAACTAATCGAAAATTTGCAAATACCAAAGACTTGAAAGCAGATGCAAAGATCAGCGACACTAGTAACGCCCAAAATGAAACGGTGTTGAGTAACAAAAAGTTGGAGATATCAATGTTGACAGGAGACTGGTATGGAAGTGAATATTATTGTGCAAATGAATTTCTCAAAAGTTATAAAGCAACGAGGGATGATGAAAGTCCAACGGGGATGACAAATAGACTAGTGGATGATGCTATTGAAGAAGCCAGGCCACCTTTGTAAGATGCATGGTGTATACTTGTATGTAATGATGTAATTGGAAATGTATGGGATATGATCGGCTATAATAAGGAATGTCCGATATTAGTGTGTGTGTGTGTGTCGTGATATACTATTAAACGACAATCATACACTTTATTTATTGTTCCATTGACAAACGCAATCGAAGCGAAAAAAAAAGAAAAAAGAAAAAAGAGTTCAACAAAAATATTCAACAATTTTAAGCCATAACCAAAGGGCGAAAAACTTATAGACATATCACCAATACAGAAACAATATCAATATATTACAGAACAAACAATTACAACACCAAATCTATCATCTAACATCTAAGAATTGGTATAAAGCATATCAACGAAAGAGAGTTTACTAATAGAGAGGTGATACTTGAACTAGACACAACCACAACCACAGCCCCACCCTATTTTTCCAACCACCACCTCCAAATGTCGGATATTCCAATTGATTTCACCGAACTTACCCAATTAACCCAATTGGGTATTTCCCAATCGTCTTTGGACTTCAAGTCTACCACTTTGGAGTCAGATCACTACATATGTACTCGTGAATCTGGCCCACTGGGTAACACCGTTGCCATTGTGGATTTGAAAAATAACAATGAAGTAACGAGAAAGAATATGACAGCAGATAATGCTATAATGCATCCACAAGAATTTGTCATCAGTTTAAGAGCAAATGGAACCACATTGCAGATTTTCAATTTGGGAACTAAACAAAGATTGAAAGCTCATACTATGGATCAACCAGTCATATTTTGGAAATGGCTCGATAACCAACACCTTGGTTTAGTTACAGATTCCCTGATTTATTTCTGGAATGTGTTTGATGGCACCAATGAAGGTCCCACGAAGTTGACTGATAGACACCACACTTTAAACAATGCTCAAATCATCAATTTTGTTGCTGAGCCAGACTTGAATTGGTTTGCTGTAACTGGTCTTGCGCAAGAAGATGGTAGAATTGCTGGTCATATTCAATTATACTCGAGGTCGAGAAACGTTTCTCAACCAATTGAAGGTCACGTTTGTAAATTTGCTTCATTGACTTTGAGTGGTGCTGTTCAACCAACCAAGGTATTTTGTGTTGGTAACAAGAATGCACAGGGGCAAGGAAATATGCACATCATTGAAATTGACCACGTGGAAGGAAACCCACTGTTTCAAAAGAAGGCCGTTGATATTTTCTTCCCACCGGATGCAAGTAATGATTTCCCCATTAGTTTGCAAGCTTCAAACAAGTATGGAATTATTTACATTTTGACAAAGTATGGGTTTATCCACTTGTATGATATGGAAACGGGCTCCAATTTGTTTGTCAATAGGATCACTGCTGACCCCGTGTTCACTGCATCCAGCTACAATGACGGAACTGGATTGTTGACCATTAACAAATCAGGTCAAGTGTTGAGTGTTGAAGTTAGCAAAGACAAGATTATCCCATACGTGTTGGAAAAATTGTCGAATGTGTCATTGGCCATTTCCTTGGCCAGTCGTGGTGGGTTCCCTGGAGCTGAGAATTTGATTAACCAACAATTTCAATCATACTTGAATCAAGGGGACTACACCAATGCTGCCAAAGTTGCTGCCTCTTCTGAGCAGTTGCGTACACAAGATACCATCAACAAGTTGAAGCATATTACCCCACAACCGGGACAAATTTCGCCAATCTTGCAATATTTCTCAACCTTGTTGGACAGGGGTACCTTGAACAAGTACGAGTCTATTGAGTTGGCTAAACCCGTATTGCAACAGGATCGTAAACCCTTGTTTGAGAAATGGTTAAAGGAGAATAAGTTGACGTCATCTGAAGAGTTGGGTGACATTGTTAAATCTTATGGCGATGCGGCATTGGCGTTAGCAGTGTATATCAGAGCCAATGTCAATATCAAGGTTGTGTCTTGCTTGGCAGAATTGGGACAATTTGACAAGATCTTACCATATTGTCAAAAAGTTGGTTACAACCCTGATTACACCAATTTGATTCAAAATTTGGTTAGAGTCAACCCCGACAAGGCTAGTGAATTTGCTACTTCGTTGTTATCTGGTGATACACAATTGAATGTGGAACAAATTGCCGACTTGTTCTTTTCCCAAAATTATATTCAACAAGGAACAGCATTTTTGTTGGATGCATTGAAGAATGACTCACCATCCGAGGGCCATTTGCAAACCAAGGTTTTGGAAATCAACTTGTTGCACGCACCACAAGTTGCTGATGCCATTTTAGGAAACCAAATGTTTAGTCACTATGATAAGCCCACAATTGGTAAGTTGTGTGAAAAAGCTGGGTTATATCAAAGAGCATTGGAGCACTATGATGATTTGAAGGATATCAAGAGAGTTATTGTTCACACCAATGCTTTGCCCAGTGATTGGTTGGTGTCATACTTTGGTCAATTGAATGTCGATCAATCGCTTGCTTGTTTGAAGGAGTTGTTTAGTCACAATTTGCAACAGAATTTGCAAGTGATTATTCAAGTTGCCACAAAGTATTCCGACTTGCTTGGTGCTAAAAAGTTGATCAAATTGTTTGAAGATTACAAGTGCACTGAAGGGTTGTATTATTACTTGAGTTCTGTTGTCAATTTGACCCAGGACCCCGATGTTGTTTTCAAGTATATTCAAGCAGCCGCTAAAATTGGTCAAACTAAGGAGATTGAAAGAGTTGTTAGAGATAACAATGTTTACAATGGTGAAAAAGTGAAAAATTTTTTAAAGGAAGCCAATTTGGAAGATCAGTTGCCCTTGGTTATTGTTTGTGATCGATTTGGATTTATTCATGACTTGATTTTGTACTTGTACAAGAACAAACATTTCAAGTTTATCGAGGTCTATGTTCAATCAGTTAACCCGGAAAACACACCTCAAGTTGTTGCTGGATTATTGGATGTCGATTGCGACGAATCCATCATTAAGAACTTGTTGATGTCCGTATTGGGTAGAGTTCCAATCAAGCCATTGGTTGAGGAAGTTGAAAAGAGAAACAGATTAAAGATTTTGTTGCCTTATTTGGAAAAAACTTTGGAAGGTGGATCCAATGATCAAGAGGTTTACAATGCTTTGGCCAAGATCTATATCGATTCGAACAACTCACCTGAAAAGTTTTTGCAAGAAAACAACAATTATGATACTTTGACTGTTGGTAAGTATTGTGAAAAGAGAGATCCATACTTGGCTTACATTTGTTATGCCAAAGGTGGTAATGATGACGCATTGATTGAAGTCACAAACGAAAACAAAATGTACAAGTACCAAGCAAGATATTTGTTGCAGAAATCTGATCTTGATTTGTGGAACAAGGTGCTTTCATCTGACAATGTTCACAGAAGACAATTGGTTGACCAGGTAATTTCCACCGGTATTCCCGAATTGGATGACCCTGAACCAATCTCAATCACCGTCAAGGCTTTTATGGAGAACGAATTACCTGAAGAATTGATGGAACTTTTGGAAAAGATCATTTTGGAACCATCTGCCTTTAGTGAAAATGCATCGTTGCAAGGATTGATGATTTTGACCGCCATCAAGGCTGACCCATCGAAAGTATCCAACTATATTGAAAAACTTGACAAGTTTGATCCTCAAGAGATTGCACCCTTGTGTATTGACAATGGTCTCAATGAAGAAGCTTTTGAAGCGTATGATAAATTTGAATTGAGAACTGATGCTATGAGAGTTTTGATTGAGGATGTGGTTTCATTAGATAGAGCAGAACAGTATGCTGAAAAGTATGACACATCTGAATTGTGGTATCAACTTGGTACTGCACAATTGGATGGATTGCGTATCCCAGAAGCCATTGATTCTTATGTCAAGTCCAAGAATCCAGAAAATTATGCTCAAGTGATTGAAATTGCTGAGCATGCTGGTAAAGAGGAAGAATTGTTGCCCTTTTTGGAAATGGCTAGAGAAACTTTGAGAGAGCCAGTTATTGATGGTGCTTTCATCAATGTTTACGCATCGTTGGACAGATTGAATGATATGGAAAACTTTGTGTCTGGAACTAATGTTGCTGATTTGGAAGCCATTGGTGATAAGTTATTTGAAGCTAAGAATTACAAGGCAGCCAAAATTTTGTACAGCAATGTTTCCAAATATTCCAAGCTTGCTACTACTTTGGTTTACCTTGGCGATTACCAAGCTGCTGTCGATTGTGCCAGAAAGGCATCCAACACTGAAGTTTGGAAGCAAGTCAATAATGCTTGTATTGAAAACAAGGAGTTTAGATTGGCACAAATTTGTGGGTTGAATTTGATTATTGATGCTGAAGAGTTGCCCGAATTGGTCAAGACCTACGAGTACAATGGATATTTCACCGAATTGATTGCTTTGTTTGAAAGTGGATTGGGTTTGGAAAGAGCTCACAAGGGTATGTTTACTGAGTTGGCCATTCTTTACTCCAAATACAGTCCTGAAAAGGTCATGGAGCATTTGAAATTGTTTTGGTCAAGAATCAATATCCCCAAAGTTATCACTGCGTGCGAGGAGGCACACTTGTACCCTGAATTGATTTTCCTTTATTGCCATTACGAAGAATGGGATAATGCTGCATTGACAATGATTGATAAATCTGAAGTTGCATTTGACCATGCTTCATTTAAGGAGATCATTGTGAAAGCCCCCAACTTGGAGATTTACTACAAGGCCATTCAATTTTACATTAATGAACATCCATCATTGCTTGTTGATTTGTTGCTGGTTTTGTCACCAAGATTAGATTTGCCTAGAGTTGTTAGAATGTTTGTCAAGAGCGATAACCTTCCTTTGATCAAACCATTTTTGGTTTCTGTTTTGGACAAGAATAACAGAGTTGTGAATGATGCTTACCATTCATTATTGATTGAGGAACAAGATCACAAGGCATTACGGGATGCGATCCATTCGTATGACAGGTTTGACCAGATTGATTTGGCAGAGAGATTGGAAAACCATTCACTTGTGTACTTTAGACAGATTTCTGCCTTGCTTTTCGCCAAGAGCAAAAAATTCAACAAGTCCATATCTATTTTGAAGAAGGATGGCGACTGGGTCAATTTGTTGAAGGTTGCTTCTGGATCAAACCAAAAAGTGGTTCATGAAGTGCTAGATTACTTTGTGTCCACCGGGAACTACGAAGCCTTGGTGGCTTTGTTGTACACTTGCTACCACTTGATTGACTCAACTTATGTTGCTGAAGTTGCGTTTGAGTACCAATTGAGTAACTTTGTTGCACCATACAAGATTTATAAGGATTACGTCCAAGAACAAAAGTTGATTGAGTTGTTCAAGAGACTTCCTAATAAGGAGGAGGAGACGGAAGAGAATGAACAACCCAAGTTTATGCTTACATATTAGAGAGTGGCTGTTTAGATATGTTTGAGATTGTATAGTATTTGAATAAAATGTTGTTGAAATTTGTAAAGCCTCGCAAGTCCATCTATCTCCTCTGACCTTTAAAATTCATCATTGTAACCTTTTCCACTTTCTTAATCTTCTTGACACATACATACAACAACACCGCAAGAGCAATACTCGAGGCAACAACAACAAACTCAAACCCACCATCTGACTCTTCTATAAAATTCTCCAAATTCATTCCGTACAAAGCAGCAAGATACAAAGCAACCCCCATCGACAAAAGCCCCGTGGAGAACTTCAACCCCAACAACATCAACTCATTCCGATTCGAATCCAACACAATGTTAATAATCTCCTCCGTGGTTCTAATCTGCGATCGCAAATTGTCAACCGTTTGCACAATCTCGTCCGAGGTCTTGTAGTACGACTCAAGCAACATTTCAATCTGGGCGTGATTTGTACCAGTCCTGGGGTCAGTTAGGTACATATCGTTCAATTCATCATCGCACTCAAGAAGATCTTCAAGCAAGTCGCGGATTAGTGTTGCCTTTTGTTGAAATTGGGCGAGTTTTTTTGATTGGATGAGCAAGTATCGAAGTTTGTACCGTTCTATACTTTGGTCGAGGCCCGAAAGGACGTTGGTGAGGATGGTTTTGTGGACCTTCATTTCGGTTGTAAGGTTGGATATCACGTGGATTAAAATTGCTTCCAAGGCTCGAAATTCGTAGTATTCCGTCTCTTGTAGTTGCTCATGTTGATGTTGTTGATGCTGTTGATGTTTTTGTTGTAGGTTGTGGTGTGGAGTTGAGTTTGTGTCCTTGAGTGCATTTTCCAAAAGCTTGAAAAGCTGCAGTTGTGAATGACTTTCATTCTTGGTTGAATATGCCGACGAGTAAGAGTCAAATATCGTGACTTGGTCCTTTTGGACAAGCGCTCGCACATTGAGCAAGTTCAACATGATGCAGTTCTTTCGGATCACTAAGCTGGGAACGAGTTCGATATTGTGCATGGTGGAAGATGGCGGCATACTGCTAGCGGATGCTGCTCCTGTTGATGCCGATGTATGCTTTGACAATTTCCGGAAATCTCGAGGTACCAAGTTATATTGCTTCATGAATTCGGATTTGAGTACGTCTTTCCCATGATGTGTCATTTGGCCCTTGTTGTCGAATATTGTGCATTTGATAAGTTCATTCTCTTGTGATTTAGACGATGATAGGGTTTTGTATATGAATAAATCTTCAAATGAATCGCGATGTTTGAACTTGTGTTTGGGTAGGGCGGCAGTTTTGGTGGAAAATGCGTTTGCGGAACGTCGTAGTAGATGAACAGTATTCGCAGTCCTGTGTATCGTATGCAGCATAGTTTGTAGTATCATTTTTGTCCCTGGTTGTAAGAGAGGACGCATCGTTAAGAGAAGAAACCTTTCATCCCACAAATTTTACGGATTGTTGATTTTTTCTTTTTTTTTCTTTTGTTTTTTTTGTATTTTGTTTTGTTTTTTTTTTTGTATTTTTTTTTTCGCAATCAATAACAAAGCACACAACACGTCAAACAACTACGGTACGTGATCAACGCCATCATCCTTCATATATTTCACCTATGAGACTTAACTCAAGCGATGACGTTGAAGTTTACGAAGAGATCGGTCGAGGTGGATTCGGCGTTGTATACCGCGGCATAATCAAATCCAACTCGCAAGAAGTTGCAATCAAACAAATTGATCTTGAACAAGACACAACAGACTTGATTGAAATAAACAAAGAGATCCAGATCCTAAGTGAATGCAACTCACCGCAAATCACCGCCTACTACGGATCATTTGTCAAGAACTACAAACTCTGGGTCGTTATGGAATACGTTGATGGTGGATCCATCTTTGAGTTGTTGACTCCAGGCACCATAACCGACGAACCAACCATTGCATATATTGTGAGAGAAGTACTATTGGCATTGAAGTACCTACATAATCAAGGAAAGATCCATCGAGATTTGAAAAGTCAAAATATCTTGGTTAACAAACGAGGACAAATCAAATTGACTGATTTTGGAGTTAGCACACAATTGAGTTCGAATTTTTCCAAGCGCAATACCACAGTGGGGACGCCATACTGGATGGCTCCGGAAGTGATTTTGAATTCGGAATCTGGACATGGCTTCAAAGCGGATATCTGGTCGTTGGGATGTTGCGCTTATGAGATGTTGACGGGGAAACCACCATTGCAAAACCATATTGCTCCAATGAGAGCTTTGAGATTGATCTCACAATGTCGAACCAATGGCGATTTCACCAAACTTGTCGAATTGGATCTGTTGGACGCGTCGAGGGAGTTTAAAGATTTCCTAAGCTGTTGCTTTATTGAAAATACGAAAGCTAGATATGATGTTTCCAAGTTGTTAAAGCATGGGTTTGTTTGTGGGAAAATTGATGATGGTGCCAAACTGGTTAAGAGATTGATCACTAGGAAACAATTATGGAACCAGCAAAATGCAAGTTTTAAACCTAAATCGTATTACATTGAGACTGAGATGCAGCGTAACCAAGTGAAATGGAATGATAATGTTGACAAATATGGGGAGAAGCAGATACCTGAAGTACATTTCGATATTAGCTCCTTGAGCTGTAGCGATAACGATAGTGAGACTTTGCGAGAATCTCCGCAAAGGGATGTTTATGCCGAGACAAAGTCACATTTCGATAAAATACACACCAAGGTTGTGAGTAAAATCGACTCAAAGTGCGGGCTACTGGATGACCAGTTGAAAACATTTGTCAACCTCAAAACAGACATGACTACACTCATAACCGAAAGTAACGACAAGATTATTCTATTTCAGTACTTGAAATATTTATACAAGGAATTATCCAAGGAAAAGAATAACTCGATAGGAAAGTTGGTCTTGCCACACATACCAGCAAGGAGGGGGGATGAACTCGCTTCATCCGGTGTGCCGACAACCGCAACGTCAGCAACGTCAGCACAATCAACATCAACCACAACGTTGGCAGGAACTGCAACAAGAACAGCACTGAGGAGTAGATTGCATTTCAACAAGTTTGATGAAATAGAACAGAGTCTTTTGGAGTCGTGGTTGAACAAGACAAGGGTGTAATGATATGTGTGTGTGTGTGTGTGTTTGTGTTTTTGTTTTGTGTTTATTTTCGTTTCCAATTTGCATTCAACTCAAATACATTCGCTACTCCATTAAGACCGCCAGTGACAAGTAACTTTCCCATTTCAAACGTATCAAGAGTTAAAATAGCATTATTTTCAGCAGCATCATCTACACTATCACTTGTATTCGTGTCTTGTTTGTACTGCCACACCAAATCCTTCAGCTTAATGTCCCAGCACAAGACACCACTTAAATCACTACCACTTACAATACAATTCAGACCGTTCTCTCCAGCTCCAGCACCAGAACCAGACCCAACCCCGTCGCCGCCACTGCCAATAACAATAAACCTCAGTTCGCAACTATACTTTTCACAAACCGGTTTCTCACCCGGCCCCACAAACGTCTTTACAACTTTGTTCAGCATATAATCCCACAACCGAACAACGCCGTCCAAACTTGTACTCAATATGTACTTACCATTAGGCGACTGCTCGACATTAGCCACGGGGAAGTTCTGCAAATCAGCAGTTGAAAGTGAACTAGTGGCCGTCCCATGTGACGTGCTCGTAGTTAGAGTTTTTAGACATTGATAAGTTTCCAAATCAAACAATCGTATCAATCCATCGTAGGAGGCACTGATTATGATTGAGTTGTCTGGGGTTAGTGTCAAGCTTGATATGGGATCGGAGTGGGCGGCCAATGTAGTCAAGATTTTCCCCGTGATTACATCCCATATGGTGATCGTTTCATCAGCTGAGCCACTGATTAGTAAATTGCCCTTGGAGTTAAAGCGGATGGTTGTGATGTGATAGGTGTGTTTTTTGAATATTTTTATACACTTTGTAGATGATTGCGATGTACTTGACAAGGATGGATTGTGTATGGACCAAAGTCGAATAGTTAAGTCATCGGAGCAGGATGCAAGTACGGAGGAGTTTATTGGTGAAAACCTTATATCGGATATTCCCTTTGTATGACCTAGTAGCTCGCCTCTAAATTGGCCCTGTAAGTTGTATAATTTGATTTTATTTCTAGTCGCTAATGCTATTAATGAGCCATTGGGGGAGATTCGGATTGATGTGATGGGATGGGGCTCTTTGATTGTTGTTTTTAAGACGTAAAGATCAGAGTCAGCATTATCGAGTTGTGGATCTAGTGCCATACCCATTGTGCAATAGACTGTCGATATTGCTCTCCGTTGAATTAAGTTGGATGTTGAATTAAGTTGGATGTTGGATGTTGGATGTTGGATGTTTTGTTGTTTTATTATGATGTATCGCAAAAAAAGAATAAGCGCAACAACGTTAGAAAACCCAACATCTCCTACCAACTCTACAACAGAGACACAGAATTTTGGGGGTTTACACAACAATGGAGAATCACTCAAACAACCTATTCCGATTTAGTCTCGGTAACCTCAGATTGCCCAAATCTGCAAAATTAAGAGCATTTGGAATCTACTTGTCGGGTGGACTATTTGCCATTGGGTTTTGGTCATTGATTGACTCGGCCATCTATTCCAAAACGGTTAATGCTTCAGACGTGCACGTCACTTTCGTCGATTGGATACCATTCATATGCTCGTCGTTGGGTATGTTGATTGTCAACTCAATTGAAAAGAGTAACTTGATGAATAATGATCAGAGTGGAGGAGGTGGAGCGGGCGTGTTTGATGATGGCACCAATTATGTGTGGGCGGCTAGAACCATCTTATTTTTGGGGTTTAGTTTGCTTGCTGGTGGATTAGCTGGAAGTTTTATGGTTTTCATCTTGAAGTATTTGATGAAACATTATTCATTTCCTACTTTGGGCATGGGGGTGTCAAATATTGTTTGTAATGGTTGTGTAATGTTGAGTTGTATTGTGTTGTGGTTGTCACAGAATATCGAGGATGAGTATAGTTATAGTTTAGCTTTGTAGCTAAAGGAAAAGGTATACTTATCAACTATCAGGTAACTTTGCCGAGGGATATATTTGTAATTTGTATAACTGAAAGATCTATAAAATGTGAAACTACATACACTCGCGTCGCGAAGAAAGGATGCAGAATGGAGGGACTCAACTGGAAGTAGAGCTGGGTCCTATCAGATGGGCATGTTTTGTTGCTTGGAAATTTAGCAGATCTTACCCTCTCCCTCTTTATGCGCGTCCGTGTGATTATCCACCCATCTGCTTGTATTATCTGCCCTAATATGTCTCTTTGCTCTCTCTCTCTCTCTCTCTCTCTAAACTTCTTGCTCTTCTTATTCTCATAAAAGTTCACTCTTGTACGGACCCAACAACTCCAACTCAAAATCACTAAAATTGAACAAATCCAAAACAATTGGCGCAGATGCACCTCTAGGATAAACCTTAAACTCAGGACTCTTTAATTCTTGGAAAAAAGAATGCACCAAAACTTTTCTTGGACTAGCCCGTTGTTCCGGATCATACACCAAAATCTTCATCAATAAGTCAATGGCATCTGGAGGTGAGTTGCTAAAAATCTGTTTAAATCGTTCTTCAACAGTACAACTAAACATTCGAGTTGTGTACATATTTCCCCTATACTGTGGATTACTTTTGAAGAAAAACGTATTTGGTGGCGGACCCAACAATTTGGCAATCTCCTTCAATTGCGTTTCAGGTGAATGCCCCTGGAATATGGGTTTACCAAGAAACATCTCGGCAATGACACATCCCAAACCCCATATATCTATTTTTGTCGTGTATAAAGAACATCCCACGATTAATTCTGGTGCCCGATAATATCTTGAACATATATAACTGACTGAAGGTTGGTTAGGTTCCAACTTTTTGGCTGAACCAAAATCACAAATCTTTAGTTGAATTGTATTTGGATCGACTAGGATATTCGATGGTTTTATGTCCCGATGGCTTACACCCAACCCATGCAAATACAACATTGCTCGTGCTAGTTGGAAAGTGTACGCCTTCATGTGAGGATAGGGAATTGTGTATTTGGATTGTCGATAGAATTTGATTTCCAGTTGTAAAGTAGATGGCAAACACTCCATAACCAAGTTCTGATACACCTTATCATCTGCTGAACTTCTCTTGTCGAAAAAGAATCGCAAACTGACAATATTGGGGTGATGTACAACACGTAATATTTCCAACTCCCTTGATTTGTATTCAGTTTGTGCTGGCACGCGCTTTATTGCGAAAGGGCCCAACCATCCGTTATTGTTGCCATTATCTTTGTGGTGATTATTTCCATTGGACGCGAATGATTCGTTGGTGGAAGAGAGGGTGGTTCCATTTGCCGCTGTTTCGTGTGGTGATGATGACGTTGTTGTTGTTGTTGTTGTTGATGATGAACTATTGTCAGCGTATCGTAACACAGCTTCAACAACGGTTCCGAAAGCTCCCTCACCTATTTTCTTGTATTCGCGAATGGTCATTTTGCTTGACGTTGATGTTTTGTTGTTAACCACTTGGGGTAACGTATACTCCTTGAGTACTCCTGCCGGTTGTGCCATTGCGTGTGAATAGGTATGGGGTGATTGTTTTGGGTGAAGAAATACGCGTTTGATGGTAGTATGCTGTTGGATTGTTGGTTGTTAGCTGTTGATTGTTGGCTGTTGGCTGTGTGTTTGTGTGTGTGTATGATTGAGTGTGAGTAAAAAGGTGCGTGTCCAAAAAGAAAAAAAAAACTGTCTGTTGATTGTTGATTGTTGATTGTTTCGTTATCACTCTTGTCTGTCTGTTTCTCTTTCTCTCTCTCTCTCTGTATGACAGTGCAACGCCTCTCTATTACTAAAGGTATCTAATACAAAAACACAGAGTTAGTGGATAGTGGCAACGACTGAAAAGAAGAGCAATTGTATCAACCGGAATAAAAACTAGGTTGCAGTGGTAAGTAGTACTACTAACTCTAAAAAAGCATATGTTGTGCGTTGTGTGTGTCATTATTTTGTATGTCGTCAATGCATACCCTAATTGGTATACGCAAAAACACGACACTACAACACACAGCACAAAATACCTTCTACCTCTATGCGGTGGTAGTTAAATAGCAAAATGGACCCAAATCAATGCTTACTCTCCTTACTTGACTAGTAAACCATGTTATTCAAATCTGTAGGCCGTATCTGCCTTTTGAAGATTACAAATTATATCTATTATTTGCACTGATTTGATTGCAAAATATACCTGTATTTTTTTTTTATTTGTTATGCTAACTCATACCGATCCTACGACTGGAAAAGCTTTACAATACTTTGTAGCAAGCTTGAAAATGTTAATACCAATAGATGGTTTAGATATCATAACTTACACATTAAGAGCAATTAACGAAACACTACGATGCATGAGAGGATTATTTGACGAAAAGTCCAATAAAACAAAAACATCTCTTGATTATGGTTGCTACTCCTTTTCTTTTGGAGCTGAAGCTAACAACAGAATCTTCTGTAGTACAGCTCGAGCAGAAGTTTTGGCTGTTTCAATAATCACATACGTGCTGTTGGAGAAATTGTTGCAAAACCGTTGTATTCATAGAGCTTAAATGGTAGCGCATTCTCAAAACAGATCAAAACAATTTTTCATTGGCTTCGCTCTCAGAACACCTCGAGGATCATTGGAAATCCTGAGCCGTGCAAACTATTCAAAAAGCATCGATATCCACTTTGAAACCTACCATGTTTAGGCAGTACTTGAGCGGACTTTGCAAACAGCCTAGAACTGGATTGAGGATAACTCAACTGTTGGCGGTTTCTCCTACCAGATCAATATACAATTCCCAAACGATACATCAAACCCAACCAGCCACCACCACCACTACTACCACTGCTGCTGCTGCTGCTGCTGCTACTACTACTACTACTACTACTACTACATCTAGCACGCCGACCACCTCACCCTTATCGGGACTTAGCAAAGTTATCGAAGACAACATAGAAGGCTCGCATAGTGCCAAAACTGGTCCTTCTCATACAACTTCAACTTCTAAACAAGCCAAGATAAATGAAAAGATTGTGTATTGGAAACTTTATTCAACGTTCAATAGACACAACACAAGATGCACATTGGTTGCAGTTGTTGAAGACTTGAATTTCATGGAAAACAATCCAGACTTGTCATACAATGAAAAAGTACTCTATTACTTGCAATTACCTCACAAGGTCAAATACTCAGTTACTGCAGGTCAATTAGGTTTCAGGAAATCTCAAAGACAAGAATACGAAGCCGGTTTCCAAGTTGCTGCCAAGATGTTCAAGACTATTCAAGAAAGAAACTATATTGGTCCTAATGATAAGGTCGAGTTGATTTTAAAGAATTTTGGAAAGGGAAGAGAAGCTTTCCAAGCTGCATTACTCGGTAAGGAGGGGTCCTATTTGAAGAATAATATTGTGAGAATAAGTGATGCTACTGTTATTAGATTTGGTGGTAATAGACCAAAGAAATTACGTCGTTTGTAAACAGTGGGAAGAAGAGGAATGGTAATTGTTACCTTCTCTTTGAGGTTCAATGCCGTTTTCATTTTGGTAAATGGATTATAATTGCATTTGTAACAACGTTCGTGAAGACCAAATAGCTTTCACATGTATATAGATATCGTGGTATATTGTACTAGCGTTGAATGGGGTAAGTTGATGACAATGATGGATTCAGAACAGATTTGGTTTGTAAAATGATTTGGTGTGTACAGCCCTAATATGATATATTTACACGTGCACGTTTTGTCTACTTTACACTACCTGTGTCGGGTAGCTCTACTATCTATTGAGATTTTTTTCTTACACAAAAGATTTCTACTAAGTATAACCAAGTGCTACACGCAATAACAAACTGAGTACAGAAGAGGAAGAAAAAAAAAAAGATTTTTTGAGTACTAGAGAGAGAAGCAGTGAAATTTTTTTGGCTTTTTCCATTCAAACACATATCATCATAATCATTAGCAATGGGTTGTATGTTTAGCATTCATCAATAATAGCCATTATTACTAGACTTGTGGAGTGATTAGACAGGAGTGTCCATGCAACAGTGCAGAGGGGAGTGCGTCACATCAAGACAGGAAGAGCAATGGGGGAGGAGCACTGATATTTCATTTGCAATGCACCCTATGAGGTGCTTCAAATAACCCTACCAAATTCCATAGAAAGTGCAAGCAACGAAGTGATGTACACCACTAGTCGTTTAAGAGCTCGATTCAATGCTTTATCTTCAATCCATATGGGGGTGGGGCATCCCCTCTCCTGTCAATACCACTCAACCAACACAGTCTAGTCACACGATTCCCTGATCAAGTTTTACTAACTCATCTTTTTTCTTTAGCAACTACTAAAGGAGCTACCGCCGCCAAGAAGGCTGCTTTGAAAGGTGTCAATGGTAAAAAAGCCGTCAAGGTAAGAACCTCCACCACTTTCAGATTGCCAAAAACCTTGAAATTGGCCAGACAACCAAAATACCAAAGAAAATCAGTACCACACTACAATAGATTGGACGCTTACAAAGTTATTGTTTCTCCTATCGCCACTGAAACCGCCATGAAGAAGGTTGAAGATTCAAACACTTTGGTTTTCCAAGTTGACATTAAGGCCAACAAGCACCAAATCAAACAAGCTGTTAAGGAATTGTATGATGTCGATGTCGATTACGTAAACACTTTGATTAGACCAAATGGAACTAAGAAGGCTTACTTGAGATTGACTGCTGACCATGATGCTTTGGATATTGCTAACAAGATTGGTTACATTTAAGTTTTATTGATGTTTTCACTTTTGAGAGTTTGAATTAATCTGTATATTAGCAACCAAAACCAAACCATAAACAATAAATGAGGAAATAAGGAAGCTTACTGTAAAAAAGAGGAGAACCTTCACGGATTGGAAAAATTGTAGATTATTAATTTGTAAGTTTTATGTCTCTGTCTATTGGATCAACTCTGCCAATGAAGATTCTATACACCAGGTTTTCACCTTCAACCCACGATTAAGAGCTTTTGTCTTTCTCTTCAATTTTACCCTCTTGGTCCCACTTTGTTTTATGAGTTTGGTAAATTGTTGCTTCACTCTTTGTAATGTTATCGCGTCGATTGGGGTTTCCAGTGACAAAGATATGTCTAGGAATCGACACAACTCTTGATGCAGAAATTCAGTTTGCAAAGTATTTTCACCAGAAGCATCACTGAGGTATAGTTTGAACAGTGCAAACCCCATGGCTTCCTTACTTGAAGGAGAGATCACCAATGGAGCATTCGGCACCATCGTAAAACACCGTACTGCATCAATCACATAGATTGTCCTAGAGTCATCGGGCATGTTACTCGTGCACGCTTTGCTCAAGTCGGCAATGGTTGCAAAATGACGTACTTTAACTGAATTATGTGGTTGTAGTTGCCTATTAATTGGCATGGGGGCGTTATGTGCACCCCCATTTTGAACTCTATCAGCCTCTATGTCTTGAGATAGAGATACTTGGTGCATTTGCGAATCTCCAGTGGGCGCAGTCTCAAAGTTTAAATCTATGTCTTCGTCTTGTGAGTATTCGTCATCAGATTCTGGGATTTGCGACTCGACAACGATGCCACCTGCAACTGATACTTTGCGTATTGAATCACTAGGTGGTTTTGCCGTGAAGCTGGAATCCATTGTGTTTGCAATGAGAGTTGGGGTGCCGATACTAGCACCAGTACCAGTTCTTGCATTGTCACCATCATTCATTGAATTGGTAACAGCACCATCACCAGTAGAGCGAGCTGCGTAAGTTTGAGTCAAAACCGCCCCTCTCTCTGAATTACCACCAATTACACTATTAACACCAGCACTCAAATTTCGAGCGACTTCCACAGCAACACGTACATCCTCCAAGCTATCTAAGCCATCACTCAAGTCAGCAGCTATATCATCATCATCATCATCATCATCATCAGTGTCTCCATCTAACGGAGGTTGACTTTCCAAAAAATTAGGATTCTGCGAAATATTATCAATATCCTCATCCAAAATACCGTGCGTCATAACAAACTCAGTAAACCCAAATTTCAAATCAAGCTTACGATAAAACTCACTACTGACACACTTCTTCAACCTATCAAGAAAATTGATAAATTCTCGTTCAAGATCATTCATAACATCAAATAAATTCTTTTTGTAAACAACTCGAAAATAATTCCCATACCCATCATAACACTTGTTGTTGAATTTGTACACGTCCATATTACATCGAGCTATCGCAAAGTCCAAGGACTCCAATTTGACCGTGTTGTCGAAAATCAGCATATATTGCGGGAAATTCCGGTGCATTTTCGCCGTAAACAATTCATCCTTGCGAAACACCTTCGTGTCAAGCTTGCACTCAGGCAAACCAGTGACAAATACAGTTTTATTCTCTTTGACCCGGGTGCGTTGTTTGATTTGTGATAGATCGCTGAAAAGCACCGTGTCTGATCTGGGATGGTTGTGGAATATGATGACGGGTATATCGTAACGATGTTTGACGTTTGCAATTGTTTTGATATCGGGAAGTTCAGATAAGGGGTCAGTCAGGCGGAATTCAGTCAGTTTGGAACCTCCTTTGGACGGAAACTCACGTTGCTTCGCCATGGTGGACGAATTGCAGTTGAGGAAGCAGGGGCTGAAGTTGTGTGGCTTGTAAAGGAACCCTTTTTCTCTCTATATGGTCACACGTATGTCCAAATGTCAAAAATATCTTGTTCAAATTAAATTTAACGCGTGCTGCATATGAAAACTGATTGGGTGCACAGTATAATATTTCCAAAAACTTTTCTCTTCATTCCAACTAATACGTGTCCATCTGTAGTACAACTTCCCATTGCAAGTAAGGAATATTAGCACGCACTAGTTTAAGCTTCGAGGACCTCGAGTTACCTTGTAGTTAGAAGTATGTTTGTTGTGAAGAGTACTACCCTAGATTTACTACTACAGATATAATCCTGCATATTGCTCTCTCCATGATTCTTTTCGCATCTCTTCGTAAGCGTTTTCTTCGTTGGGCAGACCCATAGCACTTGCTTACAGAGGCAGTTGCATATACCATGAAAAGTAAGTATACAATTGGATTGAAAGACCGGCTGTAAATCATCTACTAACAATTCACCAGAAAAGATACTCAAGCAGACCAAAGATCAAAAAACAGCTACACCGCAAGATCCAGTCACGTACAATGACTTTTTAGAGGAAGGTTCCTTAGCTGAAGAGAGTGGAGATAGATGGCTTGGATCTGATGTGTCTAAAGCACTAAGGTTCTACCAAAAGTCCTACGATGCTTATACGAAATCGCTTGAGTTGAATTGGAGTACCGAGAATCTGGACGCTTTTTACAATGCAGCTCGACTTCTTTTACAAGTGTACCTTTTAGAAAAATCTTCCAATGGGTTAGTAATACGTGATTTGACTGATATGGGAGATATACATGGTGCCAATTCTGTTGTTAAATCAATATCGGAAATATTGGACGTGCATTTGAAGGCGTTGGAAATTTGCGGTAGAAATCAAGATTTGCTTTACAATACGGCAACTGTCTATGTGGAAATGTTGGATGATATGATAGATAGTGACTACAATGTTCCACTTGATGAATTATGCTCAAAGTATAGGTCAGGGGAAGAAATATTGGTAGAGTTGATACCACAACAAGTGAATGCGTTAGAGTCGTTTGTTTGTGACTTGGCATCTTCAAACACCGAATCAAATGTATCATTTGCAAGTGGTTCCAGCCCACCCGCCATGGACCAAGAGCAAGAGGAATTTGAGTCTATTGAAGTTACACAACCGGTCGACATTTTTGAAACTGTAATGTTGTCATACAGGTTGGTTCAAACGACATATGAGAATCTTTCGGAAGGAGGTGAAGCTGTGAGTGTTGTTGCTCAAACTGTAGCACCATTCATTGATTCGCTAGATCAAGTTGCTAGCGAACTCATTTTAAAATACAGTGAACAATCTGAATTCAAGAATGAAATGTTGGAAAATATTACTGCTTCTCAAGTAAATGAGCTCAAAATTGCCAAACAAAGCATCATCAGTCTACAAGACAATGATGGGTCCAGGATATTAGAGTCCTGGGAAAGATTCTTTGTAAGTGAAGTTCCCGATGAAATTCCTGAAAAGTATTTGACTAGCGTTGATAATGTCCAAACTGTGATGGAAAGAAACGACCAAACATTGTATACCATAAACAATTCAAACAGAATTGACAAAGAATGGTACTGGAGAATGCTTTCACAGCAGAATAGCTTACTTAAAAAAGCTCAAGGATTGACACAGGACCAATTGAATGCCAAAAGAAAACTACCACTGGGGGTGGAACAAGGAATTGGCTCGACAATTATTCAATTATGTGACATCATGATTGCTCGAGCAGACTTGAGTTTACAAATGGCACTGGTTAAATATTACGAACCCAGTGTGAGAAACGAGTCAGCTTTGCTTCAAAATTGCAAGACCTTGCTCAAATCAAGTATGAATATTGCCAATTCGTCAGGTGGATTGAGAGAACGAGCTATTGAGAAGATTGATCGAGAAAAGAAATTGAGTGAATCTGTTTTCAGATTATGTTTGGTTGACGGAAAGACATCGGTGAGCGATCTAGATGAGATAATGACACGTCCTCGATGGATGCGAGAATATACACAGTTGAAAAAGGTGGATGTCTACGAGGAATTGCTACAACGAATTCCATATCAATCAGTATTGCTGGGTTACATATAAAATTACACACCCATTTATTAATTGTGCTCTCTATACAAACTTATATAAACTCCTCATCTGGAATATCGGTGACGTTGTTGCTCCAATAATACCTCTCTGCGTAGGCACCACTACCATTCACGGGTTCAGCGGGAGCACACCGACTAGCCTTGTTAAAGATAGAACTATCAATATATTGTAAACTTATCGATGGGTTGCGGGAATTGTGAACTATTATTTGTATGATGTTTATCTTAATGAGGTGTAAAGCCCATAGTATGAGCTTCATTATAGGTTTCGTGGTGAATATGTATTCTCAAAAAGTAAAGAAGCAGTGAGGTTATGTGGTGTGTGTGTGTGTGTGTATATCAGATATCAGATATCTGATGTGTGTGGTAGTTTCAGTCTTTAAAGGAGTAATGGGCGGGGGGCGTGCGCTGTTCTAGAACAACAAACTTTTTTTTTTTTTTCTCTTTTCTCGTGACACTAAAAGTCAATGTCTTGATTACACATTTTACGACATTCCAAAATCTATCATCTATGTACATGGGTCATCTTACTCTATGTTTTACTTACTCAACAACTTATCAAATGCAGGAATCAATGATTGAGCCATGGCAAAGGAAAACACCAATTTTGGGCCAGTAGTCAACAATTTAGGTGTCAACCCTTTGAAGAATGCAGTAATACCTTCATTCTTGAACATGTTTTTCAAAATAGTGAACCCCTTTTCTGGATTGTCAAAATTTCTATTTTGAATTCTAGTCTTGATGACATCCAAAGGAGCACTCACAATCAACGACGCACTAGCCCCAAAGATGGAAGTGATAAAATTCTGTGTCCATGTAGCTTGACTATAATCTTTCAATCCGAAAATATACTCTTTAGCAAATGAGTTACCTCCAAACAAGGCAAAGGAACCTGGTGCGTTTCTAGCCATGGTCCATCCCCAACCTCTATACAATCCGAATCCTTCATCCAGCAAGATCTTAAGGAACCCCCTACCTTTGAATGACTCTGGGTTTGTTTGACGCTTGATTTTCAAGACATCCAATGGCAACAATACAACTTCACCAATTCCAATCAAGGAACCAGCAGTCGCACTCATCAAAGCCTTACCGGTCTTGGGTCCAAATGCAGAATCAAAATTGTCTTTAAAGTTCTTGGTCAAAAACTCATTGGCAAATGGTTGACCACCATACTTGTACACCCTTTGCAAGATCTTGTAACAAGCAGCATATCCCAAACCTGGGAACAAGGTAAAGAGTCTCTTGAACAAAGGTTGGGATGCAGCGTCTCTGAAGATAATAGTGTTCAATTGGTGTGCTGAAGTGACTCTACCATGGTTGGACATCAATCTTTTGGAGATGGTGTCCACTGGGTGGAATACACCAATTTCTGCTATACCTGCGGTAGCAGATCCCAAGACTCTGGCAATACCAGATTGCTTTTTATCTGACGACGAGTGAGCTGTTGGAGACATACTTTGTGGACTCAGCTGGAATGGGGACTTTCTTATCTTGTGGAAAATTTTTAGACTCCAATTGAATTTGTTTTTTTATTTTTTTTTATTTTTTTTTCTTTCTCTTCACAGAGCGTTTGACATTTTGACTCACTTTTACACCGCGGTTAATTTTCTTTTTTCTTTTTTCTTTTTTATTTTTTTTTAAACAATTTGAAAAGGGTGGAAATTGTACATAGTCTTAAGGGCTCAGGTCTCTGAGCAAGACTCATTTCACACTGATACTAGAGAGTATTACACTAAGAGCATTTTCTGGTAAGCTGATTGATGATTTACCTTTCACTGTATTCTCGTAGTCTCGATAGTACATCCAATACTTGTGAACTAAAAAGAACTTAGTCGGCTTGATACAGCGTTGTGAATGTACCCAATAGCTTAGAGGTCAGTTCAGTTTTCAAAAGGGCCCGAGACCACCAAAACCACGTTGTTGAAGGGAATTTGGTGCAATCGTATTTCTTTTCAATCTGTAAAACAATAAAACTGACCTTAAACGCAAAAGAGAGAAAACGACCAAAAAAAAAAAATCATCGCTGTAGTAGAATTCCTCCTTCTTATCAACTAAACGTCTCACCTAGCCACACCCCATCTTTACACAGCTATGGCAGATGTTATTGTTGAATTCAAGGAAAAACTATCAGAGCTAACGATAAATAATGGATTGATTATCAGCCAGTTGACTCAATTAGCCAAGCAGCACCCTGAGGTGGCGGACCAAATAATCGATTTACTTACAGCTAGAATCTACCGAGTCATTCCTGAACAGAAATTGTACACTTTATACGTATTGGACGATATTTGCAAAGTTGTGGGCAACCCTTACAACATTCTCGTTGGTGATGACATTTACGACATTTTTACCCACATTTTTCAATTGAATAATGATTTTGTACGAGGAAAATTGGTCAAGATGTATGACCTTTGGAAGACTGTGCCACTTAAAAGTACAGGCGAGCCCGTATATCCTGAAGAGCAGTTGAATAAAATCGGCCAGTTTTTGAAGAAAGCCGGATACCCCAAGGAGGAAACTACAAAGTCGGTAAATTTGCCGCCTAAACCAACAGTTTCTTTACAACAATCTCTAATAAACGACATCGACAAACTAATACCTGTATTTCAAAACCAGCTTCGAACAAATAGTATGGACTCAAAGATATCTGATAGATTTAAAGCTTTGAATAGCTTAAGAGCAATGTTGACTAGACAAGAGATGAAACCAGCCGAGTTGGAAGCAATAAAGTCACATATAGTAAACATCCAGTCACAAGCATCTCCAGCAACAACAGCAACTACCCCACGTGCTACAACACCATTTTCACAAGTGAACCCGGCATTTAAAATATTCAACGATTTGATTTTATCTGGATTGGTGAAAAAAGATCAAGAGCCAATACCAGGGTCAAAGCCGGTGTATACACTAGTGTTTCCCGAAACGAAGTATTCTGTTGATCAGGAACAAGCAGAAGCAAGCTTGGAAGATTTGTTACTACAGAGCAGCTCGATTCAAAGGTCAGAGTATGACAAACAAAAATTTGTTGAGTTGATGAGTGTAACTGAGAAGACGTCAGATGGGAACTTGCAACATTTTATCAGTAATAACAAGCTATCCACAAGCACAATAAATTTACTATATGAAGCTAAACCGTCAAAATGTTCGATTTGTGGGAAAAGGTTTGCCAATGATCACGAGGGAGCAGAAACCAAGCGTCTGCACTTGGATTGGCATTTCAGAATGAATAAGAAATTGACAGTAAAGGGAGGAAACATACAATCGAGAAACTGGTATGTTGATGACTTTGAATGGGTGAAGTTGAGCGAGATTGGAGCTTCTGAACAGGTATCTTCTAGTAGCACTGCAGACCAGAGTGCTGACATTTCTGCGTCAACCGAAACTCAGTACGCCATTGTGCCCGAAAACGACACCAATATGAACAATCGATGCCTAATCTGTCGTGAACAAGTGAAAGCAAAATATAATGATGAGATTGGTGAATGGGTTTGGTATGATTGTTTGAAGCCACCAGGCGAAAAGAACCCAAGAAGAATTGTACATGTAGCTTGTTTCAATGACAAGAAGAGATTGGCTGAGTCAGATTTGAATCCAAATGTTAAAAGGGAGAGAATAAATTAACAATACTATGTACTTTGGTTACCATATTTATATATTTATTTTTTTTCTTCTGTTTGTTGTGCAGAAGTCTAAGTGAATGTGTGACTCTTTTATTGACCCAAACACTTCAAAATATCGTTCCAAACTTTGCCTGGTTTCTGAGAAGCATCGATTCCTTGCCAGATACCAGTTTTTTTGTAGTACTCAACAATTGGTTCAGTTTGTTGATGGTAAGTGACCAATCTCTTTTTCAAAGCTTCTTCATTATCATCCGATCTTTGAATCAATGGCTCACCAGTTTGGTCATCGGTCATTTCCTTCTTTGGAGGGTTGAAGATCTTGTGGTAAGATCTTCCACTTGCTGGATGGACCAATCTACCAGTGATTCTAGCAACCAACAATTCATCATCGATTTTCAATTCAATGGCATTTTCCAAGGGAGTTTTCCTCTCATTCAACATGGCATCCAATTTTTCAGCTTGTGGAATAGTTCTTGGGAACCCGTCCAAGATGAAACCCTTGGAACACGATTTGTTGTTCTCCAATTCAGATTTGATCATGTTGACCATAATTTCATCATTAACCAATCCACCTTGATCCATAATCTTTTTAGCTTCAAGTCCCAATTTGGTTCCTTGCTTAACTTGTGACCTCAACATGTCACCAGTGGCCAAATGACAAGCACAGAATTTGTCCTTCAAGTCGGCCGATTGAGTGCCTTTACCTGAACCTGGAGCTCCAATCAAGACCAATCTCAATTGTTTAGCGAAATCTGTGGATGCTGCTGCGGTTGGGGTAACACCAACTTTCTTTTCCAATTGTTGGATTCTCTCTTGCAATTTAGCAACGGTGTTTTTCAACTCTTCGACTGACATGGTGTGATAAAGGCTATGCTAATTTGAAGTTCTAATACTCGAGATTTTCTAACCCGAACTTAAATTTTTTTTTTTTTGTTTTTTTTTTTTTTTTCAACTTTTTCGTTTCCTCTCTGTTTGAGGAGGGCCGCTTTTGTGTAACTCAATGCAAGTCATTTTATTGGTCCTTTTTCACAGTGCGGGCTTGACCAGAATGCAACAGCTGCATAGAGAAGATATAAGAGGTGGAGTCTAGTTGCAAAAAAAAAAAAAAAAAAAATAAAAATAAAAACCCAATCTAATCTGCAATAAATCATTAAAACTCAAACTTGTATTACAGAAATCATTCTATACAATTACTGTGCTTTCACACTAACGACAAAAAAACTCTACGAGTCCACCATGATATGTAAACCTCCCCTTAAAAACACCAAAACCAGAATGCACTTTAGCATGGAATATACCATGGCCCCATAGCCCCAATTGAAACTATGGGAATACACACTACACTCTGTAAAGTGTGCTTTTGAAACCCACCCTCCCCCAGAGTGACACTCCATAAGGGAATATAATCTATAAGGGAATATAATCCATGGTGTATATGATACACCGCGTACAGATGTGACAAACTACTGTCACGTTCTGCACCAAAAGCATTCTTCAACGAATGCAAATGGCGTGATCAGCTGGTCTCCGATGGAGAACCAACAAACCTGAACACCACTTCGTAATGTTGGTAATCACCAGATCAAAGGTGATGGTTAAAACTTGCCTGTGAAGTAGTCTGCTCGAAAAAAGAGGACTATACGGGCCAATTTCTTTGGACGGGATTTTGTACAACGGCTAACGGGGACATACATACCATGAGTGGACATGTCTAGTTGCGTATTTTAGCGTGAAGCGGAAACGGCCATCAAAACCTAATTCATTGTAGTCAATGCTGTTTTAAAAGTGGAGACTTCTTGTAGTTCCTATGATATGTGGCCAGATGTGTTACACTTGAGGTACACAGTGACTCTATGCTAGTAAGTTAATCCAATAAATTCGCTTCGTTTGGGGGCAATTATACCGTACAACAACTCACCTTTCGATGAAGTCTTCAGTAGCTCAGTTATACCAAACTCTATAATCGGACGCTAAAAGCACACATTCGATCAATTCTATACGTCAATGGCGGAGTTCAAGATAGAAGAGCTTCGGGATCTATTTTGGCCCCCATTTTCTCTCAACCCGTGTTTTGGTGAGCTTCGAGGAGAAGGTATTGGTGTAGATTTGGTCTTGAATGGTCGGAGAGTGAATGCATCCGCACTGACAGGGTTTGGTGCTTTCAATTCTTTCGTTGCAAGGCTCTTTTGCTTAGTTGGAGTGACTGAGCCATCCTCATCTTTCACAACTTGTTCATCCTTGCGTTGGCTAGTTGGGGTTTCAATTATGGGTAATTTTTTGATCTGCAAGCCTGCCTTCAACTCATACTCCTTCTTTTGCTTATATTTTGTTTCATGCTCAATTAGTTTGTCAAGCAAAGCTTTTCTGGTCTCTGGTTTCAACAACTCAGTGAGGAATTGGACGTAGTAGTCAACAGGTGGCTTGAACCCAGACTTGTGCTTTGCTACAGATGGTCTCATAATCAAATGTACATAAGGTATAGCACCCACGGCATCCATATTGTTCAAGGCTTTGGAAATACGTTGCAATTCATCAGAATTCTTTGAAGACATTTCAGCAAAATCGTCTGACATGCCATAATTTGGAAACACATCCAACTGGAAAACCTTGCATATGTGCTCTGTAATGGAAAGTAAACACGCTAAATTACACCGCGGCAATGAAGAAAGCACCTTGATTAAATTGGTGTCTGCGTGCTCACCATTGTACAAATTGATTACAGATTCAAACACCGTACTCGGAACCACGCTATCTTTGAGTTCCAATAACCAAGTTTTGTAGAAAGTTATGCTATCTTCAGCTTTCTTCCCTTCAAAGTGTTTGATGATATTGTTGATAATGTTAGTCTTTTGGTTCTTGCTGGTTTCACCAACCGGAACAGAACATTTAGAAATCACAGTAGTAACATCTTGCTTGATTTTCCATGCTGACTGCAAATCCAATGGCTGTAGCCATGCCGATTTCAAGTCCTCATCAATGTGTGTCTCAATAACTCGGTGGAGTTGGTGGACAAAATACGGCGCTGAGAGTATACTCAATGGCAAATTATCAGATATCTGTCCCACATTATTAATTTGAGCTGATATGTCTTCAAAAATATTGAACTGGTACACCAAGTTTTGTAGGGAAAAGGAGACATCTCCATTCAACGAAAACATTACACCAGTACTCAGCTTGTTTAGATGTAGGGCTAGGTCGTGCTCATAGTTTTGCTGTTTGTTCAACTCTGCTATGCCCCTACCAAAAGCTTGAATTTGGTTAAATTGTTGCAAGTGAAATTTTTGAATTATCTGCAGCAACTTCGCTGAACTGGTGTAAATGATTTGTATTTTTGTTGTTTCAAATTTCTCTAAATACTGCGCTAGTTCAGTAAAACCCTTTTGCAAGAGATATGCCAACTCTTGTAGCTCAAGACTTTGCTCGTTGTACTGCTCAATGGTATCCTGTAGGGTCTCATCATGGCTCTTTTTCATGATTGAACTTTTCACATTGTTAAACATACTGTTGAATCTATTCGTCGTTTCCGCCATGTCGTTCATGAATCTGGATGAAGGGGAAGTAACTTTACGGTCTGTGCTGGTTACCTGTTTGATGGGGGTAGATGGTGCTGATTCTTGTTTAAATTCAGACACACGAATAGCCAAGTCCGACCATTCGAACCAAACTCCTTCGCTTTTGAACCGCTTTTGGAAGATATTAGTAGGATTGACCAACTTCAAAGATACCAAAGATTGTCCGAATTTCTCAAAATTTGATCTTGTCGGTTTCAACCCTTTGATTCGTAAATCGTTAAGCACTTCACAAAGTGACTCACTGGCAAAAAGATCATTTTTGTATCCTGGGATGGGTATCGTGCGTTTGACAGTGGGGGTATCAGCAATCAATTTCGATAGTACGACTTGGAACTCTTCCATGGTTTCGAAGGTGACACTACCGACAGATAATGGAAATTGCAAATCGATATCAAAATCTTGTCGTACACTACTTTGGGAATCTTCTTCAAAGTAGGACTCTTCATCACTGTAATCATAGTCATCCTCATCTAGCTGTTGTTGCACCAGTAGAGTGCCTTGCGCTTTTGATGTCTCCTTCAGCCTTAGCTCATCAAAATACTTTGTCTTGCTCTTTTCCACCTTTCTACTCAATGCAAGATACCCTTCATAGAGCTCTTCCAATCGGCTAAATTCCTTCTGTATACTCGGTTCATGATGTTTGAGGTATTTCGTTAAATCGTCAAGAACAAACTTGTCAATATTCGATGCCAATTGTAGCAACGTTGTTGATTCGCCCAACATTTCATTTTTGAATAGCTCAACACAGGAATAGTATTTTGGAGTTTCGCCGAATTTACCACTGAATGAGTCAGATGATGCCAATTCATTGCTGGATGTATTCAAGTACTCGCTATTGGAATGAAAATATTTCAAGTAATTAAAAACCAACTTTCGCAAATCGTGTAATTGTTTCAACGAGACATTCGTATGGGATTGTAGGTTGTGTAGACCAGTTATGTAATCTGGTGTCCAATACAGGTTTGCAAATGGCTGCATTTTTTGGTTTGGCCGGTGGGGAAGAACAGTTCAATTAATCGGCTATTTTAAGTTGAAATCAAAACAGAAAATTAGCAAAAAAAAAAAAAAAAAAAATAAAAAAATAAAAAGAATTGCAAAATGGCGCGTCGTTCAGATCAATTGATGAAAAGTTACTACAGCATCAATCTGTTGAGATCCACCACAATTTCAATTGAGATGGTTGGATAATCATGAGTGAAGATGAACAACTACAGCAAGAAATTAACCTACTAGAGAGGGATGTCGTCAAATTGGAAGATGAACTAGAACAACTTGCTCATGACGAGTCCGCACTACTCAAAGAGGTGGCAAAACTTGAACAGCTTCAAGAGGAGCAGAATGAACCACTAGTCGAAGATCATCGTGATGTCGTACCCATAATCAAACACACTTACTTTGACCCTTCGATTGCTCAATTTTTCGACGACGCAGAAGCTACAACACAAGTCCAGCCACTTGAGAAAAGGTTCATTGACAAAGCTGATACGAAAGAAAACATCATGTATGAAAACATCCTTCGTATGAGTGGGGTCACAGCATTTCCCATAAATAAGCACTTGTTTCCCAATGATGAAATTTTGGGAATAAGGTTTGACACCTTTTCATCGAAAAGCAGGTCTTTCAAGCAACCTCACTATGTAATCTTATTGAAAAGCAAGCTCAAGAATGAGCAGTCATTTTGGAGGGTTCATAAAACCACTTTGCCTGTGCACGTTCCTTTAGATCGGTACCAGGAGGAGCTTGAGAAGACACATGATCTTGACAAGTTTGCCACACTGATACACTTGTATCTTGCAAGGGACAATGAAAAGAAAGAATCTGATACTTGACACCTTGATGAAGACGATTTAAAGTGTTAATCTCGAGTTTAGTAAGTTGTATAGTTTGTAAAATAGATCAAGCTTATATTTCGGTAGCGCGAATCTCATCCAATTTATTCATCACAACTTCTTTTGACAACGATGTCTTGGAAAACAGCACTACAAACATCTGCTACAATCGTATCACTAGCAATCATATTGAATGAGCTACGGAAAGCTTACCTGCAATCTGGCACCAACAAATCAGACTTGACCTCACTCCCTCCGAAATCTAGAGGTATCGAGTCGAGGATCGGAAACACTGCTCTAATCGAGATCAAATCCTTATCAGCAAAAACAGGGTGTAAAATATACGCCAAGTTGGAATTGAGTAACCCAGCAGGAAGCTCCAAAGACCGGGTGGCGTTGGCGATAATAAGAGCAGCAGAGTCACTCAACCAATTGGTACCTCATCAACAAAATGTCATCTTTGAAGGAACGTCTGGGTCTACAGGTATAAGTTTTGCAGTTTTGGCTAATGCGTTGGGTTATACTGCGCATATATGTCTCCCGGATGATACGTCGCCGGAAAAGCTACAGTTATTGGAAGCATTGGGAGCTGAAGTTGAAAAAGTCAAACCTGCAAGTATTGTTGATCCAAACCAGTATGTGAACGCGGCAAAGAGAGGAGCTGAGGCTATCAACAATGACCCTACCAGCAACAGGAAAGCCATCTTTGCTAATCAGTTTGAAAATGACTTCAATTGGAGAATTCACTACACTACTACTGGACCAGAATTGGTCAAACAATTGGATAAAATCGACGTGTTTATAAATGGAAGTGGTACAGGCGGAACCATAGCTGGAGTGGGCAGGTGTTTGAAAGAGCACAATCCGGACACAAAGATTATTCTAGCGGACCCACAAGGAAGTGGACTCGCCAATCGGGTAAATTTTGGTGTATTATACGATACAGTTGAGAAAGAAGGCACTAGAAGAAGACATCAAGTTGACACTCTAGTTGAAGGAATCGGACTAAACCGTCTCACTTGGAACTTCAAACAAGGGGAGCCATACATTGACGAAGCTGTTCGAGTTACTGATGAACAAGCATTGAAGATGGCAAAGTACCTATGCATCAATGATGGATTATTCTGGGGTAGTTCAGCTGCTATAAATTGTGTGGCCGCGGTCAAAACAGCTTTGAAGTACGGACCGGGTCAAAACATAGTGGTTGTTGCTTGTGATTCCGGAGATCGTCATTTGTCAAAATTTTGGAAAAAGGCAGTGAAGATTCCTCAAGGTGTGTCTTTGGAGGATGTGTTGTCATGAGTGTTGCAATTGAAGGTGCAATTGAGATTTGACTTCACCATGGAAGACCACTTGCGTTTCCATCACAAGCTGTTGCCCAGTCGTACGTGGATGAGAAGAGTTTCCCAAATATAGGTGCAGGCAGCAGAAGAGTAACCCAGTAGGAGGCGCCCAAATTACGAGATTAAGGGAGAAGGGTTCGTTTGAAAGATAATCTGAATAGAGCTCTACCTTCTGAGCTGTATTGGTGGAATGCTGTTACCATATCTAGAATTGCGTAGATTTTGAAGCCTGATCATACCGGCACACAAACTATACTAGAAAGCTTCTACAGTAATGCATCATACAAGGCCCCCGCCGGGGTTTGCTATGTTTTCCAATTCAGGCTGTTGATTTCCTCATTGTTCCTTGCCATTACAGTTTTATGGAGAATACCCACGTGGCATATTCGTGAAATATGCGGTAGTGTATTGTTGAGGCAGTCGATGTGAGGCAAATTGTAGCGGTGTTAGTGTTTTGACCATCTGTGCTCATTTTGTTTAACGTTTTTGACAGACTTTCACTCGTTTTGCCCCCCAAAAATGATCTTGCTCGCAATACTTTGCAGAAAGATTGAGTTTTTTTTTTTGGTTTTTTCTTTCTTTTCAATATCCTATTCAGTTTGTTCATGGGACCAACAATCTCGTCATCCACTAAGTAACTTTTTTTTGTGGACCAGCAAGGGTATTTATCAGTTTAGATGTAATATAAAGTGTCGAATTGTATTGTGTAGATTGTGCTTGATTGTAGAATTGTAACTTTGGAACTACTCTGTACAAATGAGAGTGGCTTCAGGCAATTAAGGACACCCCCATATCGCCCATGCACATCTCCCCCTACCTTCTTCTACATTCTAGTACGCTAACAAAATACACTGTAAGCTTTAAGTCAAATAAACCAGACTTCTATATCAACCACATCACTTTTCATGTTCCTTAACCATCGTATCCTTTGTCTCTCTATACAATTTAATAGTGCTCAACGTAGAAGCAGCAATTCCCATCCATATTTGCCAAGTCTGGAACGGCAAAGCAATGCTGAATACACTATAAGTATTGAATCCCAAATCAGCCAACAACTTGTAAATATCGATCCAACAATTTGTCTTTTTAAACATTATATCCTTCAATTTCGACTCATCTTCACTGTTGGATGATGAATTATACGTCGATGAAGTCAAATTGAGTATATCGGCACCTCCGAGTAATTGTTTAGATAGTATTTTGGCCTTGTTACGCACTTGGATGGCAATCTTCAAATCCATTTCCTGTTGGGTCAAATTGGTCAATGTTTCATACGCATTGTACAAGGCTAGCCATGATTCGCAGTACCATGCATACGACTCATGCTTAGTGACAAATGTCTTGTAAGTTCCAGACGTTAAAAATTTTAGTTTGTAAAGCAAGATTGATTCGTCATTGACTCCGTAATACAAGCTGAAAATTTGACTCAAGGTTGATCTATTGAAAAGTTCGCGTTCGTTGATTTGTAGCATCTTATTCTTGAAGTTGATGTTGGTCTTGAACTTGACTAGCAAATCCCTTATTCTGAATGGTGTTTTACCAAATCGAAGAAATTGTCGATACATGGATAGCCCATTAATCATTCCAGCAAAACGAGTCGTGAATGTAGAACACACAATAATGGCAATAATTTTGATAAAATCAGCAGGATGCTTGATAAAATTTTTCAACAATTCCAATTGTTTTGTCGAATCATCATACCTCAATTTGATAGTAGCAATATTGACTTTGTCATCAGACAAGTAATCCTGGGCTTGCGTTGCATGAAACACCAATAATCGTAATGTGTATTGTCCAACTTTAGCCATCTTGTCCTTGCCCACAATGTTATTCAACATGGCCCAAAATATCTTCCAATTGCTAATTTTTGGCGGTTTTGGTGGAATTGTGGATGCTGTAGAGGAGGCTTGTGATAACGACTCAGCTTTATCAATTTTTTGTGTATCATCATGGTGCAATGGGATACTATTGTAAGCAAAGTCGTTTTTTGACTTCAGTGGAGTCTCATACCTGATATTTGACCCCGTTGCCATCGCTGTTGTTGTTGACATCTTCACTTGATCCTCTAAAATTTTGGAGATGTTTTCGGGAGAGTTCTGTGCTGATTCTATCCACTCAGAGTTGAAAGCTTGTGGTGGTGGTTGTGAATATAGTTTAGACGATGGGTAAAGTGGAGATTGTCTCAGTCTGTGTTTATTCACTTGTGATATTGAGTGAAGGTGGTGGTGCTGGTTATCTAGCAGTTGGGGATGCAGCTCTTGTTGTGGGTGCTGTGGATGCAGAGCTTGTTGTGGGTGCTGTAGTTGTGGCGATTCCTCCAGCTGTGTGTTTACCCTTGCTGTATTTTGTGGTTGAGTGTGGTGAATACCTTGTTCGAAATCCAGCCCTTGATGATCAATATGAGATGGTCTTCTATCGTATACCAGCGATTGTTGTTTGTAATAGTGTGAGTGTTCAATAGGCGCTTGATTCAACAATGGGCTAATGGACGAATCTATCTCATTCATTGTAGGAAAAAAAAAAGGAGGGGTGAAATAAAAATTTGGATAAAAACAGATGGAAAAAAAAATTAAAAAAAATACTTAAAGTATCAAAATACGAATGAAAATTGTAATGTAGTAGTGGGGGTATTACGTGGGCTTTGATTATTAGTCGTTACCACTTCCTTTGTCGTAGTTTGTTCTTGTGGTGTATTGTTGTTGTTGATGTTATTATTGTGTGTAATTCTAGCGCTTATTTTTTTGTTTCTTTTTTGTTGGAGAGAAATTTTTTCTTCTTCTTCTTCTTCTTCCGATTTTGGCTGTTGATATTTCCTTAGTAAAACTCTACTTGACACATCATCTTATATACAGCTCAAACTAAGCACCTCTGACTACCTACATGCCATGATTTGACTCTCGTTTTACATAGCTTTTGAGGCACTCTGACTCCGGAAAGTGAATGGTTGCTCGATATCCGCAAAAGATTTTAAGTGGCCCCAATGCACCATCACCACGTTTTGTGTCAGATTAATCAAACAAAAAGAAAAAAGTCACATCGTTACATTTTCATACTATTAGAGATGTGACTTGGCTTTCCTTCAAAGTGTACCTACGTAACATCTCCCTCTCCCTCGCTAAATACTCATTAGCCACAAAACATTGTCCCTCTTATTTACAGAGTAAGTTTACCAAGAGACCCTGTGCCCTTTGATTTGAGTTGAGCAGCGTCAAATTCAGTGACGTTGCGAAACTGGTCTGAATACACGTAAGATTTTGTGCCTAGCGCTAGTAACATAGAATAAGAGTACGTCCACTCTGCCTGATGCCTTTTGAGAGAGCTTCTCCTACTCCGTTCTCTATTTCGAGGCAAACACATTCTTGTTGAGGGAAGAAGTGAACTACGTATATGCGTGCGCCTTCTCCGCATTTCAGAAAAGGGGACATGAGCTCTGGCAAAAAGCCGAGGGTTTTGTATTTCGAAACCGGATCAAAGGGGAAGAAGAAATTGTATTTTTCTCTCAACCGACATAGATCTAGACACCTCTAACTACTTCGCATATACCTCCACATTTTCAACACCCAATGGGTCAAAATAGGGAAACTCTTCATAATTCGGGATTAGATAAAATTCATCAACGACAAGATGATACAATCTCCGTTCCATCTCATCATTCAACCCCACTTTCTCATGATACCACAAGACATAATCTCGCCAAAGATTATGTTCCTTGTACATTTGAAACCTGGCAATAAAACATAAACCGGCATAAATGAACAATATCTTCAATGCAAATGGATGTTTGGCATACAGCAAAACACGAAACTGTTCGGGTATAACCATCAAGAAGCGGAATAAAGGTATGGGGAATTTGTAATAGCCACACCCGAAAAGGGCCTTGGTTAGACAATCTAGCGTTAATAAGAACATTTGGTATTGCAGGGATTCGAAATTGAAAACCATTGGTTCCCCCATTGTGGATGATGACGTTGAAGAATCATCTTGGTATTCATACAATGTTTTCAAAAGGTACTTGATTATAGGGTACCCGCATTGCTTTAAAGGGGGACTGTATATCTCTTTGCTTACTCGAAAAAATAGCAATCCGCTTAAATCAGACTCGAGTACTGTACTTGCGCAATTGAGAAGTACTTCTCTTGAACCACGAGCAATTGAAATCAAATCAGTCTCTTCATCCTCGTCCACATCCTCGGCCCCACACTCTTTCGCCTCTTTTGCTCCGTTTCCATTGTTGAAACTAATTAATTTGATCAACCCATGTGGTTGTACTCCCAAAAATGAAAAAATCAAAATACTCGATACCGTCAACTCCTTCGCCGTCAACGGATCAGTAAATGAGCCCGTAGCATGTACTTCATCAATTCGTTCTTGAGCCTTAGCTAGCGTTTTAAGGAACTGTGACGTGGTCCTCATATAAATATTATTCTTTGTCAATGTGTCAAACTGTAAACTGTTGGCGTCAACAATCGATGAGGAAGACAGTATGTTGTCAATTACATCAATGGCATCACCATCTGCAACAGTATCCCCATGCCTCACCATATTTCCATCATTGTCCAAATGCAGCACATCTTCCAACGACACCAAAGTGCCCAAGGCCACAGCCGCGAATGAAAACATCAGTTGTCGTACCAAGTCACTCTCCATAAACAAATGCGGCACTTTATACTTCCATGCATTATGTATACCTTCATTAACACCAAACGAAAACAACTCGATGCAATGTCTATCGAAAAATTTCAACAATCGTAATTCAAACCTCAGAATACCCAACATTGAAGAAGCTTGATTCAACATTAGACTGCGAGTGAGGAAATCAACGTGCGTGGGAGTCTCATACGTGTCTCTGTCAAGCAAGAGTGTTTTGGTTCGTGGTGAGAGTTGACCACTGAATAATATCAGTGATGGTGATCTGTATTCATCAAATGCCGGTGATATAGGCGCTGAGCTCAGGGTGGTGGTGTTGTATAACTCTAGTATTTCGGAGTATGGAGTGGCCGTTGTAGTTGCCGTTGCCGTTGCCGTGGCTGTGGCTGTGGCTGTAGCAGTACCCGATGAATCCATCTCTTCAATAAACCCTGATGAACTCTTGGCACAAGAGTTTGTCTTTGATTGCGATTGACTCTTTGGTGCAGTAGTAGCAGAAGCATACACGCATTTCCTATGTGTGTGAATGCAATACTCACAGGCCGGTTTGCCCTCATTGCACTATAAGTTGTACGTTTAGTATGCAAAATACACTTTGTCGATGGTATATTGATGATCGTGACGTACTTTGATTCTCAATTGTTTGCAACTCAAGCAACCATTTCTGGAACGCTTCTTCCTTGGTTGATCAATCATTGACATGATATTTGAATATCTTTTGGTGAAAAAAAGAGTTCTCTGTTGAAATTTTAAGCCGTTTGCATTCTTTAAAATGGCGCTGTTTAGTGGTGGTAGTTATATTTAGACTGGTTTGTTTAGAATAGAGTGTTTATTACCTAATGAAAGGTTTTTATTTAGTTTTGGTGTATTGTTGGTGGCTTATGCATTGTATAACAACAACAGTCACACTGTAAAGGAACTGAAATTGTAACACAAAACTCAAATGCACAAATTTAACTTATACGATCTTTATTTACATCTGAGTCATAAGAACCCACCCAGGACTTTGCTCTAAAATTGTACTACATTCGTTCTTGCATCTGTATACATCTTTGACCCAAAACATGTGCTTCAAGTAAATACATAGTATCAATAAATAAACAACTTAAAGCTGACGAAGTATATATCTAGATGACACCAACTCAATACTTTCAAAGTATCCCATAAATAACATCATACTCAATCTATCTCTCTCTCTCCCTCTCTCTATTTATATATGTATATTGATCCTCTAACTTTCGTTTCTCTAGTAGCTAGCCCCTCCCCACCCCCCTTTCCCATTCGCTTTTTTATGAAAGTCTGTCTTGTGTCTTTTGGCCCACTCTCTGACTTTGTTTCTGTTGCTGTGTCTTGCCATTTTCTTCCACGGCAGGGCCCATCATAAACGCACCAACACTACCCAAATACCCCTCATGCCTCAAAAAGTAACTTTGCATATCACCTTTCGACCAGAAATTAACTGCATAACTCAAAGTATGAATAGTTTGCATGTGTCCCAGAATATACAGTCCACCAAAATATACCCGTTTCAAATTGAATCTCAATGCGTGCAAGTAGGCAATCTGTCCGATATTATTACTGACACTAAACAACAAGCTCCGTGCAATATCCTCTTGTTTAAACTGTGACAATCTTTCAGCGGTGGTCATTGGCTTATTATTGAATCGCAATTTCTTAAACACTTTAGCAAATGACGAAGCAATATGGTTCGCTTTCAAGCCAATCTTGTTGTAATTCAGTCCATAGATATCCCCAACTAACAAATCAATATTTTCGTTATCTCCCTGCAGGGCCATCTCCAACATCTCATTATAATCTTTCGCATCAGTTAGTAATGAAAGTAACCCCCACAACGTACCACCACCTAAGGAGCTACCTCCAATTCTTTCAAATCCATCGGGCCCTGCTTTAGTCACTTTAATCATGGAAACACCTGAACCTATATTGACCAATAAGTATGGGTAAATCTCTTGCTCTGATTGTAATGGCTGGAATCGGGTGCATTGGTCATTTAAATCGTAAACAAAGATTTCTTGAGGGATCTTGGTGATAAGCCAATCAAGCCCCTTTATCAAACACTCCATTTCATCCTTGGCTATAATTTTCATGGGTAGTTTGCGCTTTCTAAATGTTTTGGTCATTAAATTGTAGAATTTATGAGCTCCGCCACCAGTTGCCATAATGTACGTTATAGGAGGACGTGAATTGGTTTGTGAGATTGATTTCGTGATCAAATGGATCATGAACCTCAATGCTTCAGCTTTGAAATTCTCAGTTTGGAAATCTTTGAAATGCAACTTACCTCCAGTTGCTCTATGTTTTGAAGAATGTGGTGTAGATGTTGATGATGAAGAAGAGGACAGCGAGGATGTGCTAAAGTACACCAATTTGGTCAATGTTCCACCAATATCTACCGATATGTGTATAATCTCATCATTATGTTTGGGCAAGTTGATATTGTTCTTGGTGATGACCCCGTTTCGAGCGCGGCTATCATCTTCTTCAGCTAAACTCTCCCCTAATTCGTCATCTTCCAAATCTGATGAAGTACTGGATGAGGGTGGTGTCAGTGTGTTTGACGATGATGGTGACGATGTGCTGTTGTCGTCTGCTATCGAGCCTCTCAACAAATCGTCATTGGCTATGTATGCTCCACTACAATCAATTCTGATGGTTCCAGGATCAGCAGATTGTAGATCTATATCCTCATGAGATACACTAAGCCTGTGTCTTCGGTGGATGGTAAGTGACGAAGGTGGAACAGATGCATCTTCACCAGTGGATACAGTTGTGGCCGTTGCAGCGGTAGACCCTTTTCCTTTCGATGTGAATGGACTGGTAAACTCTATATTATGTACAGTAGTAGTAGTAGTAGTAGTAGTAGTATTGGAAGCAGTGGCTGTAGTTGTAGCATTGGTGCCATTGGAATTTGATATGGTCGTTTGACTGATATTTTCATGATGACTATTTAGTATATTGGGATTAGGGGTTGTGGAGTTGCTGCTATTGCTGTCACGGCGTCTATGGCTAACCTGATCAACAGATTGCATAGTTAGGTGAGATTAATGCGAGGTGTTTGGAGTAGACGGATTAATGGATGGGATGATTGTATTGTCAAAATGTATCGTTTGTTATTTTCTAGACTGTTGTAGTGGTGTTGATTCTTGGCTTGTTTTGTGAGGTAGGGACTGGATGGATGGATGGGTGGATGACAAGTATGAAACACGTCTTTTGATAGTAAATAACTGACAGTTGAAGGTAAGATTTATGAGTTGTTATATATGTAAAGTATGAAAAATTAGTAGAGAAAAGAAAAATATCTCGACCGATACTTTAAAAGAGTGGGGCCGGTTGTGCATACAAGAGACCACAAGAAACGCTTATTTTATTTTTTGTTGAGTAAGATTTTAATCTCTGTTCTTATACGATGAGATAGAGAATAAACTAGTTGAGTGAGTATAAATTGTATATAAAAGAGCGGTAGTAGTGTAGAGATAGTAGTGTAATCAATTGCTTAGTAAGCTCACCTTCCCAGGAAACGCTTTAGGGTTTAGGGGAAGAAAAGTGAAGAGATATACGGAGATACCGTATACTGCTTATACGCATTTTGTTTCCGTCAAACTTCCTCTCACTCACTCACTCACTCACTCACTCACTCACTCACTCACTCACTCACTATCTATCTATCTACTTTAACCTAGATCTACCCTTACCTCGCCATAACGAATTAGAGTAGATATCAATTTCGGGTTTTTATACTTTCGTATTTTTTTTTTTTTTTTTGTTGAGCAGCTCTACATTAGTCGCAGTCGGATTTTCCATTCAACCGCTGGACAGTAAAAGACAGTATTCAAACAGAATTATCTTACTCTGCATTAGAGACCAACCAAAACTCAATAATTAATCAATCCAACACGGTAGCTTATGAATTGTGTGCATCACCAGGTTACACTTGCTTGACTCCGCCTCTGTTTTCCTTTGACCCCTTTGCACAACCCGCACCGGATATTTTATCCTCGGAATAAACGCACCACCATCTATTCACGTAAACCCTATTTTCTGAGAAAAGAATTCCCTCACAATTACTTCCAAAGAAGGATTGTTGTTGTATGAATTGTTTGATCATTTCCCTCTCAACCGTGCATTGCCGTAATTTACGTCGTTCCTCCCTTCCTCTCGTCGGGCTGAAGATATATTCATTTCGCGTTTGTTTCCCAAAGAAGGAATCGCCGACAATAAACCCAGCTTAACCTATCTCGTCGTGAAATCATAATATTCCTATCTAAAACCATCTATACGTAAAAAAAAAAAAGAAAGAAAAGAAAAAAGAAAACCAGCTTTTTTGTAATGGGTGAAGGAACTGAATTAGATATAACAAATGGAAGAGTGATTAAGGGCAAGTTTATCCATTTGGCAGCTTTTTTAGCAAATAGCATCTTCATTGCATTTTGTGAAAAGAAAAAAAAAAGGAAAGCAAAAATATCAATAACCAGATTGATAATTAATCAAGCAGCCAGCAGAGCAACCTCAACTTCCAAAGCTTGCTTTCTCAAATATCCCAAACGATTTCATTATTCCTGATCAAATTCAAGATGTTTATAGCCAAAATGTCATCCTCAATCTCATTTACATTTGCATCGATAGCTCCATCACCATCATTGCTGCAATTGATATATGCTTCATTTGTCACGCAAACGTCAATGGTGTTGGTCTTGGAATGAGTTAAGGATACTGGTGTGTTGGGTGTGGAATTGTATGTTTTGTTGGTGTTGGTGGTGGCAAAACTGGCACTTTGTGTCATATTCGTGCCACCCTGCTTGAAACATCTGATTGCGGAATTGTGTCTGTTTAAAGTTGTGTTTGAGTTGTTGTTGTTGTTGTTGTTGTTGTTAGTAGTGGTGGTATGCAAATCAGAATTGGATGTCATAATACTGCTGGTACTTGATTGATGGTGGAGTTGGTGTCGCTGTGGCTTATGCCGCTGCTGCTGCTGCTGTTGCTGTTGCTGGTATATTGGATTGAATTCATGAATATCAGGTAGTGGTGGAATAATGACCTCTTCTTTGGCTTCACCAAAGAAAGAAGAAATAACATTGCTGTTGTTGTTATAGTAGTTGGCGTTGCTGTTATCGTTGGATTGGTTGATGTTGAAACCATCAAGGTTACCATCATCGTCGTCATTTTCATCTTCGGGTGTTGAATCGGTTGTGTTTGTGTATGTGAAATGATCATAATCTAGTGGTATACAAGTGTCAAATATTGACTCGTGAGCAAGGGGTGCAGTGTTGTTGTTGTTGTTGTTGTTATTGTTATTGCCTTGTTGACGTTGTTGGGTAGTTAGAGGTAGATGGAAATGAGAACCACTCTTAAACATGACACTCAGATGATTATTGATATTCTGAGCAAATTTACTAAATGAGTGTGAGATGGAATGACTTCGATACCGAATAGTAGACGATGATGAGGAAGTGGAAGAATGCAGTGACTGCTGTTGTTCTTGGTTCAACTCTGGTGTAGATTGCACAAATGACGACGTAGCAAATGTAGATGAGACAATTGATCTGGGTGATGTGTTTGTACTAGTGAATGGACTTGGTTGTAGACTTGAATAAGGTGAGGATAACGATGCAATTGAACATGGGTATGGAGTAGATGGTGATGGTGATGAGGAAAAAAATGTGGATTTGCTTCTGGTTAGTGTGTTTGTGGTTGAGATCAACTCCTTTTTGATAGACTTTAATTTGGCTCTGAATGATTTGTTGTAATTACCACTAGTACTGCTACTTGCCATCATTGCTTTGCTTGCTATCTTGGTTGGAGTTGTCTTCTTTTCTGAGATCTGCACGTGGACAAATTGTGAACCTCAGTTACAATTGATTATTAATCTTGAAGATGCAACTGTTTTTGCAATTTGAATTTTTGATGGGACGATTTCAATGTCGTATTTTCAGTTGTCTTGTCAATTGTTACAATGTTTTGACAAAGGAAAGTAAAAACAAATGACGCTCTGAGATGATGATTGATAGGCAGTCAATTGAATTGGTTAGGCATATAAAAGTAGGAACCTGTGGTAGATATATATATATATATATGGTTACATATTTGTCGAAAGATCAATGAATATGTGTCTGTATATATATATATAAATGATAAAAAACAAAAATGAGACAATCCCCAAAGAAAGACAAAAAATAAAAAAAATATGAAAAATTATAATTTTTGCGACTTAGCGTGTATGCAGGATAAATGTTTCAATAACAGAAAAAGAACATAGGGGTTTGTGTAATAATTAGCTGGTTATATTTCAACTTTGTTGATGGTCTTCTTCAATATGTCTTTTGCCGCCTTTTCATCAAAAAACACATATGTATTAGTTAGAACCAATTTTCGCTCTCTATTTCTTATACACTAATCTCTCATAACCAATTGCAAACAATTTAGACTGAGCCATTTTTGGTATATGATTGCTTCATGTCTTCCCTCTTCCCTCTTCCCTCTTCCTCTTGCCCTTGCCCTTGCCCCCGCCTTTTTTTTTCCATTCAACAGTACTTCAGTGTGTAAGGATATGTTTGTGTGCTCATACACTCCTGTGTAATGTAATGTGTCCGAACTCTTAAATCCTCTCACTTCTCGCAGCTTTTGTGTTCCTCTTGCACTGTTCAATAAAACGTCCACATTCCCAATCACATGTACTAATACCACACCCTTTTTTGCAACGTGGTTCAAAAGAGAAGCGTTCTGCTACACTCGACAAAAAAGGGTTTCACTTTCCTTAGGATGTGGCATTTCATCTTTTTCAGACTATAGGTCTTCTGATAAAACAGATCTGCTCTTTTAGATTCCGTATATTTGATCAATTACACAATTAACAATTGTCTTGTTCTGTTATCCATCACCAAAACACAATATAAATATATGTATGTATGTATGTGCGTTTGTTTGTTTGTGTGGTATAGTCAGAATTGGGTCTAGAACTCTACAAATATGGTTTTGTTCTCTTGTTTTCTGCATTTGGAAAATGTGGTCCAATTTTCTAAAAAAAAAAAGATGCCACACTTTCAACTGAACTTTTACACTTTTACGGTTGTTTTTCCTTCTTGGCTTTTACTAGTGACGAAGTGTAACAATTAACTAAATGAAACCTCCCCTTTGTCAAAGTTTGGCATAGCCTGTGATAGTTGTATCTGAGGATCTTTACTGTTTTTTTTGATCTGTGTGACTTTGTTTCGGTGTACCTTAATCAACTCCAATTGCAATCTCATTGTCTTTGTCGTATCCTTTGTTTCTGTAATGCAGTAATCACTAATTACTCTCCATCAATTGACTTCCAATCTAAGAAGATAATTCAGATTGTCTACGGCACAATTCTCACTTCCATCCCGCTCGCAAAACACATAGGGAGAATTTACATTCCTCGCAGTTATGCATTTCCTTATCTAGGCAAGTAGGTCGCAAGATGCAAGATGTAGCACATTGCCTTCATTTGCTATCACGGAGCCGTGCCTTCTGGAGGCACAAAATACATGATAAACAGTAGTACCCCTAAAGAGGAAACAATACACAAGTCCCATAACGCCTGTAAAAAAAGAAAAAAAAAAAACTTGAAAATAATGCACAATAGGGTAAAAACATCCTCTCTTGGACGTTCAACCAACTGCTCAAGCTGACCATGTTTATCCTCTCATGTTTGTTGCAATTGCAAGATTAGCTGGAGCTCCTTGTCCACGCTTGAATCTATTTCCGTACTCTTGTTTATAATTCCGTTGTTTTTAAACGGGCGGCTAAACCCGATTGGTACGCATAATGAAGTGGGGTGAAAAAATACGGTTATTAGTGACGAGGGGCAAAGGCATCAAAGTAGAATGCTAGAAACAATAGAAACAAAAGAAACAATTGAGTACAATTACAAATTAGATCAAATAAGAGAGGGGGCATAAAGGGAATTGTGACATTGAATGGTTATGAGAATTGGAACTTGTCCTGCAGAAGTTTTTAATTGAGGCGGCAAGACATTCAAAAAAAAAAAAAAAGTTGCAAGCAAATAGGAGGCGAGGGTTCACTGAAAATTAAGGTTTCAAAATATTTCAATTGTTTTCCAACTACACTTTAATCAACCTCGGTATATGAAGTTAGAGTCTTCAGGGAAGGGAATGTATTTAACTCGATATGGTGGCTTTTGTTTGATTTGATTCTCCATATTTGGTATTTGTTTACCATTGGTCTATATTGAGATAAACAGAGAGAGTCGATGGACATATGCAGCTGCAGCTGCAGCTGCTGTTGTTTGTATTGTTTACTTTATTATCTTCTAATTGGGCCTAAAAGGATTTACCATTTGTATTTACTTTTGTGTCTCACTTTTTGTATCAATAGTTTTTTTGTTATTCTCTTTGCTGAGTCTAGAACTAACCAAATCTAGTGTTTTCTCGTGCCGTTCGAGTGTTTGGTCTTGTGCACCCCCCCCTAACCAGTTATCATCCGTATACAACCTCCGGTTTCTGAAATGTCACTATCTTCTTTTCTCTTGCTAGACTCCATCAAAACAATTGCGCCTTCTTTAACTTTAAATGCACTTCTGTGGACTATGACTTGAATTTGTGTAGATTGTTACTGGTAATGATCAACCACAACTTTACTTACTTCTGTGTGAGTCAGTGTGTGTGTGTGTTTTATTTTTTTTTTTTTTGAGGGCCAAAATAAAGTACGATGGATTACAAGATCTACCATTTGCGTATGATGAATCTCTTGTTGTTGTTGTTGCATCACAATATCCTATGAAGATTACCGTTACCAATCACTGTCAAGTCACAAAATAGGGGGAGATACAAGAGAAAAAACGTACCACAGTTATCTCATAGCCCGAAATCAAGTGACTAAAAACAAAAGAAAACAAGCAAGGGGCAAGTGGATGTGGGGCACAACGGAGAAAGTCCCAATGCGTTACTCGTGTGATCAACAATGACTACGAGCCATAGTATTCCCGAAGCCGAGGATAAAGTTTTGTATTATATTAGAATTGTGGTAAATTGGAGAAACACCGACAAGATCCATATAACAATTCTGCTTGACAGTTAGAGTGCTCTGCAATTACTATAGACTTAGTCAAAATGCATCTTGATTGTATTTTACAATGCAGAGAGCAGCTGGCAGCCATTCTATATCAAACAGCGTGCCCACAAACTCTACTCAATCACGTGCACGGTGATACACGTCCGTTTTTTGTTGTTTATTTCTCAATTTCCTTGCGTTGAGTCGTGTACTGAGTATATTTTTTTCCTTCCAATTTTTCTTTGGTACAGACACGCGCGCCAATATTTTTATTTCACCCACCAGGTCCAAATACTAATTTATTTGCTAGTAGCACTCTTTTCTCTTGGTGAGATGAATTTGTGGGCTACAAAATGCCTTTGGGAAATAGTCAACAGTCATGACATGTAAAGCTATGCCCAAAGTGCTTCTCTTTCAGCAAGTATAAAGCTATATGCAGCGTAAAATAGTGCAGAACACGGTGCCTGCACCCACGATCACGAGATGCAATCAGTCAATATAGTGTTAAACATAAGCTGCATAGAGTACAGTAGAGGGGGTGCTGTTGTAAAGTAGACTGTCTGGTAAGCACAGAATTAGGAGAAAGCCTGATGTTTTGAAGCATTATGAATTCTACTGGATGTAGAATATAATTGTTGAAGGAAGTGTAACGATAAAGAGCCAAATTAAACTATAACGAACTATTGTAGTTGTAGGTATTTATAACACTGTTCTATTCTCTATTGAATTAGCTGTATGTAGTATTTTGTTCTATGTCAATAGGAAGTATATTGGTTGAGTTGTTGGTGAATAAACAATTGATGAAAATTGATTGCAAAGAGAGAGAAAAATGTATTAAAAATGAAGTGAGTATTGGTGTTGTGTCGGTTATTTATTGTTTTTATTTCTTTCTCTCTTCTTTCTCGTGGGTTTTGTGTCACATCAAATATACATTCCAAAAAATTAAAAAAAAATTAAAATTTGAAAAGAAGAAAAGGAAGACATTCGACAACAACAACTACAACAACAACAACGACAACAACGACAACAACGACAACAACGACAACAACTACTACAACTACTACTACAACAACAATGCTGTGTATAGTCTTCTTCATCTTCTTTTTAAATTTTTAATTTTTTTAATTTTTTTATTTTTATTTTTTTCCCACTCTAAACACCCAAGTGAACATCTCACTTTTCACACGTTTACCAAAGAATGACCCAACTCTTCTTATACTTGGGTCTCGTAGGTACACTCTGACTGTCTGCATCTACTGTCAAGGTTAGCTGCCTTGAGTATGCGCGCGAATATCCCTTCTTTTCACTTTTGCAGCAAAAATAATCATTACGCAACAACGTAACTTAAAAACAAATATTGAGGACGCATATAGACAGAGAAAAAAAAATTAAAAAATTAAAAAATAAAAAATAAAAATTAGTAGTAGTTAGTATTTGTATAGCAATATGGAAGAAGAACAAGAACAAGAACAGAGAAAAACCTTTTCCAGTTTTCCCAAAATTCCAAACAAATAAAATTTAAACCTTTTTTCTTCCATCTCCAACCCATATCATTGCCTTCCAAATCTTATCTCATCATACTCCAACTGTATCATACTACTACACTCTCGCCTAATCACATCACGATCAAAATCAAAAGTTAAACTTATCATCAACATCCAATACCACCACCACACATATTAGACTATTGATCTTCACACAATTATGGTCTTGTACAAGCGAAAGCAAGTTCCATTTGTTCCTCCTCCTCCGACCCCTTGTGACCCATCGACTCAAGTGTGGGTCATACCAAACACTAAAGAGTGGTTTCTCTCTTATGAGGAGTTTCTAGATCGGATGGATTTCTACAATAGGAGGAAATTTGTATGTGAAATCACAGGTAACTCATGCCTCACTTATTTTGAAGCATTACAAAGTGAAGCCAATGAACGCAAAGAGGTTGATCGCAATTTCCCCGAAAATTTACGCGAACATATACTACGATACTTGCAATTTGATCGCACATCGAGATTGGACCAGTTGATTGACAAAGTGTACCTGGCTTTCAAAAGCGACTACTTTCCTGGTGAAGTTGTTTATCTCAAAGGATTGGATCCAAGTAATCAAACTCTCAAATCCCGCGGAGTTATTCGGGAAAAAGTTCAGTATGCCAAGGAGCCTACAAAGTACCTCGTTGTACGATCTCATGATAATCACCAGGCTATTGTAACTGGTGAAAACATTGTTCGAGACAGGAACCACTTCACTAAATGGTTGATCAAGACATTTATCAAGTTAACAATGTCACGTTCACACAAACTTGGAGCTCCATGGGTGGTTAAGGCAGCTTATGCCAAACAGTATGGTATTCCAACTACGTATCCAGAACATTTGCGTTGTTTCATTGACTCAACTCCAACTGGTGAACCCACTTATATCCAACCAAAAAAGAAAAGGATCGATTCAGAATTTAAGCAAGAATTGAGAATTAGACCTAAAACCGCTACACCTGTTGTAGCAAATGACATGGAATCTACGCGATCAGTTTCACCAAGTGGTGGTATTCTTTTGGACAAAAAGAAGCAGAAGTTGAAGGAAGAGGTGAAACGAGGCTCACCATCAGTGGAGCAGTTACCTTTTAGGAAAAAGTTTCCTATTCATCATGTCCCTCTGGCCGTATTGAACGATTTGGAGGATGCCGAAGCCTCTAGTAATGAACACAACAAAACCTTGTTTCTGCAGCCGACTAAGAAAACAATTGTGGATGATTTGAGTATAAAATTTGATATTCAAAATGAAAAACCAATGCCAAAAATATTGACTATTGAGAAGCAGGAAGAAGATGGACATGATCACTCTTCAAAGAATGTGGATGGCTCAGATGGCACGATTGACAAAACCAAGGAGGAAAGGGTGCCATTGAAAGCGGCGCAACAAGCACTTCAAGTGTGGGCGTTTGTGAATGTATACCACAACGTGTTGAATATCGACACATTCACCTTTGACGACTTTATCACTTCGTTGAATTACAATTTAAATACTCCAAAGCTGAGATCAACCATGGTGGATGAGATTTATTGCTCATTGCTATGCAAGATAGTGTCCAATGAGATGCCAAGTGCGAAAAATGCAAAAGAAGCTGAATCAAAGGATGTGATTTACGGTTTAAATATCACTGTACCGGAAGAACTTGAGGAAGATGTTACTGAAGCTGAGCAGGAGGAGGAAGGAAACGGTAAAACAGATGCAACAGTCGAAAAGGAGTCAAATGGACTGGATTCTCATCGAAACGAAACAAATGAAGACAGAGGCTCTGATAGTGAGTCCGAGCACAAGCCTTTAAAAGTTGAGGATGATGGTAGTGAAGTAGAAGAGGATGAAAATGGAACAGTAAAGCAAGAAAATGGAGCTGACGAGGAAGCCCAATCTGAAGAAGAAGAAGAAGAAGAAAAAGAAGAAGAAGAAAAAGAAGAGGTGGATCATAATGCTTACGACTATCTCAACTACAGAGGTACTGCATGGCACAACAGGTTGAGGAAGCGAAATTTCAAGGATGGGAATTGGCAAATTATCCTCATTGGAGTATTATCGTTGGTTGAGCATGTACCAAAGTATAACAAAGTGGTTCAGGACATATTCAAAGCGTTGGCACCAATTGGCGAACCGGTTTCGGCGTCTGCCTTGAGAGCAAACTTTTACGAGCATCTTGATATCAACTTGAAACTCCATTCTTTGTGCATCTTAACTGACTTGCTTATTACGAGCCCCTTGGTGAGAAACTATATTGAGGAAAGTTTGGAAGAACAAACAAGTTTAAGAAGAACAAGGTTGGAGAATATCAAAGAATACAGGGCCAATCTCGATACGGCACACAAAGCGCAGAAGCAAATAGTCGAGGCTGTGCCACCAGTGGTTGATGATACGCCTGATTCACAAACCGACCAAAACGCAACAACGGGAAAGCAGTTTGAGCATGGTTTACACCTGCAGAAAAGCATTGAAATGTCTCAAAGTGAACGTGAATATGCCTCCACTCATCCCGAATTTGCCGAGCAATGTGAATTGCGCAGGAATGCGTTGCTTAAACTCGATGAAATCAAAAGAAATAAGAAATTGATTGAACAAAAATTGAATGAATTTGACTGCCAGCGGATAAAACTCTTGGGGAAGGATCGTTTGTTTAACCGGTATTGGTGGTTTGAAAACAATGGAATGCCTACTTTACACAAAGGATCGGCGAATGAGGATGAAGACGATGATGAGGATGACGAGGAGAAGAGGGAAAAGGAGAAGGAGAAGGAGAAGGAGGATGAGGACGAGCAAGACGAGGAAGTTGATGATGTTCACGATGAAACGTATCTCATGGGTCGATTGTGGGTCCAGGGACCTTGCGATACCGATATCATCTTCAACTTCAAAAGGGAAGTTGAGGAAATTAGACTGTTTGTAGAATCAATGACTGCCGATAGTGATGAGGTACTGGCAGATACTAGTGAAGTGAAGGACGACCCAATCAAGGAGGAATCAGTGGAAGATCAACCAAATGACACAATAAAAGCGGATCCAGATGCAACTGAAGAAGTGACACGGAAAAAGACTCAAATTAAACGAATGGATTTCACGCATTTGTCTTCAACGTTTAAACAATCAGTCGAACTGCTCTGTCAGTTGAGATTTACCGATAGAGAGATTTGCTCCACCAATGGCAAACTTCTTGTCGATCAAGAAGGTGCTTTGCAAGTGCCACTCAATGAAATAAGCCACATTCAACGAAAATTCATTGAAGAGTACTACGCCCCTATTTTGAACAGTTCCTCATGGCGGTACTATGATGAGCCAGAAGATATCAACAAGTTGATGTCGTGGTTGAACCCCTGGGGCAAGCGAGAATCAGCATTGCGTAAGGAATTATTCTTGGTTAAAGATGCAATAACATCAAGTATGGAAGCTAGGCAGAAGGCACTTTGTCTCAATGGGAATCCAAGTCCCCAGGAACAACAGCTACAAGATGAACTCAAACAATTACAAACCAGATTGAATGAAATTGAGCAGGGTAATCAAAAGGAGAATACCGACCCCGATGTGAATGACCCTATCGATGGGGATGCTGCTGATGACCTTGTCCAAATTGGCTCTAAACGAAGATCAAGAGCGAGAAGAGCTAGTCCGCCAGTGCGTAAAAAGCCAAGACTTGACACTGTGCAAGATGTAATCAAGTATGGTGAAGTTTCCGACATCAAGAATAAAATCGAGGAACTAGAGCGAGAAGTAGCTGAGAGTAAACGAGATGTCGAGATTAACCGGGTTTGCGAATGGGTGAATTCGAAAGCATTGGATTTGTTTGGCAAATCGATTTTTGAAGGAGGTGATAGAGTAAAGAAATCAAAACGTAAATAGCAGCCATTTCCCATGAGGACATTAAATGGATATTAGAAAAGTTATATACAAATCATATACCTGCTATTTGTTTTTTTTTTTTTTCCACATTCAGTACCTCCTCTGTCTACTTCTACTAGCAATCTCCCGAATCTTTTCCTCTCGCAGCCTCTGCTCATTCATTTCCAACTGTTGTCGAAGTTCATTACGACGCGTAATATCCTCTCTCGCTTTAACTTCAGCCTGGTTCAACGCTTGATTCAAAGCACTAAACTTTTCAATATTCAACAGACTTCCACCTTCACTTCCAACAGAAGCGGATGCCTCACTACCCGCAGCAGCACCAATGACCCGCTTCTCTAACGATATAGTAAACCCGGAATTATTCTTCCAGTTGGAAATCGCAGCGGGGATGTTCCATTTTTGTCGATCTTCTTTTGTCACCTTGGCTGATTTCTTCAAAATGGGGCCTACTTCTCGTTCTTGATCGTGGCGTTCGTGTCGGTTTTTGCGGAGTTTGTGTTTTGGTGGGAGTAATGGGTCTTCTTGCATCGTTTCGATTTGGATGATTCTTCCATCACCATCACCATCACCACCACTACTATCATCGTGAGCCTCAGCAACAGAGGAGGTCGTAAGTGGGGAGATCGTATTCTCCGCGTTTCCGCGTATAGTCAACTGTGTTGATGCATTGTCTGTATAGTTTATGTAAGTTGTTTGTTCCTTCCTTTGTGTTCCTAACTTGGCCTCAAGAAGTGCCGTCAATATATTTCGAGTTTCTTCAATCACAGCAGTGTCAGGTGGTGGTCGCGGAAAGTCATGAACCAAGTTGGGGAATCTGACTTTGAGAGGAATTGTAGCGTCATACGTTTTGGTAGAGTCACTGGCGCTGGTGCGATATGAATTGTCTAGTTTGTTGTTGGTGACGATGGTTGAGCTTTCATCATGTAGGACAAGAGCTTGTGAGGTATTATTTGATGGAGTTGATTGCGAGTGAATTCTATAGTGGAGTTGAGGATTGTAGTTTGAGTGTTTTGGACGCGGTAGTAGTGAGCTAAACATGATATATTGGGATTGGTTTAGGGAATGTCGATAGTATGGAGCTTCTACTGTTTTGGTGTGGTATTTCTCTCTCGATGACTTCTTATTAATGTGTCGCGGGTCAGTAAAATGCGACAAGCTAAAGAAAAGCAAAAGCGGATTCATGTGGGGAAGAGAGGCTCTACTATTCCAAATAACTACGTGGTAGGATTATGAATGACGATGCCGCTAGTATTAGATAGAGGCACTATCTGTATGGACCAGTACACTTTATAAAAGAAATGCGCAGAGGAATGCTACGTGTTGTTGAATAACGTTGAGGAAGTACTTCCCAATCCGGAAATTGAGAGATGCGCTATTTCCTCTCCTCTTTTTGAAATGTTTGCAACATCAGATGTGAGATGTGCAGATATGTCTTGCGCCTTGACTAAAAATGCACCACCTGGTGGTATTTATAACAACCCTGTGTCCCTTTTCATTTGCTTTTGCAGAATTGCTAATGAATGATCAAGGTACTGGTACTTTTATTGAATATGTCCACAACAACAATCAAATCTAACATGCATTTAAAACAACAAACTGCCGTTTCTCACATTCGTCAACTAACCTATGACGACGTTGCCAAAGCTGCAATCACTTTGCTAGATGCATTCAAAGAGGATCCGTTATCGAAATACTTGGTTAGTCATGTAAACGACACTACAAGACGCACGCAATGTGAATTGGCCCTATACGAAGCGTATTTACGACAACACATGACCAAAGGACTAGTGTTTGGCCAAGGCGAAACGAAGCTGCTGTTCGAAACTGTCAGTATTTGGGCCACTCCAACTAGTTGTGAACAGGGATTGGACTCATTTAGTCATTTAATGGAGTCGGGGTACGATAAAGTGTGGGATGTATTCGGTATTGAAGGAAGAGATAAAGTATTTCAGGGTTTGTTGCCACTTTTGCATGATAGCTTTGATAGGATTATGACGCATGATCGAAGCTTTAGAGGCAAGGATGTGTATACATTGGTTTATGTGGGCTCAACTGCTGCTGCTCGTGGTAAAGGAAATTTGCGCAAATTGTTTGAGTTTATGTTTGACAACTACATTGATTGTGGTGCAGGTACATTAACTTATTTGGAAAGTTCATCCCCTTCCAACATTCCCATCTATGAGCGATTTGATTTCCACGTGGTGGAGAAAATTGTATTGGGTGAGGAGACTGGTGTTGAGGGGAAAAACTGCGCTGTGATGCATGTAATGGTCAGAGGCATCAGAGGCGATGACTGGACAAAGGAAAGTTGTAGGCTATAAATAAGTGTGTTTAAAGTAGTTATATACAAGGGGGGAGTTAGGCATTCACAAAGTAGGCTGTTCATCTGCTTATTCGTCCATTGACAAGACGGATTTTTGAGATGGTAAAGTCATACCAGCAAACTCCTCCTTTGTCTTTTGTTTGATCAATTCTTCTTGTTGTTTGGAAATTGGCTGCACTACTTGATCAGGAGGCACAAATTTAAACTTTCCAAATCCAAATGCTCTATCGGTCATTTTATTCAACACATACAATTGTGATCTGACATACACCAACAAAGCCTCCACGTGTCTTATATCGACATTGTCATTGGCATTGAATACGTTTCTCCATAATGCCGCAGCTAAAGTGATATCATCAGTCATCAATCCTTCATCGTAACTCAAAACACTTCCTAATAACTGAGTATGGTAATCCTTCAAATATCCTTCAACCAATCTTCCTGATTTTATGCCCAATTCAGTTGTCATTCTAGACAGCAAGTCTTCAAATATACGATCAACTAATTTCTGTTGGTACTGTTTAGCATATTTGAAAGGTAGAGCTCTCATTCTCACTGAAAGGATCCAATAGTGTAGAATAGTAATTTGAACTTGTTGCGAAAATGAAATTGGTAATCCCAAAGTTTGAAAATAGAATCTTGCAGTATCACTCATTGGCTCATCTGGATATACCAAAGCTTGTCTTTTACATTCACCAAAATAGATCCCACCTGCAACGGGTCCACTTCTAGATTTATCCATATCAACCGAAAATGTAGACACGATCCATTGACCGATTTTTTCTTTGAATGACGATAGTCTTGCATTATTTGGATCATCTTCCGCTTTTGACAAAAACGGAGCTTTCGCTTTTGGTTGGCGCGGCTTGATTTTCAAGTCTTGTTCTATTACAGGCAAGTGTGATTCCTGAGCCATATTGGTGGGGGATTCAACCGCATCTTGTTCTACTCTATGCTTATCGAGGATGGAGTTTCTGACATGAAATTGGACTCTAGAGGTTTGTGATATGAGCCTGATTGGTGTGTAAGCCAACTTTGCGTGGCTCCTGAGCATGTTTTGAAAAGGGTTTGGTAATAAAGTTGTTGTTACTCCATCTGTAGCATAGGCGTATTGTCATTTTTTTTTTTTTCTTTTTCTTTTTCTTTTTCTTTTTCTTTTTTTTTTTCATCCATTGTGAGAGCGTTGGTGGAAGGAAAGAAAAAAAAAAACAAAAAAAAATAAAGAAAATTAGTTCACTGAACAACAAGAGGTGGACAGTATACCAAACCATGAGCAAGTCAATTGTTGATGCTTTCAACGGCTTAAAGATTAACGCTGACTCATCACCATCCGAGCTCAAACAGATCTATCAAGTATCATATGAGTACTTGTCGAAAGTGAAGAATTTCAACGATTTGCAATCATTCAAAAATTGCCTTGTTGCATTGATCAATTTGGACCTGTATGGACAAGCCACCAAACTTATCACCAAGGTTCCCGGAAAACTCATAGCGCCATTGATCTTGGAGATTACTTATGTCTATTACAAGATTGGGAAGACGAAGGACATTTTGCGACTTTACCAAACACACGAGACAAAAATTGAATCTAATATAGTGCAAACAGGGTTCAAGCATATCTTGGCACAAACGTATTACAAAATTGGCGAATACCAAAAGGCTTTGGAGTTGTATAAAGAGTTGATCAGTGAGCCTTTTGATTCTCAAAGTGACCTATTGGTAAATGAGCAGGCAATAATCTCACAGTTGATTTTCCAAAAAGGAGAAGCCTCGCTATTGAGATCTAGCTTGGAGTTGGACCCTCGCAATTATGACATGTTGTTTAACGAAGCCATCATTGAAGTTGCCAAAGCAAACCTCACAAAGGCTTTGCAATTGTTGCAACAAGCCCATAAGGTGTGCTCAGAGAACAACTTGAGTGACGAGGATGTTGAAACCGAATTGCTCCCCATTAATTTGACAATTGCATACGTGTATCAAATACAAGGTAAGTCAGCAGAGAGTGACGAAATTTTGTCTGGTGTCAATGCTTCCAACGTGCACGACACCTTGCTCAAGTTGATTTTGAAAAATAATATTCAATCAGAAAAGCCAATTGGTAATGCAAACTTGATTGAAAGGCAATTAAACTATCAAGAGAACATCCAAAAGGTGAAGCAAAAGATCACCGTGTTTCAATTGGAAACTATATTGAAGAACAGCTTAGTTCTAAGGTTCGCTACCGGTACCGTGTCTAATAGCCAATTAAACTCAGAATCTCTTCTGAACCTTGGATTGGTTCCAGCGGCATACAATGCTCTATCCAAAACCCGAATCAGCTATAGAGACTTGAAGGAGGCAAGGAACAAAGTAGAAGGTAAAAAATTGGTACAGTATATACAAAAGGAGACGAGATCAGACTTGAAGGAAGCTGCAATTTTGCTTTTGGTCCAAATTAATTCCCACAATGGCTCATTTGATCAGAGTTTACCATTCTTGGAAAAACTTGCAAAGGAGTCCCAGTCACAACCCAAGTTCTCCCCTGGTATTATAGGCACTCTCATGCACGTCTATGAGGCCACGCGCAGTATCAAAAAGCTCAAGACTTTGCTTACGGAGTTGACAGAGAAGTTGTTATATGCAACAGAAGAAGCCTTTAAGGATGAAAACTACTACAATTGTGCCAAGATTATTGCCATGAAGAATTACAGCTTCAACAACGACAGTTCGAAGCAATTGTTTGAATTCTTGCACAGTTCGAAACCAGATGATGAGTTGGTAAATTCTTTATTATCAAACACAAACGACAACTTGTTGCCAATTTCCGAGTTGGAATCGTCCAAATCGATTGACGATATCTTGTCTATCGACTTGAATGAGTTAATACCAACTAAAGCAAAGACAATTCAGCCAGTTATTAAAAAATCAAGCAAAATCACAAAGAAGAAGCGCGCTCCGAAATTTGGAAAAGCCAAGGTGATTAAGCCTGAGGGTGAATTTAAACTAGACGATGAAAGATGGTTGCCTTTGAAGTTGAGAAGTTATTACAAGCCCACTAAAAAGGATAAGAAGAAAATGGGTGGAGGGCACCAAGGTGCAGTAGAGGCATCGCCAGCTCCTGCAGTGCATACCTCACTGGGTAGCAGTGGCAACAAAAAGAAGAAGAAGAAAGGTAAAAAGTGATGGAAAAGTGGAGAGAGTAAATAATTCATTGATGACTATAAACGAGTTGATTGCAATATTTTTTTTTTTGCGTATGTTGTAGTATCCTTGGAACTTCTTGTTGTTGCTCGATTCACAAAGCGCGTTGACCAAATATTGGAAAGAGCAAGAAACATTTTGGCAATCTTCCTCTCAGATCTCAAGCGATTTCACCTGTAAGTTGATTAAGGAACTTGCAAAAGTCACGTTCCAAATTGCAGTTCCACTACACAGGTAACAAGATCACCATTGTTGCCAAGTACGGATTCTGCATTTGTATTATATAACTCTCTCTGTTTGTACCTGATGATATTTAGGTAATTCCCCCCCGTGCTGCAACTTTCAATGAGGAAAATAGCTATCTTCTATGCCTTTTTAGCAAACCTTTATGCATTACAAATACCACTTGTGCCACCTGAACAAGATCTGTTTTACTTGCCCCCACCTAATTTCGAATTAGCTCCATTGGGTTCCATACTTCGAGTTAGACCAACACCGAATAAACTTGTCAATATATGCTTCACGTTCGAGATAAAGCGATCCTGGCAAATATTGTATCGGTCACAGAACTCCGTAGGGAAGCCGACAGCTATTGTCATGACCATAATGGAGCCATACAATTCTCACCCGTCAAGAGTGTTGTCTTATCAAACATTTCAAGATTCGGCCAATATCAATTGCAGCCCTAGTTATGGATTTCAATATGGAGCACCACTATCGACCATCACTTCTCAGCTAGATATGAGATTCCTAGTACCGGCCCTAAAGCAGGGATACTACATAATCAGTTCCGACTATGAGGGGTTCAATTCCAGTTTTGTTGCCGGTAGACAACTGGGTAATGCAGTTTTGGATGGTGTGAGAGCAGCGTTGCAATCACAGCGTACCACGGGCATTGAATCGACGGCCAAGGTGGCCTTGTGGGGCTACTCAGGTGGTAGTATCGCCTCAGGTTGGGCTGCGTGCTTGCAACCGACTTATGCTCCCGAATTGAAGCAAAACTTGTTGGGTTGTGCATTGGGGGGTTTTGTGACAAATATAACTGCCACAGCTGAAATCACTGATGGAGGGTTCTTTGCTGGCTTGATCCCCTTGGCTCTCCATGGGTTATCAAATGAGTATCAGGAGTTTAAGAGGGTCCTCAACGAAAACATGGATCCACAACACGTTGATTTTTTCAGTCAAGGCTCGGAACGTTGTTTTGCAGGAGGTTTGCACTTTTTCAAATCCAGAAGTTTTTTTCTGGGTGTCAATCGTACTTTCCCACGTGGATTCGATTTGCTTCATGACGGCACCATTGGGAAAATCATCCAAGATAATTGTGTTTGCCACTTAGATCGGACTTTCTTACCACAGATTCCCATTTTCCTTTACCATGGGTTGTTTGATGAGGTTGTGCCAATACTTGGGCCACGGCATATATTCCAGCAATGGTGCTCCTGGGGGATTGAGTCCTTGGAGTTTGCTGAAGATTTATTGACGGCGCATGTGGGGCAACAAATTGTCGGCGCTGCAGCGGCGTGGACTTGGATTGAAAATCTATTCAACGGAGCAAAACCCATTAAAGGCTGTGAATATACCCAACGTTTAAACAACTTGTACTTCTATCCGGGAGTGGAGCAGGAGACAAAGGAGTATTTCTTGGGGTTTGAATTTAGTATTCTTGACTATATCTTTGGCGGGAAAGCATTCGACATTAGCGTTGTATAAGTAATCATCGCTTCGGTGCTTATTGTACTGTTCATATATTGCATCTGGAGACCTTTGGAGGTATTAATTGTATGACATGCTCTTCTCCGTCAACAGAAATGTCGTCGTATTCAATGTGAATGGTCGCAAGCAGCCCCTCGCGTGTAGACTTTCAAGTCTTGGTCAGAGCGTATAAAAGGTTGCCAATACACCGGTTGTCTTATAATTCGGAGTTTGCTTCTTTGTTAAGCAGCTTGTATTCAGCATATAGGTAATGTATTGACTGTAAGAATTTAAATTGTTCCTTCGGAAGCGCTCTGCAAAAGTAATTGAAAGTGCTCATTATACTTTGATTCTGTAAAGGAGGGGAACACAAGTAACCGCCCGTTGCAGAACTCGGAGTATATTCTCACCAGTGTGTCGCCTATTACCATTTTGGGGGCATTAAAGACATATTTGAAGTGGCCGAGGGTTCAAGAGAAAGCTGGGTGCAGTGGGATAAAATTATAATATTGCCAAGGAATCAACTCTCCAAGAATGTTTCGACAAATCTCCCCATGGCGCTTGCTTCCTAATGCAGAAACAGATCCTGTGACATATTTGCAATGTGACGCTACTCCAGGACCTGAAAGATGAGCGGCTGAAGGTTGATCGCCAAAAACCTTGTATCAGGATACAAGCGACACTCCAGAATCGCCACGATCGAAAGTCACGGTATAAAATGAAGCGGCCTTCTGTTTGTAAAATTGCATAAGCGCTTCAAACTATTCCATAGCTTCAATCTACCATGACGATGAAGCAAATTGTACTTACACCACTCAGAGTAGTCCGGAATGCACTCTGGGGGGTTCCACCATCCGACCCCAAAGAGAGGAAGTACTTGTACAAACTTGACACTTTCGTTCTCACATACGTGTGTCTTCTTTACTGGGTCAACTACCTTGATCGTGCCAACATTGGAAATGCTTATGTGTCCGGTATGCGAGAAGAGTTGAACTTGAGCGGTAAAGATTTCAACATCATCAACACCATTTTTTACATTGGCTATATTATCACGATGATTCCACATAATTTAATCTTGTTGAAGATCAGACCGCGTTACTGGTTGACGTTCTGTGCTAGTGCTTGGTCTCTTCTCACTTTGGGGACATACAAAGTGAACTACTTTTGGCAGATATGCGTCATCAGGTTCATACAGGGAATGTTTGAAAGTTGTATCTTTGGTGGTGTGCACTTGATTTTAGGGTCCTATTATACCAATAGTAGAGATTTGGTTCTTCGTACTTTTGTTTTCACCTCAAGTGGTTTGGTTGGACAAATCTTTTCAGAAGTTCTTCAAGCCGCCATCCATGAACATATGAATGGGTGGCACGGATTAGCAAGTTGGAGAGTATTGTTCATTATGGACTTTATGTGCAGTTTTCCTATAGTCATCTATGGCTTCATCTTTTTCCCAGATGCGCCAGATATTGGTAAGCCTTTTTATTTCACAGAGGAAGAGCATGCGATGGCATTGGAGAGATTTGTCAAGCCCAAGAATCACAAGTTTGGTTGGGATGTGTTTGCCCGTGTTTTTGGTAGCTGGCACTGGTACTTGTTTGGAATGTTGTGGATTGTTGGTGCCATTAATGAATCATTTGCAACCAATAGTGTCTTTGCGATATGGTTGCAGTACTACAACTATCCTATCGCGGATCGTAATCATTTCCCCATGGGTGTGTTTGCTGTTGGGGCGTTGTCTACTGGAGCTGCTGCATATTATGTACGAAATGTGGGTAATGGAAGACAGCATTGGCAGGTATCATTGATCATTGCAGTTCTTGTTTTGATTTCTCCGATTCTTCAAATCACCAAACCATTTTCAGCGGCGTTCGTTTTCGTTGCTCAATACTTGGATGGTGTATCGTATGCTGCCCAAACAATCTCCTTTAGTTGGGCGAATATAGTGTGCGCCGATGATTTACAAGAGCGAGCAATTGTAATCAGTTCTATGAATATGATGGGAAACACAATGAATGCGTGGTGGTCAATTGTGTTTTTCGCAGCAGATACTGCACCAAGGTTCCATAATGGTGCAATTGCCCTCATGAGCTCTGCTGCTGCTACGATATTTGTCGTTGGGGCCATCGCGTATTTGCAAATTAGAGATGAAAAGAGAAAAGAAGGTCTTGTTTGTGAAACAGATCCCGAAGGATTGGAGGTTGACAGTTACCCTGAAAAGAAGTTCTGATGATTTCTAGCAGAGTGAACGGAGTCATCCAGGAGGCTGGGGAGTCTCTCACATTGGCACTTTGTAAAAAAAGGTATGTTGCATCGCAAACATAAGCTAATATGTTTGGAGATCACTCTTGTATACTTTACAATAAGAATATGTTTGGAAATTAATATTACGAAAATATGAAAGTCTTTCATGGTTACGGCGTCATCATACCCTACTTGTCCATCATTTGGTGAAAAACACACCTGAATCTTTCCTTCAAATGCAGAAAGAAAGCCACCGACTAACCAGGTAATGTTTATCAAAACATTTCTCTGGCCGGGTATTCAAAGACTGGTAGTTTTCAAAATGATGGTCAAACATATCACCATACACCAGGGATTGTTGCCAAGGGTCAGTATAATGCAAATTTTACCATTTTCATTTACCGCTTATCATTACCCGATTAGGATACTAAATGCCACTCAATAGTTTATGGATCGGAAAAAAAAAAAATATTATTCTTGATTAGCGAAAGATAAGATTTCCGTAATCAAAACTCCTCCATTTACAATCCCAAGTTAATGGGAGTCCTCAAATAGCTAGCGGAGTGAATCATGTTATCGTGGGTAATTTCCTTCTTCTGTTACTTACTTGCTATTTTCCGCAGTCATTTCTGCTTGAAAATTGGGCCCAAACCTGTTCTCAACTTAATCGGGCATTTTTGTGTAATGTCATGTCAACAATGACATAACGGTTTAGCATCA